>NC_022009.1:60817784-60818019 GCF_000317375.1 Microtus ochrogaster | reverse complement strand
ATAGGAAGATACTGAGTACCACAGCCATAGGAAGATACTGAGTACCACAGCTATAGGAAGATAGTGAGTACCACAGCTATAGGAAGATGCTGAGTACCCAGCCATAGGAAGATATTGAGTACCACAACTATAGGAAGATGCTGAGTACCATAGCTGAAGGAAATATACTGAGTACCACAGCTGAAGGAAGATATTTAGTACCACAGCTGTAGGAAGATTCTGAGTACCATAGCTG
>NC_022009.1:60813269-60817684 GCF_000317375.1 Microtus ochrogaster | reverse complement strand
CTGAAGGAAATATACTGAGTACCACAGCTGAAGGAAGATATTTAGTACCACAGCTGTAGGAAGATTCTGAGTACCATAGCTGAAGGAAATATACTCAGTACTATAGTTGTAGGTACAAAGACAAGCAGAGTCCAGGTTCAAAATGTCACAGTCCCACACCTCTGAGTAATCTAGGGTCTTCCCAAAACAACAGAATTCACATGCTTTAAATCCACCAGGTAAATCTGGGAATGTTGCTGGCCAACTTCCCCATTTCCTGGCTAGATACTGTCTCAGGAAAAACCTGTAGAGACTTTGGAGAAAAACCTGAAATAATTTCAAAGAATGTCGACCCCAGGTTGTCTCTCGGTGATCAAATTTCCGACAAGCTCAAATTTAGCTGAATTCATTTTTTCAAGTGTAAGTAAGAGAATGATGAAGTACCCTTGTCACCACAGTTAGTCATGAGAATGGCTGTTGTTCCAAAGATGTGTCCTTGGCGCTGTGGTTTGAGGTGCTTGAAAACAGGAAAGCACGTTCCCAGAGTGACCCGCAAGGTAGCTTTCTCTGACAAACTCATTTGGATTCTATCACAATTTCTCATCCTACTTATTTGTGCCAATTAATTACTGTTTTGGATTCAAGATTAAAACTAATTTTCAAAAGCGATTGTACCTACGGCACCTGGGATTGGTGGAGGACAATAACAGATCTCACAGCTGATGAGGCCTGCCATGCATGTCTCTGAGAAATTAGAGGAATCATTAAACACATTTTTCATTTTGGGGGTGTTTCTCAGCAAAACCTTTTTTTCATCTTTCACAACAGTCAAAGTTACACAAGGCATCAAAAAGAACGGGAGAGGATAATGAGATGGTTGAAGCAAAGCCAAGTCTGGGGCTTTGTGAAAAGATGTTTCTAACCATGATGAGACGCTAGTAGAGACCAGATGAAACCCATCCCTCACATCCTGTTAGCTGAACTTTCCCAGGATTGGGGTGGAGGGAGGAGGCGGCAACTCCAGCACTCGGTTCTGGCTTCAAGAGAAAATAGTTTATGGGTCACCCGTGAGTGCTGTCCTTGCTCATTCTGCACCCAGAACCCAACAGTGCGGTCCTTGCTCATGCTGGATCCAGCACCCATGAGTGTGATCCTTATTCCTTCTGCACCCAGAACCCATAAGTGCGGTCTTGCCCATTATGGACCCAGCACCCATGAGTGCAGTCCTTGCTCTGTCTATACCCAGCACCCGTGAATGTGGTCCTTGCTCATTCTGTACTTCCCCCACACACAACTCAGCACCTTTCTCTGCTCCCACGAAGTAAGAAAAACAGCAAAAACCCTTCACTTCAGACATTGCATAATAAGTGGGATTTGTACAAATATGAGCAGACAGGGATTTCACACCTTTGCAATCTAAACAACTTAAAGCAGAATTCAATATCCCCCTGAGATTAAATATTTCTTCTCCTGCCTCCTGAAATGTTGATAGACCCAGACTCCCCCTTTTCTTTCCTCCTTAGAGTCCAGATTTTTTCTTTCGGGCAGAGCCGTTCAGTTTGGCCTCTGTTCCACCCTGTTCTGCCAGGTCCACATGTGGCCTCCCTGAACCCATCCGTTTATGTCACCTCTTTCATTTTTCTCCAATGAAATATTCACCAAGCACCTACTGTGCTCTCCACACTGAGCTGGGGACAAAGGAGGATAAAAGAGAGAGAGAGAGCCCCTATCTTCATGGGAGCGAGCTGTTGACTCACAAGGAAATTCTGGTGGCAGCCTCAGAGGAATTCTTTCTAAGCCTTACTCCATGAGCCATTGGCATCTGAGTTTCTAAATTTAGCGGGGCACCCGATATTCTCTCATCAGCGTGGCTTTTGAAACGTATTCCTTTGATGGGACTTGGGTAGCTGGCTATTCGTGTTGCAGATCAGTTTCTGTCCTACAAAATCAACACAGAGAATCTGATCTACAACACAGAGTGAAGATGCTTCACCAGCGATGATTCTGAGCTCTCCCTCAACAGCAGAACAGAGGCTTCACTGACCCCAGAGCACCCACGAGGGAGGAGGAGAAAGGGCTCTGTCATCACAGCCCAGCCTCCCTTTGCAGCGGGGGCATAAGGAAAGTAGCCGCCATACTTCTGGGGGTATGGGTCAAAATCAACAGTGCATTGTGGAGGCATGAAAACAGCATTCTCTAAACATGTTTACGCCTTAACTTAGAAATCCTCAAGACACACAAGAGTGGAGCCAATGTGTGGCCAGGAATTTAAATTAGTTCAAAAGGCTCCCTTTCTCTCCTCTTCCACGCGCTACGCAGGTGCAACTGAGAGGCATTCAACTGGGGACAGCCAGAAACATGCAAAGTAGGAGTCCCGGCCAGGAGACTCCGGTACTTGGGACTGCGAAAGAAGGGCAGCCGTCAATGGGCAGATTGTGCTGACTTCTTATCAGGCCCTGCGTGCTAAATAGTGCAGGACTTGTCCAATATGCAGATAGGGAAAGAGCAGATTCTTGTTTTCTACTAATGGCCTCCTAACTACTGTCAAGCGAGACGCGGTAGCAACCAGCGGACAGTGGGGATTTATGTGGGGCGGAGAGAGCAGAATGAATAGCTCGTTCCGGCCTAGGCATCACGCGGCCAGCCTCCCTCAGACCTCCAGCGTAACCCCAGCTGCCTCGGAACACCAAGATAGCTGGCGCCTTTGTTTGACAGACCGGGATGGCTTCCCAGATATACCTGTGCAAGTGCCCCACCCACGGGAGCGGGAGCAAGCGATGCAGCTCTCTGTGAGCCTCGCACTTGGCAGAATGCTCACATGGCTGCAGAATTAGCTTTCATTCTCCCATTTTGGGTTAGAATATTATAACCTATGTGTGTTGTTTTAAAATATAAATGTGCTTATATTAATCTTCTGTATGTTCCAAATGCAAGTCTTTGAGGAAAAAATCCATATTCTGGGGAAATGACCTTGTTATCCCTTGGCTACCTTTATTTGACACTTGGCGACACATTCCCAGAGGAGCAGCATGTGTGATCTGGTGTGTAAAACAGAGCATAAAGCAAGCATGCCTCAACACCAGCAGAATGGTTGTCTGGCCTGTGCGGGGGCAGGGGGTACAATTACTTGAGCGGTCATTTTGTACTGTCGCCTCCACTGCCCCTTCCTTTTATCCTCAGATGTCATTTGAATGTCAGTCCCTGCCAATTCCCAGTCATGTGGGCATGACAAACAGCCACAGAGCCACCCCCCAGATGAACTGAAAAGCGCCACATCATTGAAACCCGCTTGCCTCTGTCTTTCATGGGTGGAATCAGCTTAGCTTCCTTCTGCCCCAGATGGGACCACATCACATGTTCTGACATAGAGACGAACAGGGAGGTCACTAACCTCTTCCTTTTTCACTTTGGCAATAATAGGTATTATAAAAAGTGTGTTACTCCTCCTCTTTCTAAAATCATGTGGAAACTGAGAAGAAAGAACCCTAAGGGGCAGGACTTATCCCTACAGAATCCCTTCTCAGTTTCATAATATGATCCCGTTTGAGGGGTGCTGTGAGCTGCTCCTTACATCCAAAAGCCACGTCTTCAACTGAGCAGATAGGAGACAACAAGCCAGTTAAAAATCCAGCCTGTTTCTTATGTGACCTAGACTGAGATCTTGGCCTGAATGACCTAGAAAAGCAGAGGCAGGAAAGCCACAGCAAGTCCAAGGTCAGACTGGTCTACACAGCAAATCACAGACCAGCCAAGGCTAAGCAGTGAACCCTTGTTTTAAAAATCCAAACCAATCCCAAACCAGTACTGCGATCCCAGTACTGAGGACTTCCAGATTTTAAGCCCAGCCTAGACTGGGCTGTACCAATAAACAGAAGAAAGTTTACACCCTGTGACCTTGTGTTTGGAGTTGCCAAGGGGACAATGTAGCTTAAGGAACTTGTGGTGTGAAGAGGTCAGGCAGGCAGCCGGCAGGGAAAGAGTAGGCAGGGCCTCGCACAGCAGCTCCAAGGTAAATAGTTCTTAACTTCCCCAAAGGTGACTGGACGTGTACCTCCTTCCTTTTCCTTCTCCTTTTTCCTCTGGGGAAGACTGGGGTGGGGATTTAACCTGAAACACAATAGCCAAGTAGCAAAGCTGAGGTTCTGCTCACCTAGTTTAATACCAGCCAGACCAAAAGCCCGGGCCTATGTAGTAAGATCATAAAGACACTGTTCTGAACATGTGTGTAAATACGATGCCAGCTCAGCGGCCCAGGGAGCAAGAAGTAGTCTCAGTGTCAAAGTTACTGACTGGCTGGACCACGGAAAGGACCTGGACACTCTTATTCCTATGCCCACCTGTAGTAATAGGAGCGGCGGGCTGCGTCCCGGCACCCGGCCGCCCACATGGCTAGCTCTACCCGAAATAATTACACGGACACTGTGTTCATTTAATCA
>NC_022009.1:60805590-60810239 GCF_000317375.1 Microtus ochrogaster | reverse complement strand
TCCCTCCTGTTTTAACCTATCAGGGCAAGCAGCTTCTTTATTTAATTAACCAATGACCTTCCTCCATCACCCACCACATATCACCTCTTAATGGGGGCATGGGTGTGCTCACTAGCGGAAGTCTGTCTGTGACTGCCATTTCCTGCTGTCTCCCATGGAGCCCTGACCCTGGGCACTCGAGGGCTCCTGTAGAATCCAACACCACCTTCTTCCAAAGCAGTGCTTTCTTTTGTGAGCAGGTTTGCTCTGGCCTGCCAATGCTTCATTCTTCACAAGAATGCGGCAAACAAGGAATCACCAAGGACAGAGCCTAGGAGGGAGTGTTGCTGGTGATGGGGCCATTCCTCTCCCCCACATCCTCTCCAACTCCTGTGGCCCAAAGACGGGTCTGCCCACACTGGCAGTATTATACTTTCTGACTTGGAGCCAGTGCTCTGCCTCCCTGATCCAGGAAAAGCCAGTCTTGCTTGCTCTGTGGGCTCTTGCCTGGATGAGGGGAAAGGACACTGGGGCCTCTTCTGAAGGCGTGTACATGTCCCAGAGATTAGAGAGTCTGTGAGAAGGTAAACAGCTGTAAGGAAAGACAGGCTTATTTGAATCTTGAATCTTCTGTCTGGGACCGGGGCACCACGTAAAGTATTAAAAAATAATGTGGGGATTACTAGCACCTCTTCCCTGTTTGTTCTTCTGAGGCATGCTCTCATTTGAGCGTCAGGAAAGATGACCTTCCTCTTCAGCTGCATTCAAGGAGGCCTAGCACCGAATGGAAAGTTTTGAGAAAGCTATCATAAACCATCACTAGGTCATGAGGATTTCCTCAAAGGCATTTTTTTCTGTTTTTTTTGGGAAAAGAGCTTGAGGGCCGAAGCCTGGTGCTGCAGAAGGATGAAGGCACTAGGTGTTTGAGGGTCCCGGGTCCCACTTACCTCCTCCGCTACATTCTTGGAATTTCCTTGAGGCTCTTCTGGCTTCTCCTGATCCAGAACTATTCTCTCTTAAGAATATCTGGGCAAGAAAGTTGTAGCGCAGCCACTGGGGCCTTTCCCTGCTGTACAGATACTGTTGGGAGAAGTTAGCTCTGTTTCTTCCCTCCTGAGGAGGCAACGGCTCTCGCCTGTAGGTGTCTATGACGATGTTTGGGAAACTGAACAGCTAGTGTTTGGCCAGAGCTAAATGCCTTTAGAGAAATGAGCAACTAATTTCTTATCTGGCTCTTTGGATTGTGTCTCCCTTCCCGCATGGCTGCCCCACAGTGCCGTGTTCTAGGATGTGTAAGGAAATGGCACTGAGAACAGGCCTTATTTCCTAGTTATTTTCCAAAGCCTTGATTGTGGGGAGATGACCCAACTGCAGAGTATGAAGGAACGGGCTGTATATAAAACAGATAATAATTTGTTTCTCCCATTAAGCCAAGACAGAGGGGAAGCACTGGAACCTGTATTGGAGAAGAGATTTAAGAAAGATACAAAGGAAAGAACTTACTGATGGTTTTCATGTCCCTGAACAGGCTGAGGAAAGTCATTGCCTTGGCTTCGGTCAGTAGAGACAGCAATGATTCAAGCCACATTTTACACAAGCAAGCCTATATTACCTGAATGATTTTGGTATGCCTTCCGCAAATGCAAATCTCATTTCCCTGTAGGATGCCTCTGACCTGTGGGATATGGCAGAAACTAGGTCATGTCTGTGACTAGGTCATGGCAGTGACTAAGTCATGGTAGTGATTAGGGTCATGGTGGTGACTAGGGTCATGGTGGTGACTAGGGTCATAGCGGTGTCCAGGGTCATGGCGGTGTCTAGGGTCATGGCGGTGACTAGGGTCATGGTGGTGACTAGGGTCATGGTGGTGACTAGGGTTATGGTGGTGATTAGGTCATGGCAGTGACTAGGGTCATGGTGGTGATTAGGTCATGGCAGTGACTAGGGTCATGGCATTGACTAGGGTCATAGCGGTGACTAGGGTCATGGCAGCGATTAGGTCATGGCGGTGACTAGGGTCATGGCAGTGACTAGGTCATGGCGGTGTCTAGGGTCATGGCATTGATTAGGTCATGGCAATGACTAGGGTCTTGGTGGTGATTAGGTCATGGCAATGACTAGGGTCTTGGTGGTGATTAGGTCATGGCAGTGACTAGGGTCATGGCAGTGACTAGGTCATGGCAGTGATTAGGACATGGCGGTGACTAGGGTCGTGGCAGTGACTAGGGTCATGGCGGTCGGTGACTAGGTCATGGCGGTGACAGGGTCTCTTCCTAGAACTTCCCTCTGGAAACTGTTGCATATCTCATCACTCTGAAGGTAGATTCATGGCCAGTTCTCAGAAGACTAGAGTTTTTTAAGTTGAGAGGATATTCTTTTCTTCTTTTTTATAATGACTACACACACACACACACACACACACACACACGCGCGCGCATGTATATATAACCTGCAAGTATGTTTGTGTGCCACATGTGTACAGTGCCCGAGGAAGCAAGAAGAGGGTGTCAGATCCTCTGGAACTGGAGTTACAGACAGTTGTGAGCCACTGTGTGGGTGCTGGGAATTGAACCTAGGTCCTTTGGAAGAGCAGCCAGTGATTTTAATTGCAGAGCCATCTCTCCAGCCAGAGAGGACTTTCTTTTCCTCTCTCTCTCTCTCTCTTTCTCTCTCTCTCTCTCTCTCTCTCTCTCTCTCTTTCTTTTTATTTAGTTTCTTAAGCAGTCAGAGATGAGGTCTCCCACAGGGCAGCTGTTCTTCCCTTATTGAGACTACTAGGTCACACTGCCTATTTTAGACTGACCCAGAGCTATTTAAAGTTGCAGTGATGCTGCTAACCCACGTCTGCCTGATGTCACCTTCCTTCTGTCCTTTCTGCTCCTTGCACCCTCCTTTACTTTCTTCCAGTGTTCTGGTAGCCCACCCCTCCCCCATCTCCCTCCCATTCCCCTTGTCAGCTGTGCTCTTTGCATCTTTCAGATTAGAGAGATTTGGTTGCTTCTTGTGAGCACCAAAAGAATTTCTCACTGGGAGCACTCTGGGGAGGGCAAGGAGAAGGGGACCAGGCCCTTGGCATTGTTTATGCATCCGGCAGGTATTTACCAAGCAGGCCTGTGTGTGCCAGGCCCCAGAGATTAAAATTATTGGCAATCTGTAAACAGAATCTGAGTGATAGTCTTTGCATTTGGACATAGACAATTAATTGACGAGCCGTGGGATGAACTAAAAGACCTCTCTTGATTCCCCTGCCTTCCTTGTGCTCACCAGCAGTGGGTTTTGCTAGAAAGGGGAAGGGGAGGAGGGAAGGAAGGAGCAGCCAGGCACTCCCACAAGTGTCGCAGACACCCTAACCACCACACTGGTTCGCCTTGGAATGCCACTAGAGCTGCCGATGATAATTAGTTTCCTCTTTCCAGCCACTGACCCCGTCAGCATTGCGGCATCTGTCCCTTCCAAACCCTCCCCGAGCATTGGTTTCTAAGTAACTGTAATCAATTATTTCCTATGGGCAAACCCTTCTTAATAATGAGCTCATCATCCCATCAGGTGAAAATACAGCCGCGCAATTAATATTGGGGGATGAAAATAAATGACTGTTTTCCGAATAATGAGCCTTGAGTCTTGCTTTAGAGCTCAAAGGGCAGCACAGGACCAAATTTTAATGCTTTTCCCCTGACTTCAAAGCCACTGCACTTCATTGAAGCTGTGATAAGAGACCGCGGAGCGGCAGAGAAATATTGCAGCTGTGGCTCTTTGCGAGAAGCAAAGAATCCTGCGATTGTTCAAGTATGACACAGTGAGTTGCTGATGGAGTCGCTCCATCCAGATACATCCGGGTGTGTGCATTGCTTTCCTTCGCGGGCACTGGGGCTTGCACAGCTAAAAGGCCGCACCCGAAGCAGCCGAGGCCATTAGTTGCTTTGATGGAAAGGAACCACGTGACCTGGGGTGGGGGCAGAGGTTCACAGAAGAAGGGAGGATGAGCGCCCTCTGAATCCAGGTGCACTACAGGACCGACTGCAGCTTGAGCCAGCCAAGCAGTCTTTGTCTAGCTAAGACATGGAGGAGGAAGAAGGGGGAAGAGACATGACCGGAGGTCTGTAAAGATGGAGAGCTCGCTGGTTTTTGTTGGTCTGCATTAGTGACTCTGTTCCTGGACTAGGATTGCTCTCTTTTGAGAATTCTTTTCTAACTTTGCACACTAGGGTAGATTAATGTCTTAGGGTTCCACTGCTGTGGTAAAACACCATGACTAAAAGCAATGTGGGAGGAAGGCCTTAGTTCAGCTTACAACCATCACTCAGGAAAGTCAGGGCAAGAACTCAAGTGGGAACCTGGAGGCAGGGACCTGGAGGCAGGGACCTGGAGGTAGGGACCTGGAGGCAGGGACCTGGAGGCAGGGACCTGGAGGCAGGCACTGAAGGTGAGACCATGGAGGGGTAACTGCGTTCCGGAGTGCTCATTCTGCTTTCTTACACACAGTGGCCACCTACCCAGGGATGGCAGCACCTACAATGGGCAGGGCACACCCACATCCATTGCCAATTAAGAAAATGCCTCACGGGCTTTCCCATAGGCCAGTCTGGTGGCGGCCTTTTCTCAGTTGAGGTTCCCTCCTCCTGGAGGACTCTAGCTGTGTCAAGTTGAACCACCACCACCACCACCACCAC
>NC_022009.1:60800267-60805490 GCF_000317375.1 Microtus ochrogaster | reverse complement strand
CACCACCACCACCACCACCACCACCACACCAGCCAGGACACTTACTCTGAGGTGTCTTCCACATACTCCTTTACAGTTCTCCCCACCTTTTGAAAATCTCTGCTTGGTCTATTGTTCTGTAACCGTTTCCTCCCAGAATGAAGTATTTCTTTATCTGTAGAAGCTTCTAGAGCAGGAAGTTAAACAAATCAAAATAGCGTCAGGAAGTCCCTGAAACTGACGTTCACTAAACTCCTTCTCCCAAAAAGTAAACAAACCAAGCGATTGAGAGTCACTCTCAGACAAGCCAAGTTGCTAGGAAGACTCCGAGACCAGTCCAGCTGTGTGGAAGAGGTTTAGACCAATTGAGTCCCTTGGAAGGGACACTCTCAACTTAACCCAGCTGCCTGCAGACTGTGAGGTGTGCTCTGGGTTTCCAGCTTTTGTGATCTTGTCACCCGTGCTGGGATGGGTCTTGATAAAGCAGCTTGAGTCACATCTGCTCCAGTTAGGTAACCCCTCCCCATACTCCTGTAAATGACCAAATAAAACTCACTGGTTTGCCGGGTTGGACTTTGGTGGTACCTGTTCTACGGTCTGTCATGAGCTTCTTGTCTGGGGCGGGTAGATGTGTGTGTAATGTCTTCCCAGGAAAAGTTTTGTTGCACAACACATAGCAGTTGGCATGTGGTCTTTGAGGAAAGGCCGTGTGTTCTGTCCCTAATTAACTGGGTGACCTTGGGCACCTCAGCCTCTCTGAGCTTCAGATTCTTTATGGATAATGACATGCGCTAAGGTGACTGTAAGATGAAAGTATTCAATAAAGGGCCCGACAACTAGTTATTATCACCATTATTAATAATACTATCCCATACTTGGTCATAGTTTCCCAAGAGCAGAGTTTATGTCTTCTGGAGCTCAGCTCATAGGACGCTCTCAGTTTGCCTCTGCTGGATGGTTTCACAGTGGTAGTTGCTTAGGAGAGACCAGTTGTTCCTTTTGGGTAATGGACTGAGCCTAGAGAAAGCTGAGGTTCAGCTGTGACATAGACTGTGACGCCTGAATAGATCAACCTATTCTGCACTCAGTGGGAAGTGATAGGAACGGCCTTTGCTATGAAGGGTTGAGACAGGAAGTATTTCTAGAGAAGCTGATGTCATGAATCTGTGTGTCCCTCTAGAGGTGAGGCTCTTCTGGAGAAATACCTTCTGGGAAAAGCTCCTAGAGAGTCCAACACTGAAGCCCTCAACACTAGCTGTTAAGAATGTAGATGCTGGTCAGCTTGCCATCCTTCTCCATCTGCATGACCTTCCATGGGTTCCAGAGCTGGCGGTTCTCATGGAGCCCTTGTCTGCCCACACTGTTCATGCATGCTGTGGGCTCATTAGGCTCGGGCATCTATAGGGCACGCCTGAGAGAAGGTCCTCTGTGAAAACAGCCAAGTTTGCTGGCAGTAAAGCTGTGGCCATGTGCAAAAGGGAAGAAACTAGATTACGTCTTAGGCTCCTTTTCAGTCCTTTGAATGCAACAACAACAGCAAAATCCTGAGGTGGGAGAGAGAAAAGGAACAGGAAGAAGAGAGAAGCCAGGCTCATACCTGTAATCCTAGCACTCATGGGCTGAAGCATGAGGGTTGCCATGAGTTGAAGGCCAGCCTGAGCTACATAGACTTTGTCCCTGGTGGGGGAAGCAGCGGGGGGGGGGGGGGGGATACAGGAAGGATATGGGGAGGAGTAAGGGAAAGAGCAAAAGAGAAACTCATGGCATTTCTAACAAGACTTCCCCTCTGTAACATTGCCCTTTTAAAATTAGCATAGCTCGGCAGTGGAGGGATTGCTGCTGACTTGGAAATAGTTCAGACAGCAATGTGTCCACCAGCTCATTAGAAATGTCATTAAACCCAAGAATGACTACAATCTCGTGATATAAATACAGCTTTCTGCTGCCTGTCTCAAGGAGTGAAACCTGCTTACCTCTGGCATGGTGGACTTCAGAACCAAAGAGGGAGGCCTTTCTGTGACAAGGTAGCAAGA
Organism: Microtus ochrogaster; assembly: GCF_000317375.1. Taxonomy (NCBI): domain Eukaryota; kingdom Metazoa; phylum Chordata; class Mammalia; order Rodentia; family Cricetidae; genus Microtus; species Microtus ochrogaster. The sequence goes on along the minus strand of NC_022009.1, from coordinate 60,803,478 downwards.
ACACACTAAGGAGAAAGCCTGCTTATGAAACAAGAAAGAGAAGCAGGAATGCCCAGCAGGAGTTTAGCTATCTGGGCTCTCATCCAGAATCTGTTACTAACTAATGCTGACCTTGGGTGAGTTGGTTCATTTCTTTGGACCACATTTTTTTTTAAATCTGGAGGAGCCCCACCAGCTTTCCTAATATAACTTATTAGAGCCTAGAAGTATGTACTGGTGAGATTGCAAAGAGGATATACTGTACCCTTCACCTATTCTTGAATAGTAGACTTGTGACCCATATCCGTCCATTTCCATCAATGTCTAGACAGCTATCCAAGTGACTTACACATCAGTTCTTCCAAAAAAAGTTTCCCACTGTGAAAACTGTTCTACCAGTTTAGGAAAATGCACACATCCCAGCATTGAATACAAACAATGACTTCTAAAAGTAACTGGGTTATTTAATAAGCATGTTTAGTACCATCCATGTCCTCTGTGTCATCTAGAGAAGGTAACAACAAGACCACTAAGAAACCCACACCAGAGGACTACCCAGTAAGTCAACATCAGCAACATCTTGGAACCTGTTCCAGGAACTGACCTACACATGCATATCAAAGCAAGCATTTATATGACTTCTTCGGCAGAAGGCCCCTAGTCCAGGCTGGACCTTCCTTATTAATGATGCTTCCTTATTTCAGCCAAGTTTGTAATGGCTAACTTGAATCGTGGCTAAAATAAAATCCCATATCCTTTGCCCAGGGGACAGTGATAACTGTAAATTGGAAGTTTCTACCAAAAGTCTGAAAAGACAAGGCTCAGATCCTTAGTAATGCTACTGGAGACTGTAAGCTCCCCAATGTGGTAGGCCAATCCACTGGGTGCCATGTCCTGAGAGGTAGTGAGTGTGGGTGGGGACTAAGTTTGGACTATGTCAGGGTAGTTGTTCATGTCTGCATCTCTCTGATTCCTGAGGATATGTATTATCAACCTCCTAGTGTCTGTGTATTGAAGAAGCCCAGATATTTTTACATTAGGGGCTTCTAGGAAGCCAGCAGGATTTAATCATCAAAGTCTGCACTATGTGGGAAAATGTTGCGTGGATGTAAACACTGGAAATGTTTCACAGGGGGCTTGTTTTTCTTTCAATGCCTTCAACACTAGCCCTGAAGTCACTACCCGGACCGTGTGCACATGCATGTCTTTGGTGGTGGTAGTGGGAGGATTCTCAGTTCTCTGTTCCGAAGCTATCTGAGAATAGATAATCAGAACTAATCCCAACTGTAACCCTGGTGGCGGTGGGGTACTGTGGCCGTAGCAATCACAACCCTCATTTGTTGTGGCTTATATGCATCTCAGGAACTTGTGTACAAGAAATTTATACCATGTCTTCTAGTAAACTGGAAGAAAGAGATCTGAGGGAGAAAGATCTCTCTAGTACCAGAACTACGTGAGCTATGTGGTCCCTGGGAGAAAATTTATCCTTGAGGGAAGAATAATTCTGGCATAGCAAGCTGGGCTTAGCAACAGGCCTTAAGGATCAAAAGAAGTAATGAGCCTTGGTTCTGCACAGAGGCTGTTATCTGGACCCATCCTGGCCCAATTATCTTGGTGTCGGATGCCAGCTCTAGAGAGAAGAATAAATAAGCCTGGAAAAGCAGTGCCACCCCACTGAAACACTGCAGAGCTCAAGCAGCTCCCCTGCGGAGTGAGATGTCTCCCCTGCAGAGCACAACTCCAGGAAGGTACCACTTCCTTCATTACAGCGCTTTGAAAAGTGAGTCAGGCACCACCGACAGCAGAGCATCCTGGTATTAGCGGCCTGGAGGAGCCAGCACATCGGAAGGCACATCGGAACGGGGAGCGGAAGGAAGCCTTGTATTAGTGAGCACAGTCCCAGAAGGAATCTCATGTGCTACTGAAACCCTCCTCGGGTCTTCAGGAAGACCAACGGAGTGTGGGGCCATGGAGAGGGGGTGGTGGAGATGGAGTCCCATGAGCCAGTGAAACGCCATACTAAGAGCAGTATTGCCACACTGGTTCCTCGAGCAGTTGGGCTCTCCTCTTATTTCTTTTCTGATGCTCTCAGCCTCCCTTGCCCATTGTTCTGGCTCTTACAGCCTGGGCCAGCTCTACATGGGCTCCAGTCGATCTTACACAGGTACAACCTGATGCTCTGTGGTCTCATAACTTTTACCTTCTCATGAGGTTTCCCTGTTGACACGAAGGCATAGCACCTCCTCCCCCATCAGGTACCCATGTGTAAGCAGCAATCTAGCAATACTACAGAGTCAACTATCTCATGGGTCAAATCTTTGACCAGTGGAAAACTAGTCAGAAGTGGAAAATTCATTAAGCCCAGCCAGGCATTTCACACCAGTGCAGTTATACCTGGCTTCTCTCTGGGTAGAACAGCAATTTATCCTGACTGCATAGTGACCTCATCTGCATTTGGGTTGTTTTCTCTTTTGCGGTTTCAACAGCACAGCCATCCAGGCCTTTTACAATGTCTGGTGTATTGATGTAGTAAAGCTGGGAGACCCAGGCCATAGCGGTTAAAAAGAGGTGTGGTAGCAGGCTGAGGGATCCACCATGTCATCATCACTCAGAAGCTAACGGTCTTCCAGGAAGGCGCAGTGGGCTAGTAAAGGGCTCATCTTCGTCACCGGCTTTGGGCCTTCGTAGCTGACAGATGGTAATGATGTGATGTCTCCAGTCACTAGAACACAGGAGTCCGGGACAAGCAAGATGGTTTGATAGTAATGGTCTTACAGCCATCATGATGACCTGAGCTCAATCCCCAGGAACCGTATGGTGGAAGAGAAGAGCTGATTCCTAGAATTGACCTTTGACTTCCACATTTGCACATGTACACACACATGTGCACACACGTGCACACACATGTGCACGCACATGTACACACATGTGCACACACATGTGTGCTTAAAGTTAAAAAATATTTTAAAAGCATACATGATCCTGGGAAATAAATGCAGCTTCATCCGTCATCATTCTCAATGACCTACTTATGGACTTGTTGTTTTCCGTGCCCACACACTTGGAATTTTCTAGACTCTGAGGCCCTAACTCCCAGAGGTCAGTACACTTTCCGCTGACCTTGATGCTGTAATTCCCATCCAGATAGAGCTGCTTCTGTTGGAGAATGAGCAAGCCAAGAAAGTCACAGGCTAGCACGGTGAAAGTCACAGGCTAGCACGGTGAAAGTCAC
>NC_022009.1:60787272-60800167 GCF_000317375.1 Microtus ochrogaster | reverse complement strand
GAAAGTCACAGGCTAGCACGGTGAAAGTCACAGGCTAGCACGGTGAAAGTCACTGGCTAGCATGGTGAAAGTCACTGGCTAGCATGGTGAAAGTCACAGGCTAGCATGGTGAAAGTCACAGGCTAGCATGGTGAAAGTTACAGGCTAGCACGGTGAAAGTCACAGGCTAGCATGGTGAGCTGTAATTTGGAATATAAGTGGAGTAGGGGAAGCATGTCTGAACACATAGCATTTCCAAGGATGTGTTCTGGTTCACGTGAGTGGGTTATTGATCAATACCAGCCCAGCAAACCTTGATAATTGTGGTAGTTTGAATGTAATTAGCCCCCATAATCTCAAAGGAAGTGGCACTGTTAGGAGGTCTGGCTTTGTTGGAGTGGGTATGAACTTGTTGAAGGAAGTGTGTTACTGTGGGGGTGGGCTTTGAGGTTTTCTATGCTCAGGATACTGCCCAGTGTCTCAGTTGACTTCCCGTTGCCAGCAAGGTGTATGGTTCTCAGCTACTACTCTAGCACCGTGCCTGCCTGCATGCCGTCATGTTCCTTACCATCATGATAGTGGACCGAATCTCAGAAACTGTAACTGAGCCACCCCAATTAAATGTTTTCTTCGTGAGAGTTGTTGTGGTCATGGTCTTGACCATACACCACTATGCAAGCAGTGCAGGCCACTGGCCAAGGGAGTCACAAATCTAAAATGAGAAGTAAGGAAGGAAATGGTAAATATTACTTGCAGCCTTGGGATCCGTTCCAAATGTCTGACTCCAGTTTATTAATCTCTTGCCTTGGAGGTGTGTGTGTGTGTGTGTGTGTGTGTGTGTGTGTGTGTGTGAACACACACACACACATATATATGAAATTCAAGAACATATATATTCCATTTATTGAAGTTTCATCCAAAGGGCTCATTCTGTAGCCAGGCTGCAGGCATGTGTGTGAAGGCTACTGCAGATTTCTTTGTCTTGGATATCAGAGAAGTCCCGGAGTGGTGAAGGATCTGGGGGGCTCTCTTGGCTGCAGTAACAGCTCAAATGGGGGTAGAATCAAGAGGATCATGAGTTTAAAGTTGCCTTAAACTACATAGGGAGTTCAAGGCCAGCCAGACACATTAGCAAAATAAAATAAAATTGGAGAATACAAGTTAAACCTAACCACAGATGAAGAATTCTGGTTCTCGGTGTTCTTCCCTATGGACAAGGTTTAGGCTTAAGTCCTTGGTGTCATATAGAAGAAAATAGAAAGGGCAGGTTTAAAATGTTTTTAAAACCAGGTATGGTAGCACATTCCAATAATCCTTCACCCACTGGGGAAGCTGAGGCAGAAGGAGTCAACACTAGCCTGGACTACATAAGCAAGATGCTATCAAAAGTAAATCAAAAACAATAATAAAAGTCCATTTTATATTGTCATAATCTACTCTCATTGGAATGTTGGAAATCCTGAATTTAGAACCCAAGAGAAGCCAACACTAGCATCGGCATTTGAGGTAGCACAGGATAGCCCTGTAAAGAGGGTGATCTCTAACACACACCCAGAAGTCTGTCATCTCCTGCTTCCCCCAAATGCTCATGTTCTCGCTCCCTCTTCTCCATTCCAGCCCTTTGAACTACAGTTATCTTCAAGTGGGCATCTAACTTTATTTGGAGTGGAGCATTAATGATAAATGGAATTTAATCTGGTATTTCCCCAAGAATCCCAAGTGGGTATTTTAAAATATATAAAATAGTCCCTTAACTCAAAAGACCAAGCTTCTCCTCATAAATTTTCTGGCATCAGCTGTTGGCTAGTAGACACAGATTTGGGGTTTCCTTGAAAAAAGGAAATTGCACGCGCAGTTACTAGTTTAAATTTAGGTCTTGGCCTACGTTCTTTATTTCTATACCTTTCACTAATAATCCTGACCAGAAAAAAAGATCTAGACAAAAATATTTCAGACTTGCTTTTAATCACTGATTTGGGTTTTTTCCCTACTATAGTCTTACAAAAATTTAATGGTTATATGAAAAGTTAAAATTAGTTTAAGCAAAAGCTACTGTGCCTCCTAGGTAGGTGTTTCCATTAATAGTTTCCTGTATTTGCCTTGTCAGTTTTCTGCCCAGAATCCACTTTTTTTTTTAAATCCATATCAAAATAAATTGTTCGCACTGGCACTCTTCCCTTTAGGTGCTCTCATGGCTTGACTTTCCTCTTAACTCTTCCTCATGTCAGAATAAAGGCAAGACCATCCAACAACTGCTGCTTAATAACTCCTTTGTCATTTGGGACTCAAGACAGAAGGACAGGCAGGACAGAAGGAATTCAGTGGCTTCTCCTGTCCCTTTTTTTTTTTTTTTCTTTTTTTGGTTTTTCGAGACAGGGTTTCTCTGTGGTTTTGGAGCCTGTCCTGGCCTTGGTTTTGTAGACCAGGCTGGTCTCGAACTCATAGAGATCCGCCTGCCTCTGCCTCCCGAGTGCTGGGATTAAAGGCGTGCGCCACCACCGCCCGGCTCCTGTCCCTTTTTTTGCAGGTAGGCGACCAAGCTTGCTTCGTGGAGTGGCATTTTACTTATATTTTAATAAATAAAACTTGCCTGAGGATCAGAGAAGTAAAACAGCCACACTGGTCAGCCTTATAGGCCAGGCTGCAGTAACATACACCTTGAATCCCAGTAGCCATGCTAGCTTGCCATAGAAACCAGGCAGTAATGGTGCACACCTTTAATCACAGAACTAGAGAGAATTATAAAATGGAAGGAGACAGCTCTCAGTCTCATTCTGAGATTCCTGGAGCCAGGATCACCATTTTCAGACCAAGGTCGAGTTAAGAACCAGTGGCTGGCTGCTTTGCTTTTCGGGTCTTCAGGTTGAACCCCAGTGTCTCTCCCTGAGTTTTTATTAATCGTGCTTCAGAAAGTGCCGTCCTGTCCAGTGAGAGGCATGAGTGAGACGTTGTGTTCCTCTGTAGCTTCATGCTGTAGTGCAGTCAGCTGCTGACCGTTTCACGGGCTCAGCTCACTTTACCCATCATCGCGCTTGTGAAGGCAAAGGTGTTTGAAGCTATAAATTGAACTCTGTATGGAGTTTGAGTCAGCCCAACACAAGCTGCCTGCCTCCTGACTCACTGAGAGCTGCTGTGACTAAGCATGCCACTGTCTCCTTTCTGATTCCTGATCTGTCTAACAGGACTGGGGCTTCTCCAGCAAGAGGCTCCTGATGCCTCAGCCTGGAGCTTCCCCAGCCACCATTACTTCCTGCCACCCCGACCAGCAAAAGCATTTCTTTCTTTTGCATAGAATAGCTTTGTCTTTCTGCTAGAGTCTAAATTCTAGGCAGAGTAGAGGCTTTTTAAATGTTCTACTCTTAGTGCTTGGGGTGACACTCTCAGATTAGAAAGTCTCACTTATTGTTTATTTAAACTTAAGATGTGGAGATAACTGCTTGGTTTATTAGCGTCCGTCACACTGGTTCGCAGTACCGTTGATGTTCTCTCTGGGGATGTGAACATGGCCGCTTGTATCAGCCAGATTTTTTTTCCAGCAAGATACAGGCTATGGCCATGAGCACCGAGGTACAGACATGGCTGTGTCAGCACCAGAATTCAGAACTGCTCTGCTTTTCTTGGTTTCCACAGACCCAGAGTCTTTCTTTTCAGCACCCTTTTGCACTGACCTCTTTACTGGCTTCTCAAGTAAGGGATTCAAGTGGAGGAAGCCTGGGATGTGGCTTAGCTGGGGGCCTTGAACGGTCTGATTCTGGGGCTCACAGGCCATGAAAGGGCTTCCATCATTCTCTGGTGCTGGCAGTTCTACAGACCCAGGTCCCTTCCAACCCTGGGTCACTCTGCGGGGATGTATGAAAGTCAAATAAACTTCCCTGTGGGGAACATGTCACTGGACCTCACAGAACACAGTGTGCCCCACACTCGGGTAATTCATTAGCCAATACTATCATGAGCGCTCAGCTTCTGAGAGTATAACCCGTGACTATATATATATATATATCATCTCCTTATGCGGGACACCGTTGGGATTTAGCTAAATAAGTACATTGACGTCCTTAAAAAATAAAAAGAGATTCAGGTAATAGGCTAATATACTTTCCTCTCTTCTGAATTTCCCTAGAGAAAATGTCTTCTCATCTCAGTTTTATGTGATGGAAAAAGTGTCACCGATGCTCTGGAAATCCTGAAAGTAATTTCACCATGGCTTCACACTTGGTGACAGCAACTGGGTCTCAGGCTTCCTTCCTACCTGAGCTGGGGTTCATTCCAGAGCCCAGGAGGCTTCAGTGACCCTTCTTTCTGATTGGTCAGTAGGTTCAGTAGAGTCTGAACAGAGCCCTGGGAGGCTTGTCAGCACAGCTGAATCCAGACACAGAAAGGTAAGACTCTCAGCTCAAAGCCGGTCATCCGGAGAGGAGCGAGGAGCGAGCCCCAGAGTTCCTGCTTTTTGTAATTTCTGCTCTGTTATCTATCAGTTCATCGTCATCCACATTTTCCAGAATGGTCTGCCCAGGACTGATACAGAAAACAAAGAAACGGAAACAACATGCATTGCCAAAGGGGCCTAGCCCACCCTGGAGAGCCGAGATGAACTACTTGGCAGTGACCTTGACAGAGGACATACCATCTTTGGGTGTCGTTCAGCCTCCTCACCACCCCCAAAGATGCAGTAGTTTTCGATTCCTATCTAGCCTTCCCTTTGTGTGGCACCTGGAGACTGACAGCCCCTCAGATGCGCCTCTGGGCTGTCAAATCAGATCCCATAGCCTCGCATGCCCATCAGGATGTCCGTTCACTGCAGCCGGCCTCAAGTAAGCCAAGAAGCCTGCTGCTGTTGGCTGCTAGATCTAACACAGATAAAGCCCTTCCTCATAGTACCCTGACTTTCACACTCCAGTTTGTTATCAGCCCCACAGCCTATTTCATGGTATTCCCAGAGCAGATTAAACAGCATTAGTCTTAGACAGCTAGGAGGGAGAATCTCCTCTCCTCTCCACAGAGCTAGCCAGTCCCAGAAATGGACCAGTGTGTCTCCACAATGCAGAAGCAGGGAGACTGAGTCCCAGTTCTCTTGACCTTTCCCCCATGGTCTCCAAGTTGGTGGCAAGAGGCCCGAATGTTTGCTACACGTCTTCCTTTTTAATGGCTGTGACACGAATAAGCGTATTTAGGAGGCACCACAATAAGTTCTCTCTGTATGGGACATTTTTATTTAATTCTGTATCATAGTAAAAACCAAGGCACCAAAGGCACAGCTAACTTTCCAGCATCACAGACACGAAATGGCGTAGAACGGAGGCTTGGCTCCGGAGACCTCGCAGTTTGACTCCGGAGACCTCGTGGGGTCAAACCACTTCTTAATGGGGGAAGAAGAGGTTCCCAGAAGTTCTGGGAAGATTTTTACCTTGTGCCTCATTGTTTAAACCTGGGTCACGTGACTGCCCTGGCTGCGGTACAAGTACAGTTTTATGGAATTGACCTTAAGACTGTAAAGGTCGGCTGAGCAGCCAACCAATAGTCTGCCCCAGGTCAGACAAACAATGGCCTTTGTTGGAGGGTAGACGTCTTCGGCACACTCACCTCCGAGATGGAAGTCCCAGGTCGGTGGTTGCTTGGCTTGCTGCCACCCGGTGCAGAGACCTGGCTTCTGCTCCGGTCCAGCAGAAATGGCGAAACTGCCAGCAACCCGACTTCCAACCAGTGAGCCAGGGGCTGAGCAGAAGCAGGTCTTATTAAATTATTCATCCTGATTTAATGGGGGAGGAAGCCAGATGCAACAGGTGTGGCTCTTCCTGCTTGCCGACTGGCTTCCAACCGGCTTTTAGATACTTGCTGCCTCGCGGGAGAGCAGCAAGCAGACAAATCAACCGGATTTTAAGCTAATTACCGAAACGCTACAATACCCATCAAACGGGGACATTTCGTTCTGTTGTCAGTGGTCACAGAATAGAACCTCGGGAAGGAGAAAGCAATATTAAATAGGCAATTTTCTGTACATGCACCCCGGAAAAGCCTCTTAGATACATGGTTACATCCCAAGCATTTTTTACCTTCCCATAAACTCAGGTAGAATCTCATTTTTACAAGCTCGAAGAGACTCCTCAGTTGCTGCATTAGGAGGAAGCTCATTATACTTGAAGCCTATTGGTATAATACACTACTATTGGCGCTGTTGTTTCCCCTTCAAATCGACTTGCACAAAGCAAATGTTAGCTATAGAGTTGATTCGCAAATGGCACAAGGGGCCGGGAGGAAGGGGGTGAGTTCAAAGATGAGCCTGGCCTGTTCCGAGCTTGAGAAGCAGAGGAGGTCAATGATGTTCAGTACTTCCGTGGTGATGTATTTGAATGTGGCATGGTGGTTTAATGAGATACTGTGTGCCTTTCAAATGGAAGGTCGTCCCGTTTTTGCTATTTTATAATTTTCCTGGTTCTCCCTCTCTCTGGAGCTTGTTGTGTTAGCGCTAACCGCTTACGAGGGCTATAAAATGAGCCGAGTTTTGAATTGCTGTCATCCGTCTGGAAAGGAACTAAAACTAACTGGGCGACACTGGAATCCCCTGGAGCTCTGCGGTCCCAGTTTCCCAGAGACTCCGCTTTCTTATCTGTCAAACAGAGAGCTGCATTCCACTACCCTGAAGCCTGTGATCCCTAGAGCCCTTGAAGTTCTGAAGTTCTAAAGGTCTGTGCTTGGCCGCACCCCGAGTCAGGATTTAAGAAAATCCCCCATCATAAACATGAGTCACAGTGACGTGCTTGGCTGTATCCTGCTGAAAATGCTGAGAAAGCTGATGGAGCAGGTCCTCCAAAGGATGGGCTGTTAGAAGGATGAACGCTGCATCCCTCTGAATGACTGGGTGCCCCCCTCAGTGTTTCCTGTGTCCACACTGACAGATGATGCCAATAAGCGAGGCTCTCTCAAGGCATGGGCGCGGGGAAGGCGTTCCCCTCACATTATGCCTTATGAATGGAAGGTTAATGAAATTGTGCGTGTCTCGGTTTTCACTCTACAGGTAATTTTGTCAGCGAGATGAGACTGCCCTACCTTTAATTTGGGTTTCTATTAAATTAAACTCACTGCAAAGGAAGGGCCACTTTATTCTGCTGTCATATTTAATAGCAAGATGGCGTGCTGAGTGCCTTTGCCCATTGATTCTCTCCAGAGCCTCCTGTTTGGTAGCGGTTTACTGTACGCCCATACTGTGTACACAAAAGGAAAAACAATGAACCTCCTTGGGTCAAAATTCCTTTAAAAAAAATCACATTTATTATTTATTTATTTGTTCATCTGTTTGTTAGGAGTGGGCCGAGTGTGGGGGCCAGAGGCCAGCTCTGAGACGTCTGTTTTCCTCTCCATCTGGGATCTGGGGATGGTGCTCAAGTCGTTGGGTCCAAGCACTAACACTTTAACCTGCTGAGCCATCTTAAGTGAATCGGGAGTTTCCTATGACTTGGGCTCATCTCATATAAAGAAAAAAGAGGAAAAAAGAGAAAGCTAGTAGGTTGCAGCCCACCTATTGCCATGTCTCATAATCACTTGAGTTTCCATGACTGTCCCATGTATTGCAGGATCTTTAGTCCCTGCTCCCACCTACTAAATCCCAGGTTGCCCCGCCCCTTCTTCATACGGGGCCCACATACATTTCCAAGTGCTAGTCTGTCTGAAAGAGTCCAGAGTGGGCATGCCTCTTCAGCCAGAGGAACTCTTGTGTAGTGTGTCTAGGGCCCTGGGGTCAAGCACCACTACCCCCGCCACCAAGCCTCCAAAGGGTCTGTGTGTCTATGTGGGGATATAAAGCGAAGGAACTTCAATCATTCCACCCACCTCCGATTAGCATAGCTTGTCAGAGTCATTCTTCCCTGGATTGATGGCGTTTTCATAAGAGAGAAAAGGCAGAAGAGGTCCTCTGAAAGTCACATGGGAAATGTGCGTTTTATACACTTTTCCCAGATCTTAGACAAGACTGGGGACCTTTTACATCACATTGCTTTATGAAAGATGTAGTCTTGTTTTTCTCTCACAATTCTATGGAATAGGTTAAAAGAAATCCGCTATGAAATTTTCAAAAGAAAGTGCACTACAGGACGTGCACAAAGGCAAGTGAGTATCTAGATTGCTCTGTGGTGTCAGGGTTCTGAACCCCAGGAAATGAACACACAGGTACTGGGTGGGTGCTAAGTGAGGCAGATACTCTCTTGTGCTCTGGAAAAATAAAAGATAGCTAAGGCGTGGTCTCTGCTTTTGAGGCTCACAGCTGCTCCTGGGGACACTAACTCTAGAATCTCTAGGATATAAAAGACACACCGTGCAGGAGGTTCACTTGCTTGAGAATCTGGTACGGGGTGGGTGAGGTCACACTGGCCCAGAGGAAAGGTGGTGATGAATGCAGAGTCCAGCAGGTCCCAGGAAAGTTTCCGAGAAAAGAGAACCAATTGGGCTGGGCCCCAAGAATAAGTGAACCTTGACCAGGTGGTAAAGGGAGAGAGAGCAGCTTGCCAACCGAGAACAGCACATGCCAGGTCACAGAAGTGGCAGAGACGGGGAAGGTCCCTGCTGGTGGTGGGGCATTTCTGGAAGTGATTAGAAGATGAGCCAGGGCAGCAGGTGTCTTATCTTCTATGTAGAAGTTTTGGAACATAGGAGTAAAACAATTAGACTTAGAGAGAAACAAAAACTCTAATGACCATACAGAACATGGCTAGGCCAGCAAACTTTAGCCAAGGACCCCAGGTAAGAGATAGTAATATTTACACGTCACTTTAAATACTCATTTGGAAGAGTTAGGAGGCCATGTGAATCCAAAGTAAACTGAAGGCCAGAGGAATTTTGTTGATTTTTTTATTTTATTTTATTTTTGTTTTTATTGAGCTATATTTTTTCTCCATTCTCCTCCCTTCCTCCTCCTCCTCCCCTTCAACCCTCTCCCATGGTCCCCATGCTCCCAATTTACTCAGGAGATCTTGTCTTTTTCTACTTCCCATGTAGATTAGATCCATGTATGTCTCTCTTAGGGTCCTCTTTGTTGTCTAGGTTCTCTGAGATTGTCAATTGTAGGCGATTTTTCTTTGCTTTATGTCTAAAACCCACTTATGAGTGAGAACACATGATAATTGTCTTTCTGGGTTTGGGTTACCTCACTCATTATGGTGTTTTTTAGATTTACCTGCAAATTTCAAGATGTCATTTTTTTTCCACTGTGTAGTACTGAATTGTGTAAATGTACCACGTTTTTCTTTACACATTTTTTTGGTCAAGGGGAATTTAGGTTGTTTCCAGGTTCTGGCTATGACAAACAATGCTGCTATGAACATAGCTGAGCACATGTCCTTGTGGTACAATTGAGCATCCTTTGGGTATATACCCAAAGGTGATATTGCTGAGTCTTGAGGAAGGTTGTTTCCTAATTTTCTGAGAAATTGCCATATTGATTTCCAAAGCAGCTGTACCAGCTTGCACTCCCATCAGCAATGCAGGAGTGCTCCCTTTACCCCACATCCTCTCTAGCATAAGTTATCATCAGTGTTTTTGAGCCTGGCCATTCTTACAGGTATAAGTTGGAATCTCAGAGTTGCTTTGATTTGCATTTCTCTGATGACTAAGGACGTTGAGCATTTCCTTAAGTGTCTTTCAGCCATTTTAGATTCCTCTGTTGAGAGTTCTCTGTTTAGGTCTGTACCCCATTTTAAAAATTAGATTATTTGTTCTTTGATGACCAATTTCTTGAGTTCTTTGTATGTTTTGGAGTTTAGCGCTCTGTCCAGTGTGGGATTGGTGAAGATCTTTTCCCATTCTGTAGGCTGCTATTTTGCCTTGTTGATTGTGTCCTTTGCTTTACAGAAGCTTCTCAGTTTTAGGATGTCCCATTTATTAATTGTTTCTCTCAGTGTCTGTGCTACTGGGGTTATATTTAGGAAGTGGTCTCCTGTGCCAATGCATTCAAGTGTACTTCCCACTTCCTCTTCTATGAGGTTCAGTGTGGTTGGTTCTGTGTTGAGGTCTTTGATCCCTTTGGACTTGAGTTTTGTACATGGTGATAGATATGGGTCTATTTTCATTCTTCTACATGTTGATATCCAGTTATGCCAGCACCATTTGTTGAATATGCTTTTTCCCATTATATATATTTTGCTTTTTTTGTCAAAAATCAGGTGTTTGTAGGTGTGTGGATTGATATCTGGGTTTTCAATTCTGTTCCATTGGTCCCCCTGTCTGTTTTTATTTCAATACCAGGCTGTTTTCAGTACTGTAGCTCTGTAGTAGAGTTTGAAGTCAGGGATTGTGGTGCCTCCAGAAGTTCCTTTATTGTACAGGATCGTTTTGGCTATGGCCAGGTGAATTTTTAATGTTTTACCCTACACTTCACATTCTGGATACAGGCTCCAACCATGGTTTTATTCTGCATATGGAATGTGGTACATTTGTCAGACCAGGTCGTCATATTTATATGATGTATCTCAGTTACCAGAGACACAGTTGACTAAGAGATTCAAACTGGGCCAACTCGCTCTAGGTTCTGGTGTGCAATGGCTGCTCTTTATTGCCTAAGTTCTACCTGTTAGTCAATTCTGCCTGCATGCTGCCATATTCCTGGTCATGACCCCCTGAAACCATGAGCCCCCAAATAAACACTTTTTATAAACCCCCTCGGTCATGATATCATATAGCAATAACAGAAAAGTAGCTATGGCAGGGGTCTAATACAGCGGTGCTACCCCTTTCTTCCCATCAAGACGTGGAACATGACACCAGACGAACAACTTGAGCTGATGCTGATGCTGTTGACTGCTGTTGCTCAAAGACTGTGGGAGCTATCACCGAAGCTTCCCCCGCATCCAGAGAAGCTTCCTCTTTTTGTTCAGCATAGCAGAAAAACCAGAAGGTGTCATAAACACAGAGCGGTGTTTGTAAACATTTTATTCTTATGCTTTCCCCACATCCGTGAAAATTTGCCAGGGGTAGGGAAAGCAAGAGCGGAACTTTGAGCCTGGCGGCAGCTCTCATCTATTAACAATTCCCATTCTAGTCCAACTTATATTTAGATGCCATTTCCCGCGTCACACCTCCACCTGCGGGAATGCAACCACCTTTGGGTGTGAAACTCGGCGCCTGTTTAATGGGCTCATGAGAAATGACACAGATGTTTTTCATAGTAAACAGAAGAGTAACACACCTGGGGATAGGCAGCGTGACTTGAGGCAGGGAGAGTTGGTGATTTGGAGTTTTTCTGTATTGCTGCCCAGTTGTGGATGCTGTGAAGCAACGGGGGTGGACCCTTCTAGGACCCTCTGAGAGGACAGATGAAAAACGCAGTCCCAGAAACGCTTAGCCTCTGTTTGCCCAGGACCTTTGCACTTCTTGACTGTTGAGGATCCGGCCGGTAGACCATGCTCAGGGGTCCTCCTTTGTCTTTAAGGAGAGGATATGAGGTGGGCCGCCGGCAGAGTGATGCTGACTTCAGTGCTAGAGATGCAGGTGGGATTTAAATATAATGCTTTCTAGTACTGAACACCACTCCCATGGCCTCCGTGTTGGAGGCGGTGGCAGTCTGAGAGATGGGACATTTGTCTCTCATTCTGAAATTGATTCTGGTAATAGATGACCATTTAATATTTGGTCTCAGTTTATTTGGTAGGTTCAAAACTAGGTTCACTGAACTGAGCCATTATCTCCCAAGGTATACCCGATAGTACGATAGGTTATGTAGAATGTCAATAGGTAAAAGAGGGAAGAAAGAGTGTGTTGGTCAAATAATATAAGCAGACGGTGATAGAGAACAGTTCTACGAATTTGTTCCCCAAAGAATATCTTAGTCTTTATAATGTCTACTGCGTATGATCCTTCATTTGAGAAATACTTCACAGAACCAGGTTATCTTTTATTCTAATATTATTTTGCACATATATTTTAATCATCGTTAGACTTTATGTTAAGAATTTCTCGGATTTCATTTATTCACTAATATATTAAAAAGACAAGGAGGACTATTCAACCCCAGAAATTGGAGACCAGCCTGGGAAACATATTAAGGCCCTGCTCCTCTCATCTTTACAATGTTTTTGACATCACATGAACAGACTGCAGCTAACCAGTATCCCGGTGCTCATTCCACATCCCATCACAAGTCCATGTGAGAACCAGAGGCTGTAACCACTCTGTTCTGTCCTCTCTTCCACAGCCCTGAAGGTTAACACCCTTCAAATCGCCAGCTTGAGACTCAGTGTGCTAAGCTGTAAGGAGACGGGGAGCTGCAGAAGAGTTCACATGTACCACCTGAGAATCCCAAGTGCGATGATTGACAGGTAATGGCATTGCCAAGCCCCACTTAATGGCTCGTCAGTGATGCCTCTCAACCGTCCCTCGCAGACTTCTCCTGTTACCCCTCTTTACCATAATAATTCAGTTTCCCCTCTGGAAGTAGCAGATGATGTTTGTGGACATTCCTGCAACCTCCATACTCTAAGGAGAGACGGAGGTAAGCGGACTGTAGAAAGCATATATTTCATCTTGAAGTTCTTTGAAGAAGAAAACCTAAGTTCTTACTTTCCATGATACGACTATCGGAAATAGTAAAGTGGGAGAGGAGGGCTATACTTCCTGCGTGTGTAATATTGAAACGGTCGGGATTGTTAGATGGTAGAAAGGAAAAACCTCCTTTGAAGGTCTCAACTATTTATGCATAGATAATGATTTTCATGGGTGTTTTGTCTCTTTTTCTTTTGCTATTGAAGGACCCCCCCCCCCAGCTTTAAACTCAGTCTAGACTCAATCTGGCAGTAAAACTTCCTGACCAATGTAAATGTGGAAGAGTCATAATCTCTAAATCTCGCCAGGCAGTGGTGGCACACGCCTTTAATCCCAGCACTCGGGAGGCAGAGGCAGGCGGATCTCTGTGAGTTCGAGGCCAACCTGGTCTACA
>NC_022009.1:60783722-60786967 GCF_000317375.1 Microtus ochrogaster | reverse complement strand
ACGTGCACACACATACACACGAGCACACACATACACACGAACACACACATACACACGTGCACACACAATACACACGTGCACACACATACACACGAACACACACATACACACGTGCACACACATACACATGTGCACACACATACACACACATACACACATGCACACACATACACACTTGCACACACATACACACGTGCACACACACACACACATACACATGTGCACACACATACACACGAGCACACACACACATGCACACACATACACACGAGCACACACACATGCACACACATACACACGAGCACATACACACATGCACACACATACACACAAGCACACACATACACACATGCACACACATACACACATGCACACATATTGTTTTTTCCTTCACTTCCACGAATTGACATTAAGCTAGTTTGTATGAGTTGGGGAAAGGAATGATATCTGGAGCATGAAGGGGAGGGTTAACTTATTCTGGAATATTTTCAATAGTCAGTACTTATAATCTCTTACATACTTGCAGATTTGAAACAGCAGTAATGACCTTGGTGTTTATTTTTCTACTTCATTGTACATATCTTGATACATAATATATCATTTATATATCACATGTATGATATTACCACACACTACACACTACCCCAAATCAGGGTTATGAGCACTTTTTCTCAGGCATTTGTAATTTTTATTGAAAACAATTTTTCCTGTAGTATATTCTGATCAGTTTCCCCTCCCATCTCCTACCACTACCTTCCCACCTCTCCACTCATCCAACCTCATGCCTTCTTTCTCTCTCTCTTTAGAAAACAAACAGGCAAGAAAAGGGAATGAGGAAAAAAAGAAAAAGAAAAGCACAAGAAACACACACACCAAAAAGTCATAAAAACACCAAATTGGAAACCATAATATATAAGTAAAAGACTGGTAAGATTAAAAAAACAAAGCCATCTGAGACAAAGAATCTACAAGAATGCCATTTAGTCTGTTTGTGTTGTCCATCTTCCGCTGGGCATAGGACCCTATGTGTGGCTTGTATACCCAGTGAGAGTCCAGTGAAGAAAATTCATTTTCCTTTGCAAATGGTTGTTAGTTGGGCATAACTTCTTGGCTAGGGATGGGAGATGATAAACTTTCCCCCCTCAGCACTGGGACCCCATCTGGTTTGGATGTGTGCAGGCCCCGCATATGCTGCCTCCGTCTCTGTGAGTTCACATGTGTGTCAGGCCTGTGGTATCTGGAGGACAATGTTTCCTCCGTGTCAGCCTTCCTCTCGGACTCCTACAAGCTCTTGTTTCTTTTTCCACACAGTTACCTGAACCCTGGGGGAAGAATGTGATGAAGACATCCCATTTAGGACTGGATATTCCAAAATCTCTCTCCCTCTCCACATTGTCCAGCTGTGGGTCTCTGTGTGAGCTGCCTTCTACGGCAGAAGGGAACTTCTCTGTGATGACTGATTGACACACTGGTTAGGAGTCATTTTATTGCTATCTGTTTTCCTGTAGGCCCATGACCTACCTAAATCTCAGATGCTTAGCCACCCAAGCAGTGTCGGGCATGGGTTCCTTTTCATGGAGTAGGTCTTGAATCCAATCAGGTAATGCTTAGCCACCCAAGCAGTGTTGGGCATGGGTTCCTTTTCACGGAGTAGGTCTTGAATCCAATCAGGTAATGATTGGTTACTCTCACAACATTTGTGCCACTATTAAACCAGATTACCATGCAGGCAGACCACCAGTAAGGATTGCCAGGCTGTAGCTGGGCTGATGGTTCCCTTTCTCCTTCGGCAGTGTGTAGAGTGCCTTCCAGTGTCGTGAACACTAGTCAATAGGGCTTAGGGTTCTACTTCGGTACCAGCTAGGCTTCTCCGTGTTCAGTGGGGTATTTAAGTATTGTCTTCAACAATAGGGCCTTACCATTAGTTTGCTGAAAGCAGCCAATAGCCTTGTCAATTAGCCTGAGCTGTTTGGGGGTTTCCATCCGACCCCTTTAGCAGGCAACTCAGTGAGATGTAGCCCATTCCTAGCTCTGGAGATTTCCCTTGCTGGAAAAAGATGTCTGGTTGGGGCTTTTATTGACTTACATGCATTTGTAATTTCTATCAGGAAGCTTCTGACTACTCTTTTCTAGTTAATTGTTGTGGATTGGAGTTACAGTACTACTTCCTGCTACCTAACCGAACTTTGGTACCCATCAGGTATCCTCTCTCAGTCGCCCACATCGTCCCTCCTCTTAGTCCCCATGGCCATGGTTCCACTCTCTTCTTCTTCGAGACTGATGTTTCAGTATTTGTCTTTCGGTGCCTGGCTTACTTCACCCAGTACCAGCAAGTCTATCCTTGTTGCTACTGATAACAGAATTCCATACTTTTTATGGGTGAATGGTATCCTTCATATATCTGTCACATATTCTTTATTTATTCATCCATCAGCAAGTACCTTGGTTTCTTCTATATCTTGGTTACTGTGAATAGTGCTGAATTAAATTATTTTTCTCATCTAATGGTTTTGTTTCCTCCAGATATTTTACCCAGTAGTAGGGCAGTTTGCATGTGGCAGTTCTATTTTTGGTTTTTAAGCCGCCTCCATACTGTTTTCCATAGTTGTCTGCACTGATTTACATTCTCATCAACAGTGGGTAAGAGTTTTGTGTCCTTGCCAGCACTTGCAGTCTACTCGTATTGAGTGAGGGGTAATTGATGCTGATCACATTTTGATATACTTGTTGACTATCTCTATGTCTTTTTATTTTTCCTATGTCCCTCTTCTTTAATAAGGCAGAGGCAGGACTGTGTACCTTAAATATCTAAGACACAGGGAGGTGACTTAAATGTTAAAGGCTCCACTGGGGAAACGCTGAAAGGTCCTTATGTTCTGTGGCTCTCCACGGATCTCTAACACGGGTCTCAAGTCAGCTTCTTGCCTCCCTGTAAGAAAATATGGCAATCTGTGTCTAACCATTTTTAATAGCCTAGGTTTCATCAAATGTGGAGTTAATTAAACACAATTCAACTAGGTGATCAAGAGACTGTATCTTCTGTTCTAAATAGGAAAACTAATTGCAGGTGATTACAAAAAGAAAATGGAAGGGTCTGTGTGTAGTGATATAGAAAAAAAACACATTGTAAAGCATGGCCCATCTCATTTGGTCTTTGAAATTATCGATTCAAGATTCCCAGGCCCTGGTAGAGAGAGAGAGAGAGAGAGAGAGAGAGAGAGAGAGAGAGAGAGAGAGAGAGAGAG
>NC_022009.1:60743063-60783622 GCF_000317375.1 Microtus ochrogaster | reverse complement strand
AGAGAGAGAGAGAGAGAGAGAGAGAGAGAGAGAGAGTTTTCTGGAACAGGATCATTTGCTCCCCAAGAATCTTTGCATAGTCATGCAAAGCCAGGAAGAAGGGCACACACACTGGCAAAGGAAGCATCCACCTGTCCTGCTACAATTTGGTCAGGCTCAGGGCTGCTCCTTAGCAATGACTGGGAACGGGAAGGTCTGCTGCCTTCTCTTTTACAGGAGATTTGGTCCATCTGGACATCCTATGTAGACCTTTTTTCTGCCTTATTACCATCAAGCTGACAAAATCACCCTCCCTGCCCTCAGGGTGAAAACACCCACACCCATAACACACACACACACAACACACACACCCCTTCAGTCTGAGGCAGCCCACTTTAGCATCAGCATAACCAAAACAAACACTTGACATTTTTTAAAAAATGGGTGTCATTAAGAGGAACTACCTATGATAGTATTAGTGGCTAATTTTCTCCTTCATCAATTCATCCGACTTGTATGGAGTTCTAGCGATGTCATTAGGAGGTTTTTGGAAGGCACTATAGTTATACCTTGCCCTCACAGAGCTTTCAGTTTAGCATGTGTGAGAGATAAAATCATAGCAAACCACAGTGTGGTGTTAGTTAATAAAAGGAGGTCTCAGAGTGTAGATACAAAGATGCTCGAGAAGTCCTCAGGACACCAGTGAACACTGCCACATGTTGCCAAGCAACAAATGCCTCATGAAAAGAGGATTCAGACCTAGAAAAAAAACTCCCCTTTATGCAAACGGTTCTTTTGCTATCCAAGGGCACAGAAACCCCTTTTAGAAGGCTACCATATTTTTCCCTCACTGCCATGACACCCTGATGGGGTTGACTCCAGCGGCCTTGCTGTGACCCCTTGTTTACAGGTCGCATTGGGTACATGCTGTTTGACTGCTTCTCTGGGCTTGGTACACAGGCAGCGCTGGGCACTGGTCCAGTTGACGAGCTTGGCCTACATCATTATCTTTTCACCAGAGCACAGTGTCAGCTCTGTCTCTTTCATTACGCCAGTGGTCTGCCCTAATCGAATTTGACATTCTTGTCCTCCCGTTCGTTTTCCACAGCTGCCATCCCTCTGCTGTTCTCTTGCCTACTTCTTTGGGGGAAAAACATACTGCCGAGGCAGAGCTAGAAGTGAACTGAACCGCAGAAGACTTACCTCAATAGATTTACCATTAAGAAAAAGTTAATAATATTGTAACAAAACATTAACAGATGATTATGTGTTGAAGATAGACAATGATTTGGAATCTTTAACTTGACCTATATGCAAATCAATGAGTGATTTGATTGAGAAGATCAGATTGGCCGGATATGAAAGAACAAGCAATGTTTACATATATGGATAGATACCTCTGCATCTCTGCCCTCTGGAATCTCTCCAGAATGAAAGCAGTTTGTATCCCTTTATGTATGTATCCCTTTATGGAATAACCCCAGCTGCCAGGTCTTCTCAGTCAAGCCCCCTGAGTGCTTGGCCTAGTGATAAGAATAAAACACTCTCTTCAAAGAATAAACTATCTCTGACTAAAAAATGAAGGCTGAACATTGCATGTCCAAGAAGGACCAAACACTGGGTCAGCAAGAACTCCATGGGCATCTAGCCCAATAGTCCTCACCTGCAAATGGCTTGAATGTCTTGCCTATCTTCTTAAATGGCCCTCCCACCTGGACAGCTGCAAGCATTTCTCTGAGTCCTAGCTTCCTCATCTCAGAGTGGGGAGCTACCATGATGCCATGCGAAGTGCTTAGTAAAATGTCTGCCACATAAGGATGCTAAATTAATATTAACTAAATAACAACAATAGTATTGCTACTTCCCATACTCTACCCAAAGTCTGTGCAAGCCATGCTAAGGCCGTGCCGATCCTGTGAAAGTTACATTTCCTGGCCACTCAAGACTCACTGAATTTGATTCTTGAGGTGGCTGGGGACTGAACTTTCAGCCAGATTTCTAGGTGGCCCTGATGGTAAGCCCAATGGCAACCGTTTATATTTGGTGATGTTTAAACTTTTATTTTCTTGATCTTTGGAGGAGAACATGGAATCCTTTCCAAGTGGTTCAGGCCTTCAAGCGTAGGTGTTAGCACAAAAATTTGGGGTGAAGAGACAGTTGCTGAACATATGCTGAGCTCCTAGGGGATGGGAAATGTACATCTGCATCCAAAAGAAAGGGACCAGGGATTGGCAAAACTGGGCAATGGGGTACTCATCCTTGGTAGAGATGATTAATTATGTCTAGTTTTGCACATACATTTGCATGCCTCTTAATATAACATATGCAAATCCGTCTTTAATAGCATGACTTGTTTGCCAATGTTGAATACTAACTGTAAATAATTTCTATTTTCTGTAGTGTTTAGGAAACTTCAATATGGCATTTGCTGGCAGGCTGCTTCTATCTTCTGGATTTAGCAACATATGAAGCAATCATCACAACATTTTTCACTTACTACTAACAAAAGAAGTCTAGACAACAATTTGTGCTTGCCTACAAAAACAAAATAGGTAAGATGCGAATAATTTAAATTTGTGAAAAAATTTAACAGATGGTCTAGTTTCCAGTTTTTGTTTTCTCTTGCTTAGGAGGTTCTTGCTTAGACAGAGCAACACAGATCATTAAAAGTTTTCCTTCGTATTGGAAGATCCTTTTTGCGTTTTCTGATGATGTCATCAACAGCAAACACAGGACGGAGAATAAAATGAAGACGTAATAACCAACAGTCAGTGACTGGAAGTGCTGGTCCCTAAGTACTTACTTGTCACCTTCAGCTGCCAGACCAGTGTTCCGAATCTATAGAGGAGCTCAAGAAACTCTGGCTTGACATGGAGACCATGTGTCCCACCTCCAGAGTTTCTGGTAAACCAGGAATCCCCCTAACTCTCCCAAGGAGCCCAAGGATTTCAATACTGATAGCCCTCAAGAATACATGTAGCAACACTGCCTGGTTATATTAGGACCCTGAAACTCAGTGCGATTCTAAGGTCAGCATCGCTTCCTGAGAGTTTGGTAGAAATGTAGAATTAAGGACCCATCCCAGGCCTGTCACTTTGAGTCTGCACATCCAAGTTTCAAGAGAACTGGGCTCGCCAGATATCACAGAAGAGGTGATATCGTTCTTCTTTGCATCTACTAATCTAACATACACAGACACACACACACACACACACACACACACACACACACACACACACACAAAGGTTGGGGGGAGGGAGAGAGAGAACTTCCTGCAGCCTCACCCTTTTAAATACCTGGTATTTTTATGGTGTGTCTCAGATATACTGAGTTGGAGACTGCGGGGAGGGTTCAGCCCTGTGTTTCAGCACATCCCATCCCAGCTGATTCCGTTGCACACAGAGAACTGCTGGCCTAGTCAATGTTGTAGCTTGCAATTTAACACAAAGATGACTGGACTGCTTCATATATTTTAATGGAATACCAAGTCAACGTCATCAGCTGAATGACCGTACAACTCTACTGCCATTTCCCTAGACTCAGTCACCCTTACAATATCTCTACCTCCTGCTGCTTAGGCGGAGAGGATGTCTTGACTAAGGCAAGTGTCAGAAGCGATGATCTCTTGTCGTGACTGAGGAGAGGCCAGGGTCCTAGAGCAGTGTGGGCAGCCGTATTAAGTAATGGTATCAACAGATTAGTTTCAAATGAGCAATAACTTCATGATCTGAATATTTTGGAGATTACAAGTTAGTACACATTACTTTCTGGAGAGGGGCATCACAGGAGTGGTGGGAGTGAATGCTCCAAGGTTAGAGGTTTCTCAGGAGAGAGCCCCAGAGCAAGAACTCACAGTGAGTGCGGTTTCTCAGGAGAGAGCCCCAGAGCAAGAACTCATAGTGCAGTGTGGTTTCTCAGGAGAGAGCCCCAGAGCAAGAACTCACAGTGCAGTGTGGTTTTAAAAAAACAAAAATTCCACCACCAACTAGCTGTGCGTTAGAGTGTTCCTTCTTTCTCTGGTCCCTCTCCAAGTCATCGACCTGTGTTCTCTGCCCACCACTCTCTCCTCAGTGTCTGTCTTCTGTACTCCATGTCCCCCAGAGTCTTTATCCTCCCTTCCCATCCAAATCTCTTTAAGGAAGAGATCCACCATACCTTCCAGGGCTGCAGATGGGGTGGGTTTCCACGCGAACCACAGTAAAGGAAAGTTTTTGTTGGCACCGTTGATTTTCCCGTTCTCAGCTTTGTTATTCCTCTACTTCTCCCTTAAAATATGAGTGTTGGCTGCAGATTATCCTCATGCTGTTTCTCTATGGACCTGGAGTACTAGTCTGTCAGAATGTCAGTATACAGAACCACTGTCAAGCGAATTGGCCTAAGCAAGGCTGTTAGTTAAGAAATCATCTTGAGTATGAACTACAAGGGCAGTGGAAAGCATCTCTGAGTCGTTAATGAATGAGAGTAGGGCTAACGCAGTCTTCACACACTTTGATCTTGTGCCTTGTTAGATTTCTCACTTTTAATAATTGGGGCCAATTATTTATCCTAGGATTCTGGGATCTATCTTGGAATACTTAAAACATAAAATCAGGTTCATTTTGCTAATGTCATTTGTTGAAATGCTCTATCCCCTTTCTTCTTCTAGAATGTTCATGATGATGTACTCTGGACTAACTTTCTTCTTCAACTCTTTATTACAGCTTGGTTGAAAAATGAACCCTTTGAATATTGAAAATAATTGGCAAATAAGCCTATCAAATAAATTTCATGAAATTTCTTGTTGAGTTGTCTTGGACATAATCATAAAGAGATTGAACACATAAAGAAGACATTTATCTCCTTGGAATTTTTAGTCTTTTTTGAATTATACTAAACAATGGCTCAGAAGACAAAAATATCACCTCAAATCTAATTATCAAAAAACAATTTATCTTCTATGAGCATCTCAGTCATCTTATGCCCGAAGGCACTTTCTCACCTCTTGTTCCTGTCTGAGATGTGGCCCTTTTGTGTGTGTTAGCATTAGGAGAAACCTTTTAGTATACGGTGAGGGTCAGGTATAGTAACGCAGATTTACCATTTTCCCATCATTTCTTAACAGCACACTTGCCTGTAGCAGTGTTAGTGGAATGGTAGAAACTTGGTCTGGTGCGTGTGTGTGCGTGTGCGTGCGTGTATGTGCGTGTGTGTCCTTCCCTCTGTGCCGTGACTCAATGTCACAGAGCTGTTTATATGACAGAGTTGGGGGGTTTCCCTGGCCTCAGCGGCTGCTCTTGCAGAGAGCTTGCAAATTGGAGGCACTCAGAATAAGTGGTGTCATTAGCTGCTATAAAATGTCCTAAGGGTATAGGAGTGAATTTGAGCTCCAGTGTTTCAGGAAGAGAGGCTGACATAGGGGCTCAGGTATCCAAGGGCACTGGGACCTGGCAGTAATGCTGAAAGGTGACCTTGGCTAAATCACTTGACCTTAGCCAGTCACCTTTGCAATAAGGTAAACATATTCATTTTACTTCTATTGAAATGTTGCCGGTTGCCTGGGCAATATTTGCCAGGCACATTGAAATCTTACTGCAGATTTGTTTTAGGTAAGGTTTTGCAGAAGAGTATTTCACATAGGCCTTTCCGCATCTAAGAGCCTGTGTCATAGAGGAAATGATATCTGGCTCTTCAGAAATTAGATCTTTTGCAACTCAAGTTAAAAATTGCTTTCATAATTTAATTAGTATTTCATAGGCTAGGCTTGTGTTATTTTCTCATCAAATTATGACTCATCAAAGCTAAACACAGCACCCACCTTAGTTTCTTCTATGCAGTCACTGTTAGGCACTGTTGGGCTTCCGGAACCTCCGAGGGTTTGCATATTAGAGAGCATTGAAGGTAAGGGACACACTCTGCATTGGTGCTGTCTGACGCTGAAATATGACTAGTGTAAGTGAAAAATGTAATTTTAAACTTACTTCATCATATTCAATTACATTTAAAAATAATCAGATGAGACAGCCGCATGATGTTACACACCTATATTCCTACCACTTGGGAGGCTGCAGCAGGAGGATTGTCCTTAGACCATGTTTAAAATGTAAGTAACCATACATTTTGATTGATGGTAAAACGAACGGTCATAAAATTATTCCCGACCATCTAACTATAAAGGGGCATCTAAAGCAGCGTTGTCTTGGATCCAGCATCTTAGGCTGAGTCCTGTTGGACAGAGAAAGGGAACAAGAAAAGACAGGCTATTCTGGGGGAGGAGGTAGGAGAGCACTGAAGGAGAAACAAGAGCCTGGTGCTGTTACTGAACAGTTAGGCCGTCGGTCTCTTGATGGGAACTGGAGGTCCCCATGACAGTCAAAGAGGTAGGAGCAGGTTTCGGAAGGTTAAGCAACTCTGAGATCACAGAGCTAATAAGCAGCAAGCCAGTCTTTTAGAATTTAGCCCTTCCTTTAGATGCCATGTTTTCTAATCACCTCATGCCACCAAGATGGTTAAGAATCTGGACTCGGGATTTATCCAACTTTCATCTCATTAGTTGATGACCATGAGTATCTCCAAGTCAAGGACTGAAAAAAGACACATCATTCAAAGTTTCTGGGCTCGGATTGTATGAGAAATTCTACAGCGCACCTGGCTGTGTCCGGCTTGTAGTAACAGCTCCGTCCGTCTTGACTCAAGCTTACTGTCAGAATAGACAGGAGAAACGAGAGTGGGCATTAATCAACCAACCCAGCTTCTTTAAAATGAGGATTGCCATTCTAGAACAGTTAGAAAGGACAGAGGGTCCGGGTAGGAAGAGGGGAGCCAGACTGGAATTCTGGAGCCGGGCGGAGGGCTCTGAGTGGCACTGCTGTCTTCACTGGGGCTGGAGGCTCACATGAACAGAGAGAAGCAATATGACTTTCTTTCCTCTTAGAAACAAAAGCAATGCCCTGGAACTAGCTCTTGTAGACCAGGATGATCTCAAACTCACAGAGATCCACCTACCTCTGCCTCCCAAGTGGGGACAGGCTGCAAAGCCACAGAGAAACCCTGTCTCAAAAAAAAAAAAAACAAAAAAAACAACTAAAAACAAACAAACAAAAAGACAAAAGCAATGCACACGGAACAGGGATCATCTGAAAATCTCAGAAAGAGACAAGGAAGAAAACGTAACCTTCTGAAATACACATTAAGGAGAGGATGCTCATTGGTATGTTGGTGTACAGCCTCCCGGTTTTTCACGTTTTCATCTGTGTGAAAACTCACTCTTCCATGTACAGTGTTGACCTACAGAAAATTCATACTTTTGGACTGTTATCTTTGACACTCACACAGTTACACTGTTTTCAAAAAAATCTCTGTTTCTGGACTTTACCTCCAGTCCTTCCTCAAGGTCGTATCACAGCCCCTGGTGACCACAAACCTATTTTCTGTCATATGTTTTTTTTCCTTTGCTGGCCTGTTGTGTGAGTGATTCACACAGGGTGCAGTCTTTTGAGTCTTTCACTTAGCAAAAGGCACTTCATCCCTGATGCTGCGTGAATGAGTAATTCGTGTCTTTGTATTGCTAAATGAGAATCTCATTGCAGAGATGGACCAAAGTTTGCTTCCATGTCAAAGAGCAACACTGAGTTGTCTCCAGTTTAAAAAAAAAAAAAACTGAGAAAAAAACCTTAAAATGATAAAATCAGTGTTTTCTACGGAAATGAGTTTTTATTTCTCTTGCATAATATCTAGAAACAGGATTGGAAAATACATGGTTAGCTTTATAAAAATGTAAGCTGTTTTTTAGAGTGGCTCCAGCAATATTTATTTCCACCACCACCAACAGGGTTCTGTTGTTGCACACACTGAGCCACACACCTTATCCCTGCTTTAAGCTACTGTGGTGTGTACTTGTACATCACTGAGATTTTAATTTCTTTAATAGCTAATGTTGTTGATACCTTGGATACTTTCACTTATCTTCAAACAGAGAATATTTTACTTGTTTCCTATTCATTTGCATTTCTGATGTTTACTGTTTTGTGTCTGCTAAGGCCTTCAGTAGTGAGAGCAGACACCCTTATCCTATTCTTGCTTCTAGGGTGAAAACATTTGCTCTTTCAGCATTTAATATGATGCTTGCTGAAGGTCTAGTGTAGACACATTTATCACCTGAAGCCATTTTTATTTATTTTTATTTTTGCTGACTAAAAGCACCACATATAGATATTAAGATGATCATGTGTATTATATCGATAGATTTCCCAGTATTGAGCCAGCCTTACATTCCTAGGCTAGATCTTACTTTGCCATGATATACTATCCTCTTATATGTGTTGTATTTGATTTGTTGTGTATGTTTAAATAAATATATTTAAATATATGTATATATATGCATACACTGATGGATAATCTTTTTTTGAAAATTCTTTATTTTCTTAACTTTAGAAGAAATAGATGCTTATAATAAAACCTCATAAGGCTGAAAAGATAGCTCAGTGGTTAAGAGTACTTGCTGCTCTTCCAAAAGACCTGAGTTTACAAACACCAGTGTTGGGCAGCTACCAACTACCCGCAACTCCAGTTTTAGGGTATCTATCAAATTGTTCTGGCCCCCATTGACACCCATACACATGTGGCACACACACAAAAACAGACACACACATCAGTAAAAAATAAAGGAGAGAAAAGATATTTTTGTGTACTGCAGTAGATTTACTTTTCTCCGTTTCTTTTGGTGTAGGAGCACACATAAGTATTGTGTGTATTTTATTTCAATTTCACTAGGTTCAAAATCTGGGCTAAGAGATGAGAAATTTCCAGCCCCCGTGCAGCAGCTCTTCTAATTAGCTGATAAAGCCTGAGAAAATCAGCTGCAACTTTGACAGAACGTGAAGGGGACGCTGTTCTGTGTTTAAAGGTCATTATGGATGCCAAGAGTGGAAAGGAAGGAATCTTGAGGGTTTCTAGTGCTCTGACACTAGCATCTTAAGCCTCCATCAGAGAGCTTAGATATTTGTAAAGCAGGATTTGTGAGGATAGAGATAGGGAGAGCATCAACAATCTTTTGGTATTTTAATTTTGAGATGTGTCTTCCATAAACAAGTAAGCTTTTTCATTTCTTAAATAACAAAAATGAGACATGAATATTTTCTAGGTGTCTGCTTCAGACTTAATTTTAGAATTCTAAAAGTCTCGATTTCAACCCCCCACCCCCTGGCCCCAGTTTTGCTTTAGGAGATTCAAGCTGGGTGCCCTTCACATCTTCATGGACACAGCCCAAGATAATGGCCTATCTTACCAGAGGCCTCATGGCTACTAAACATTTTTTTTTCTGGTGACTTTGTTTGCTCATTTGTTAGGGTTTTCAGCAGGCCAGATTCGGGCTGCAGGGGACATCCTCCATGCCCTGCACTGAGTTAATATGATTCTAGGTCTCTCAAACATTTGTACGAGAGGGTGAACTTGGATGTTGGCATTGTTCCCCCTGTTTTATACTCTCCTCGCATAGACCACAGCTGAGAGTTTGAGAGAAAAGGCGCTCTGGGGCAAGTGGAAAGTGGTATTGTCATGTTGCTACTGGAGCTGACTGTGGGAGCCAAGAAAATAGGACAGAGAAAAAAGGAAGTAAAATAAGTCCTAGGGAAACCTTCTCCCTCAGAGGAAGGAAAGCAAACACTGAAATATTGCTTTTTCCTGGCTGCTTATTAAAGGGGAAATTTGCCTACCGTGCTGCAAGAGTCTTTTGTTCGTCCTTCTGCTGATGTGAGGCGGCCAGCCTGATGCTGGTTTTTGTATACACAGCCCGTTCTTCTGACAGAGAACTTCACCAGCCCTGGGTGCAGAACGGTTTCAGCATGTCTCTGACTAGAAACGATGTTGATTTGCTTTAATCGGCCAATAATTTGAACGCGAGCCAGTTCTCAGAAACAATTCTGCAGAGTCAGCCCTTACTTGTGAAATATCTGAAGTTGTTGTTTACATGAGGGTCTTGTTCTATTTTGATAATGGACTGACACATGTAAGATAAAGTGATCCTTGAGCATTTTGTGGAACTTAAAGTGGTTTTGTTACTTTTAGGGATATTTAGATTAAGGAATTTAAATCAATCAACTAATACAAAACCTTGAGTTTAGCAATATAGAATTGTAATGATATATTATGCAATGCAGTACCCCAACTTCTATTTTCATAAGTCCAAGGTCGTTGGTCTAAATTACAATTATATAATTTCTGTTATTATTACTAGTGATTGGTATAATTTGACTAATTATCGCCTAAACAATGGAAGTTGGCTCTGACTCAAGCTGCAACAAATGGTTTTCTGTGTGAGACAGACAAGGGAACAGTGCTTTTTTTCTCTTGTCACTCATCGGGACGCTGTGATTAATCATAAATAGTGGACTGGGGGCAGCAGGAGTATAGAGAATTTCCTTTATTTTCCAAGATCAACTTTCTTGGTTGGGGTAGAAGGAAACCCTCCAGAGAGAAATAAACGTCTGTGTTTAGGGAAACATCACTTGGACTGACTAATTGGAAGGGTGGTGGGAGAAAATCCCACAGGAAATGGTCTGGAGCCTGGGACTCTTAGAGTCAATACTCTTCTTAGGCCGAGCAAACACTTCTTTTAATGGCATAAAAATCCATTTGAATTGAAAGTACCATCTGCCTAACCTTCTAATCTGACCACAGGTTCAAGAATAACCATTGCCCACAGGTTCAAGAATAACCATTACCCAATAAGAAAATAATAAAATGATTTGTGAACTATAGGTTGGCCTTGTAGTCAGTAAGAACGTGATTACTAATGGGGGTGATTTTGAAAAAATACTTGTATTTTTAGGAAATTTAAACATTACATGGTTCGTTACAATCTTTTTAGCCTTTCCAGGGTTTTCCAGCAACTTCCTTGTCTGTTTTCACCTTAAGCATCAAATAAACTGAAAATCCAAGAACTTGGTCATTGTCACTGTGAGAGGCATGAGATCTGTGTGAGAGCAGATAATAAATAAACCACCGCTCTGAGTAGACCTTAGGAGAACGGTGTGCTCTGGCTGGCTGGCTCCTTAAGATACTTGTATTTGCATACGTTTCTGGGATTCCTTAGCATCTCTACTGGGACTAAAACTCTTTGATCCCCAAACATGAGAGATGAACTATTAACTGCTAATGAAGTAATTCTGGGCCAAGCTTTCTAGTTAGAGATTGCTGGCATTCAGGCATTAGACTGGCCTGCCCTTGGGGTCCTGGCAGGGTGTGACATTACCTACAGCCATTCTCTGTGCACTTATGCAACATCCCCTCATAAAAGAGACCACAGCTAACCCCCACCCTTTCTTCCTCCAAACCCAGCTCCAGAGACCAGCCTTGCTCCCTTCCCCTCCCCCCACCTCCAATACACTTTCCACATGAGTTCTGTTGTATGATGTAACTTTCCTTACCCCTGTGCTGCAAAGCAGTAACAGAGATCAGAGCGTGTTTCACGCAGGTACATCAAGGCAGTTGTGTGAGCATAAATGTGTCTTATGGTCACTTCTTGTAAGCAGAGCTTCCCATTTTCCTCACGGCCTGACATGAAGCCTTGGAATCTGCTCATGGAAACCATTAATTCAAGTCAGGGGAGATGTTGGTTCTGTGGATGAAGTGTTTGTCCTGCAAGCGTGAGGACCAGAGTTCAGATCCCCAAAACCCACATCAAGTGGGCTGCATTATATCTGTAACCTAGCTTGCCTGTGGGGAGGCAGAGGCTGGAGAATCCCTGGAAGACGCAGTCCAGCATGTATAGTGATGAACAACAGACAAAGGGGCCCAAAACCTGTCAGAAATTAGATAATTAAATGTCAAATGTCAGGCCAAGTTGCACTGCAGTGATTTCTGAAAGTCGTTATCACAGAAGCTTGGACTCTATCCATCTTCTTTTTGTCTTGGTGGCGAAGCTGAGCCATTTCAGTTCCCTTCAGTCTCCCACGACTGTTTCATCCACCTCAAAGGAAGAGGGGAAACAGGAAGGCACAAAATGCCCTAGTCAGTATCCATCTACCCTGCTCCCCATCGGTGGCTCAGCTTCAGATCCGAATTCATGTTCTGAATTGTGTGCGGATTACACATTACAAGCTGGAATTCTTTTTTTATAAGTCAGAAAATAAAGTTCAGTTCTTGGCTTTTTTAGGTCATAGAATTCTTGGATGCTATTAAAGATTAGTGGGGAGTATTTTAGAAAATGTACTCTTGACCTAAAAACTAACCTTTTCATTTTAATTTTTGAGCTTCTCTTCTAAGTACATAGTCTGTAGTGGTACTCTGTTGTTTCGGGGAAAATATACCTCTTGGATGCTATGAAATCAAACTGAAGAAGGCAAAGTCAATTTATGAACTCTCCAAATCTTGCAAAGGAAATCTCTAGCAAAGGCTTAGAAAAAGTGTATTTATCCATATGAAATATGAAAAATAATCTCAGTGTACTTTCCTAAGTGACTCTGCTTTGCTGTATAAGCTGTGGAAGCGTATGACTGCATCGAGTTTACATTAGATGATGCTTTGGGGAATGTGGGATAATTGGAAGATTTGAAGATGAAGCTAGCACCAATTGAGTTGAAGAGTCCCGTTTTAAATAAGATCTGTTAAATTATACTACAAAGTACTGAAGAAAATATTGCATGCTATCTAGATGTGAAATCAATGTCTCCCTGAACATTACTGTAAGCAGAGTAT
This sequence comes from Microtus ochrogaster, assembly GCF_000317375.1. NCBI lineage: Eukaryota > Metazoa > Chordata > Mammalia > Rodentia > Cricetidae > Microtus > Microtus ochrogaster. Next base: position 60,770,971 of record NC_022009.1, on the reverse strand, counting down.
CTCAACTTAATTCATAGCTAAGTGAATCTGTTTCTTCATTTCTGATGATTCAGATTTCCCACATAGCCGTGTCTTTTCATACCAAATTCTTTAACCAAATTCTCTTGCCAGATGGTTGTATTTGAAGAAGCATAGTCATGCCTCCTAAGGAGGTGTTACCAAGCCATGGACAGAGGAATTGCTCGAGGGAAGTAAATGTGAGCATGATTCTCTGAAAGTGCGGGATGCACTCCGTGACTTTCCTCATTGTGGTAGAACCATGTAGTTCTTCTTCTAGGGGTCTTCATTCTCTTCTGTAACTGTCATTTCATCTGAGGGACTCATTTCACTTGTTAAGTTTGTCCCCGTGGATACCAGCCATCCAGTATGCCACACTATGGCCATTTATCCAAGCCATAAATCAGCAACTCTTAACCCATGATTTTAATATCTAAAGGCATGTTAATATAAACCAAGAGCTATCTTTAGTTCTTTAAAAGTTAACTCAAAATAGCTTTCAATTTCAAGATGCCATTGAAAATAGAATGGATGATTGGACAATAACTTGATTTGTAAGATTTAATATACTGTACTCGAAGTATTCCCGGGCACAGATGCAATTACCTGATTGAAGGAACTGGTTGCTAAGCAAACAACTGAATTGCCTCAAAGATGTAACTAAAGTTATAGCTGCTTTCATCTTCGGGTATCCATTTCCTTCTTCCAGGCCCATGATATTTTGCTGTTATCAATTAATAAAGAAGCTAAATTCTGCTCCTTACATCTCACCACCAAAATGTTTCATCTCTGTGGATTCCTATTTTAACAATTGGCCTTCTCCTGCCAAATCCAATCCCAGGCCTGGGATTTTAGGAACTCTCCATTTTATGGTAAGTATAAAGTAACAAAGAACCACAGACTTCGGAGCAATTCTGTCTGTTTCCGAAATTGTTGGCCGCAGAGCCTGACGGGGCTCGACCCCACGAATGTTGTGCTTGATTCATTCTGCACCAGAGCCTCCCCAAGGCCTGGCTCACAGATCTCTGAATCACCTCTGCACAGGAATGTAAAGAACGCTGCTTTGAGAACTTGTGAGGAGATGAGGCTATGGCACCATTGCTCAGCCTGCGAGCTGAGAATGGCTGATGTCACTGAGGTGTAGGTTCATGTCATATCTAGTGTGACATGTCTAATCCCAGCAATAGGTACATGGAGGCAGGAATATTGTGAATTGTAGCTAGCCTAGGCTACATAGTGATGTCTTTAAAAAAAAAGGTAGATGTTTTTAGATCCTTTCCCAGACTTAATAAATCCAGATCTTTAAGGATGGACACAGAAACATGTACTATAAACCAGCTCTCAGGGGTGATTTTTATACAGATTAAAGTTTATATCTATAGGCCAATGATGTGTTTTTCTAGAATGTTATTTAATGTTTTAGTTCGGCATAAATGTAGTCTAGTCCCATTTGAGGAAGGTGTAGTGCTTTGCGGTAGGTTCTAAGGTGTGTACAGAGGAGGTAGGCGGCCAAAGGGAAGAATGTTGAGTCTGATTCCCGCCTAGGCTCAACCACCTTTCTGTGTAGACTTGAGCAAGCTACAGAATACCTGGGGCTCCAAATTTTCTTTGAATAATAAAATAAAATAAAAGTAGCATTAATGATAATGCTACTTTTGCAGGATTGCTAAGAAATAATAGCTCTGAACTACCTGGCAAGCGTTGGGCTTGGTGTGTTAAAGTAATGCAGCTATTAATTACTGTCATTACCTGAAACCCCATCACTGCTATTTTCCTATCGCTCCGTTCACCTTGGGAAGTGGGAATATGCCGAATTCTAGATTGTTCCCGATCTAACTACCAATTGTGGCTTATTTCCATCCTTTGCTCTTTCTGCTTTCTGCCCTGGCATCCTGCCTGCTTACCTCTTGGCTATTTCACTGTTCATCAGTCTCCTTAAATAGGAGGGGGGGAGGGGAAATATGAAATGCATTTCAAAACATCTATTTTCCTCATGTTATTACTTCTGGCCAAAGGTTGGTTAAAAGGAAAGGCTGAGTCACTGTTCAAAATATTTATTGTGTTTTCTGGGAGTTCAATCTACCTTTTAAAAGACAGGCTGTGTCCCAGCTCCTGTATAATGAAGACATGGTGGTGGTTCCCTTGAAATATGCTCACTTTAAAACAGAGCTTTTAATAAAATTGCCTATGATGAAGAGATACTTTTAATCTTGTTTCTTTCCCGACATTTTAGGGAGACCAAAAAGATCCAGTTTAAGGGAACTCATTAAGATCCAAGGGAGAAAGAACTGCGTTTGAAGTACATTAGGTTCAGCCTCCCTGGTCCTGCCCTTCAGCAAGCTGACGTAGGGTTCTGGGTCAGCAGGCATGGACTGTGTGTGGACAGGGTCCTAAGGGAGTGGGGCTCCTCGGTTTGGTCTCTAGCCTAATGAGAGCTAGCACACCCACTCCACCCCAGTCTTGATTGTCACGTGAATGCCTCCAGATTGGGTTTTTTCTTTATTTAATGCTTTGCATCCAGGAGCTTGATCCTGGGGATCTGATGAACCGAATGAGAGAGAGCCCCAATTGCACTTACAAGAAAAGAAGTCTCAGGGGTAACAAACCACATTACCGCACAATGATGGGTGTGGCGAGGGGGCAGTGTGTCTTAACCACTGGGAGGCATAGTGCACTCCAGCAGGGGGTTCAGGCTGGGAGCTGGGTAGCTTTCTGCTTGGTTCATCTCTTTCCCCCACTGTTCTTTTGCCAGAACTGGGTTCTGTCAACATGCCAGCCCTTGTCCCTCAAGTGGACGAGAGAGCTGGCTGAGATGCCTGCTGAGATCAATGAAATGGAATGGAGCATTTAATAACCATTTGTTGAGTAAATGTATGAATTAGAGATCGGGATTAAATGGTGTTTGTTGAAAGGAAGAAGAAACGCGGGGTAAGATGAAGAGAAATCATGAAATAGTAGTTAGCTTATTTGGACAGATCTGATTATTTGAAGGATGCACACTTCAAAACAAAGAAGTCTTGTTTTGTCTTGAACTGGAGACTGAACCCAGTGCTCCACCACTGAATTGTATCCCTGTCCCCTTTCATTTTTGAGATCATGTACACTTGGATTTTTTTTTTAAATTAAAAGCGTATAGGATCCCTGGTACTGGATCATCCTAATCAGGTTTTGGGGTCTTCACTTGGTAATAACAATGCTGATGACTGATTGGCTTGGGGAAACAATTATAACAATAATAATTATAAATATATAAGAAAACAAAAACGACAACACCTGCTGTTTGTATAGTACTTGTACCATGCAGGTTATTGTTTCCAATTTGTAAACGTTAGTGGGTAGTGGGAATAGCATAGTGGCACTTTGTCACAGCGTTGTGAGGCTTGGTAGAACCAATAGAGCACTTTGAGTGTATTCAATTATGGGAGCACAATCTTGTGAGTAGGTCCTATAGGCACCAGAGTAGCCTGGTTTCTCTAAATAAACATCGGCCATGCTCCTGCGCATACATACTCATAAGCCATGTGCGATGACTCAAAATCATTTGTGATGACCTTGTTCTTGGAGTTGGGTTACCAGTTGTAATATTTTAACTTTAATGTCCCATATAGACTGTAGTTTCCTGAGAAGTTGCCAAAACCATAGATGCAAATAACATGCATCTCTATAAATCCCCCTTTGAGTAGAGAGAATGGCAGCATGCCAGCAAAGGTGAATCGGAAGGCATGTTTTTCCAGGAAGCTCTGACTAGTCCAACATTTAATGCATCTGCTTCCTATCTGACCCCCACTGTATCATGTCCCTTATTGCCTTAACACGTTAGCTCTAGCTCTTGAATTACTTTATTTAAGTTCAGTAAAGGCAAGTGAGATGAACGAGACTGTAAGCTGCAGTTCCCTTGTGTGGAGCCTCCTTGGAAAGGTGTGGACTGTGTGGGCCTGCAGATGTGATGCTTCAGACTCCAGCTCTGCTGACGACCTCCTCTATGACCTTGGATCACTTTCTTAACAATCAGAATGCTTCTCAGGGATGTACTGGGTGTCCTATAAGGTATTACATGGAAAAACGTTTGCTGGAATAACATGGCTTATGAAGGACGTGTGCCTGTGCTATTTTCCCCATTGTCTCATGGCTTCACCCTCTCAGCATCCTGCACAATAGAGGCAGCCTAAACTCTTGACCATCTCCAGGACAGAGTCTCATGGCAGCTCCATGGATCTCCGCTAGGCTGTGACAGCTATATAGGTCAGCATGCTCTTTACATTGCAGTAAACGCACACGCACACGTGCACGCACACACACACTTTTTATTCTGCTCACTTTCTGCAGCCCATGGAATTAACTCCTGGTTGAAGCATTCAAACCTTGCTCATTCAGCTTTAGATTATTGACTTATTTTTCTTTAACCTTGCCATAACCTTTCATAACTGTGGATATATAAAAGTGTGTGTGTGTGCGCGTGTGTGCGCATGCACACACGCACGTGCATGCGCATTTGTGTGTGTTTGTCAGCCTAAAATACCCTTCATCTCTTCACCAAGTGAATATTCCATGAATATTTCCTATTTCTTCTTTCATGCTAAATCCTGAACAGTATCTCCTTTATAGACATCTCTGGATAAAGCGTCCCTGGGCTGCCTGGAGCTAAGTGGGTCATCCATTTCCACATCTTCCCAGCTTCTGCGGCTCTCAATAATCCTATCCCAGCAGCAGTGTGTGCCCAGTGAACTACAAACACGCCCAGTGGTGCAGCTTTCCAAACTGTGAGATTGAGTGAGTACTTAACATCTGTTAATCTTGTGGGTTTGTTCAGAGGACGAAGACAATGTCATACCTACCTGACACTGTAGTTCTGAGTATTAACTGAGACAGTCTTTGTATAGCACATAAGACAATGCTCTAGCGTGGTAACTGTGGTCCCAGGGCAGCAGGCCCTCTACTGCCGTCGAGTGAGTTCTTTGTAGTCTGTCCTTGTTGGACTGTGTCTGGAGTGTCGATCCCCAAGTCCAGAGCCTAATAGATATTTAATGCACATTTGTTGGAAGAGAAGAACAAAACACATAAGCTTTCATCTATATTAACAAAGAAAATGTTAAACTAAGCAATATTTTTGGGTGTTTCACTAGTTGTCCTTCTAGTTAATGCTGGGTCTTCTATTTTATGACCACAGAAGGCCAGTGTTGCCCCGCCCCATCCTGCTCACAGGACCCTGAGTCAACTGGAATCAAATGATAGCGCTGTCTGCTTCTGCTTGAAGTTTAGCACTCAGTTTTTTCAAACAAGCATTGTGTTCATTGTGATGAACCAGCCCCTTTTTTTCCTTTCTAAAACTGGACTTTCACAGTGGGTGCCAAGATGGGGGATTCAGTTCTAGGGCAGGTGATGGGGAGCCAGTTAATCTGGCCAAGTTTATGATGTGACATCCTAATCACTGCTTGTGTGTTAGGCGCTCCAGAATTGTTCTGGCACTTTCTTTGTCTTTCTAGCTTAGAAGAGGTTAAAGGGGCGACAGGGAGGAGGCTAACTGGGGGCAGTATGCACGACACGCCTGAATTGTCTCATGCAGTGTCTGGCATGTGGGAGATGCCCAGCAAACGCTGTTTCACGTCTCATCCACGTTTATTTATGACACTGTTTTATTCAGGCTCGCTTGTTTACAAATGTGTCTATCCTTCTACAGTGTGCGCTCATACAAAGCAGGGATTTGGTTCTAGCATGCAGTACTCTGCGTGACACATCATGTATAATGTATGTTTATGGAAAACAGTCGGGAAGGAAGGACAGGAGAGAAAAAGGAAAGAGACGGGAAGGGTAGGAAGGGACTGAGAACTAGACAAACCTGAGTACACGGGACAGAAAGTCTCACACTCTGCAAGTTGTTATGTTTTAGTTACTTACCTTTGATATTAACTCCAATAATTCTGAGAAGTTATAGAATTCCACAGATATATTTAATCCTAACAAGGCTGAGTGAAGAAAACTTAAATCTCCTTTTCGTTTTATGCCAATGAACTTGCATTACTGAATAAAAATTGATTGTCAAAAGTTTAAGAAAAGAGCGATAGGGCTGTGAGTCTGGCGGTCTGCGCCATCCCTGTCCACAGCACATGTGGTGTGTTGTCACACAGGTCAGCACCCTTAGGTACTTAGAAAACTCTGCAGTCTGCAGTCGGGTCGTTCTGCGCCCTCATCGGTGATGTGGCTCAGGGAAAAGGCCTGCACTTCACGCTTCTTAACTGACATGTTTGTCACAAGGAACAAGATGATCCTATCCTTGTAGGATCCTTGTAGTTGCAATGCAGTGCACAGCAGTCAGAGAAGCTGCATAATTTAGAGTTTGGAAATAATGCATTTGCTACCAAGGAAAGAGCAAGGAAACTGGAGCTGCGGCGGTCTCAGCCTTCCAAGGAGACCTCTCCTCCCCTGTCTCTAACATGCGCTGCACACCCTTGGCTCCTCGTCTACCTGCTTGAAGTTACCATTCTTTGCTCTAACTCTTGACAGATACCTGTTATACATATTAGTTATTTTTATTGCAATATAAAAAGTTTTAAGTAATATAAAAACAAAAGAAGCAACAAGTTATTCTTTACTAGCTCCTCACCCTTCCCTCCAACTCAATCCCCCTCCTCTCTAGTTGGCGTGTTCCAAGCCTTTGTCTGCACATTACAGGCACAGGTGTGTGCAAGAATGAGGGCGGTGCCTGCCCGTAAGGGAGGTTCCATCTGTGCCTGTTAGTAAGCAGCAGGCTTTTTGGTACTTGTTCTTTATCTTAGACGTCTTTCCAGGTCAGCATACAGGCATGAACCCCGTTCTCTTTATTAGCTGTGTAATATTCCAGACATTTCTATGGCTAAACGCTTCCTCTTCCAGGAAGAGTGAGTTTGTTTCGCCCTTTTAACCAATGCAAGTAGTGAAGCTTGGGGCTCGAGTTTGTGTTCCCGCCTCTCCACAAGGCGATGCTCTTGTGGGACTGCCACACGAAAGGGCAGGGCCATTCTGAGCGCCAACACTCGAGACAGCCCTTTGTCGTTCTTCCCTCTGTTGTATAAGGATTGTTCTGCCTGAACTGATCTTTGAAGCACAGTGAGATGCCATTGTAAAGAAACCCGAGTGTCTTAAATGGAAGGGGAACAAAGGGAAAGTTGTGCCACTTCTGATAATTCGATCAAGAAGTTGAAATAAATCCTCATTAGGGGTTTTCTTCTCAAAGGGGTCTGCTTTAAAGTCCCATTCAGCTTAGGTTTCAGGTGCCTTCATCTCGTATCAGATTCAAGGAGAGCTTAACCAGCTAAATGAGTTCAACCAGTCAAACTCACTTCAAAAATTATCCCATAGCATAGATATAGGGCCAAGTCAAAATAAGGTGACGTGGATGAGACAGCAGCTATCCCTCCATGGTGAAGCCCATAAAGTGAACGGGGTTAAATCTAATGTGCCCTTTCTAATTGTTTCCTCTTCTGAGGGAGGGTCAGAGAACAAACATCATTTCCTCTGTGTTTGAGAAGGGGAGAGATCCGAAAGTTCCACATTTTTAAGTGTTGAGAATGAAACTTTTAGTATGCAGCTCTACAGGTCACGTTCTGAAGTTGAAAGGTCAGGGCAGATTTGGACAATGAGAAAACATCCCAGCTTCTCGAGGAGGAAATATTCACAGAGGTTGTGGAACCAAGACAGTGGTGTAGTTTCCGGGGGAAACTGTTGGATGATGAGCCTCCCTCCCACCTTCCCCCTCCCTCTCTCTCCCTTCCTGTGCCTACTGTACTGCGACCACATACAGGAGTTGACCTTTCCAGCATCTTTTGCTAAGCCTGTGCTACATCTTCCAAACTCAAGAGAGGTTCAAAGTGGGGAAGGGTCCTCGGAGATGACTGACTCCTTTGGTCTGGAGCAACAAAACCGAGTTGCCTTTAATTCCAGCACTCGGGAGGCAGAGGCAGGCGGATCTCTGTGAGTTCGAGGCCAGCCTGGTCTACAGAGCTAGTTCCAGGACAGGCTCCAAAGCCACAGAGAAACCCTGTCTTGAAAAACCAAAAAAAAACAAAAAAAAAAACAAAACCCCAAAAAATAAACACAAAAAACCGAGTTGCTGCTGTCTCCTGTCTTTCCAAGTGATCCCAGTGGGTTTGTTTATTGAGGGCTATAGAGATGACTTGGCAGTGAAGAACATTTCGTGTTCTCTGGAGAACCCGAGCTTGGTTCCCAGCACTCAAGCCAGGAGGCTCACAACTGCATGCAGCTCTAGCTTCCAGGTAAGCTGATGCTTCACACACAGACACCTCTCGTACAGAATAAAAGGGAAGTCTACAAAAATTTTCAAGAAAATTGTGAATAATGAAAACGGAATGGAATTTAATCAAAGCAAAACAATCAAGCAAACAAACAACCTCCTCTTTGTGCACACCCTCTGTGCACACCCTCTGTACCCACCCTCTGCCGCACATCTGTTCCTCAGTCCTAGGCCTCTTCACGCTAGATTGCCTCCCTCCACAGCGCCTCTCAGCGAACCGCGGTCTGCTACCATAGCACTGTGATGTGTGGTGTTTGTTGCTTACATTCATCAACGGCCGTCGGCTGGCTGTGTCTTGATTTTCACATCTCAAAGTCAGCTTAATGAGTTGGCCATCTTTAATAAATATTAAGTATTTTTAATTATACTATTAAGTATATTTTTATCTAAAGAAGGAAACGTCTTAGCAGTCCCTACCTACTTTACGTCTACATTAAAGCTGTGTTCATTGCACATACCGAGGTGACTGCTTACGTGTCTCATGCCGGCCCATGGTGACGGCTCGGCTGCCAGCCTGCGGCCCTCTGGAGGGGTGGACAGTTCTCCTCTGCCATGTGCTCTGCCATGATGACTCTTGTGCCACCACAGGCCCCGAACAACCATGGAACCTCTGAAAACCCAGCCAAACTAAAACTCTCCTCCTTGTAACTTCAGTATCTCAGGTATTTGTTATAGCCACCGAAAGCTGTCTTGCAAGGGGGAACTAGCCTAAAAGACTACTAGTCTACAATGACTGCTGCTTGATTATGTGGCTATCGGTCGTGCCACAGAATCATGGCGGCACCTCTCACTTCATAACTTGCTGGATTCTCACTTAGGTCATAGGAGGAGTACCAGAGGTTTGTCTCAGAGTTCTCTGATCCATTGGTCTTGGACAAACCGCATACCATTTTGGTTTGTCTAGGACATGCACTGGCTTCCCGAAGTATGCATGTGTATGTGTGTATATGTGTGTGTGTGTGTGTGTGAGTGTGTGTGACAGAGAGAGAGAGAGAGAGAGAGAGAGAGAGAGAGTTAGTTTAAGTCTGAGTGCCCGTATGTTTGTTAAGATGAGCATAAGAATAAAAGTGCCTGCATCAAGATTAAATATGCTATGAAAAGTATAAAACAGTGGCATTTAGAAAACAAAGTTAAGTGTGTGCAGTGATTAAACTCAGGCAGGATTAGCAACTACTTAGGGTTCAAGATTAGCATAGAAATTAATTTCCGAACAAGCAGGTCGTCTTGTTTCATGTAATTGTTTCCTATGCGATTATGTAAAGTTGAAATTAATTGCCGAACTTTTTCCTTTTAGCGTTAAAACCTAGTAGCGCTTCTCAGCGCCTCGTTCGTGTCTGTGTCTCGAGTCCCATTTGGCATCTTCTTCATCACGCACTTCTAATCAAGGGCCTATTTATACCCTGTCGAGTTCCTGACTAGTTCCTTCTGACCCTAATTATCTCACGCAGCGCTTTGCAGTTTATATCGCAGCCATTTCCTACTCGGTATATTTTAGGAAGATCCTTCTCTGCTGACTCTGCCAAGCGGTCCCGGGAAAGCGACTTGAGGAGGCCGCTCCTCAGCTTTGACTCTGCAAGGCTTGAGCAGGACAGGGAGTCGACACGGGCTGCTCTGCAGAGTCATCTTCTGCGCATGCATCAATCTCCGGCTGGCAGATGGGCTGTGAGGGGCCGACCCCGCACAGGGGCCGACAATATGGTTCAGTCCTCATCCTTCATTCAGGGATGACACTGGTGAAAGGAAGAAAAGGCGGGGTGACAGAAGTCTCTGTACCACACTGTCGGCGTGGAAGCTTTCTAGGTTTCTGGCCCTCACCGTTTTTCTCTTTCCCACCGCCTGTTAACTCCTGGACTTCCCCCTGCTTTTCTCGAATGACTTCTTACCTCCTTGTTCTAGGTGACACTTTTGGGATGCATAAGTGATAACATCTCATAGATAACCAAGGCCAGCTTCATATCTGATCCTGCTGTCTCGTCTGCCTAGTGCCAGCCTTGCTTCAGTGTGAATTTTGTTATTACTTCTGGGTGAAAACAAAGCACATGATCTCGTTTTAAACCCGAGAAAATGATGTATCCTGAACCATTCTCTGGCTCCGAATTGAAAGCGACTTCCCCTGGCACATTTGATGCTCCTTTACTCCCAAAGCATTGGCTCTCTGACTTCTTAGAGAAAAAAAATCTTAACTTTTCTAAATTCCTGTTTTAAAACAAAATGTGTTCCTACAATCAAGATTTGCAATGATGATATAGTGAGGAATAAAAATTATTCCTATGGCCACCTAAAATAGCCACTGAGCATTCAAAATGATCAAGAAGAGAGAGACGTATATATGTCACTTCAATATGTATTGTGCATAGAGTCATTGGAGTATGGTACTTCATAGCTAAAACATGGCCAGAAAGGAAAAATAAATGCTATCAATAATTCTAGGATCATATTCCTGAAGAAAACAAACATATCAGGTAGGTCTATAGATACTGACTAAAATGTAACTGTATCCTTTAATTGAGAATTAATTAATATTTGAAAACTTGCTAAAAACACTGACTAGAATCTTACTGGCTCATTTTATTTTTTAAAATATTTATTTATTTATTATGTATACAATATTCTGTCTGTGTGTATGCCTGCAGGCCTGAAGAGGGCACCAGACCCCATTACAGATGGTTGTGAGCCACCATGTGGTTGCTGGGAATTGAACTCAGGACCTTTGGAAGAGCAGGCAATGCTCTTAACCTCTGAGCCATCTCTCCAGCCCCCTTACTGGCTCATTTTAATCTCAAAAGTTTCCCCGCAAATTCTCCTTATATAAGCAGTATTAATATAAATATTTTAAGGTAACATTTTAAAACATGGACAACCTGATACTAAAGCATTTTTGTCTTAACCATTTATAATCAAGTAACAAAATCTGAGTGTCAAGAGTCATCAAACATTAAAGAATTGATTGGGGGAATAAAATCACCTCTAATCGTTATTTCAATAGCTTACTCGTTGTTACTAAGGGAGTGTAAGCAGGTTCTCTTTGCATGTTCTTTTTTAAATTTGTTTATTTTATATCTCAACTGCAGGTTCCCCTCCCTTCTCTCCTCCAAGTCCTGTCCCCCATCTTCTCCCTGTTCCCACCCCCCAATTCACTCCTCCTCCATTTCTGTTCAGGAAAGAGCAGGTCTCCCATGAGATCAACAAAACATGACACATCAAGTTGCTGTCAGACTAAACACCTCCACCTGTATTAAGGCTGGGCAAGGTGACCCAGTATAAGGAGTAGGGTCCCAAAGCCAGTCAAAGAGTCAGGACAGCCTCTGTTCTCGCTGCTAGGTGTCCACAAGAGGACCAAGCTACACAACTGTAACATATATGCAGAGGGCCTAGGTCACTCCCTGGCTGTCGGTTCAGTCTCTGTGAACCCCTTTGAGCTCAGGTTAGTTGATTCTGTGAGTTTTCTTATGGTGTCCTTGACCCCTCTGGCTCCTACATTCCTTCCTCCCTTCTACAGGATCCCCCCAGCTCTGGCTAAGGCTTGATTCTGCATCTGTTTTCATCAGTTGATGGAGTTTCTCTGATGACACTTGGGCTAGGCACCAATCTGTGGGTAGAGCAGAACATCGTTAGGCATCATTATATTGACATTTTTTTCTCCAGTCATGTTTGGTTCTGTCCTAGGTCTCTGGGTCATCTACCCTGTGTTCCTAGGAATCATTTCTAGTGACAGCATGGTTCTGAACTCCATTTCTAACTTAATGTGTGACCTTTTCAACAGACCCCAATGTTTATAAAGCATTTCACTGTGAGTATTTCTGTTATTCAGCCCAAAGATACACAGGCACTGATTGACTAAGTTCAATATGAAGCATTAAAGATAGACAGGCTGGGGCTGGAGAGGATCTCAGTTGATCAAACGTTGATCATGAGAGCACGGGGACCCGGAGTGGATCCCCAGAACTCATTGTTTTCAAATGGTAAGAAAGCCTTGCTTTGTCATTGTTTTGTTTCTATTTGTCAACATTTTTAAAAATACTGTATGGCAACCATTGTGTTTCTGAAGTGCATATGAAAATGTCAGCAACTATGGCACTAATTATTAAAACATTGGATAACTCAATATATTACAGGTATTGGAAAGGCATAATGATTTCAGCTCATGAATTCACATTAAGGTTATAATTAATTATGGGACCAGAGACTGGCCGTGTGGATGCAGACATCACAAGCCACCCCGGGAATAGAGGCCTTCACTCTTGCAGTGTTCACAAGAGCACTGGCCACCATGCAGGTTTTCTAAGCAGCAGACAACCTCGGCTTTTAAAGGTACATGCAGAAGACGCGTTGATTTTAGTGGAGATTCTTCCCTTGACAGAAGTGTCATAGGGACATACACTTAGGCTTTCATCTTGATTCAGTCAGCAGCGCTCGACATTTTAATTTTAGTTAACATATAAAAAGAGCTACATAGCCGGGCGGTGGTGGCGCACACCTTTAATCCCAGCACTCGGGAGGCAGAGGCAGGCGGATCTCTGTGAGTTCGAGACCAGCCTGGTCTACAAGAGCTAGTTCCAGGATAGGCTCCAAAGCCACAGAGAAACCCTGTCTCGAAAAAACAAAAACAAACCAAAAGAGCTACATATTAACGGACTGTCAACAAGGTTTTATTCGTATGCAATCTTCTAATCAAGGTAATTTAGCTCCTAAAATGTTTATCATTCCTCTGTGATGAAACTGTGGCTAAATCTATTCTTTTCACTTTTCAGATACATCTAGTACTTATCAAAGCTACAGCCACTATGCAGTAGAATGCCAGATTCCTTATCTCCCATATGACTATAACAACATTTATTGACCAGTGTCTCCCTGTCATTCTCTCCGCTCTGTTCTCCGAGCCTCTGGTAACCACTGTTTGTCACCTTCTCTGTGATCCTAGGAGTGACCGAGCTCACACAGTATTTGCCTTTCTGTGTCTAACTTCTCTTCACACGACAATCTCCAGTTCTAGTCATGTTATTAAAATGAAATGGATTCCATCCTTTCAATGGCCGAATAGTGTTCGACTTCTCATTTGCTTCACGGTCCTTCTTTCAGTGGTCAGGGATTTCTGTTTCTTGGCTCTTGTGAATGATGCTGCAGTAAACATAAATATGAGGCTGTCTTCTCAACAGGTCGAGTTCATTTCCTTTGGATTTATAACTAGTAGAGGTGTTGTGTATTATATAATAGCTGTATTCTTAATTTTTGGAGGAACGTCATACTGTTTTCCATATGGGTGTGCCAGTCGCTTTCCACCAAGAGTGGAAAGGGCTCCCTCCCCTTCCCTACGTCCTTGCCAACACTTCTGACTTCCGTCTTTTGGAAGACAGTCTTTTTAACAAGCATAAGGTGGTGTCTCATTGATGCGCATGTTCTACAGTACTTTTGTAACAACAGTGACGAATCCCAAGTAACAAAAGTCATTTTTAGTAAAAGAGCCAAGCAGAAGGCATGATACTACCTAACCTCAAACATATTAAAAGCTGTAGTGATCAAAGTAGCATGGTGTTTGCATAAAAACAGATATCCATAGATCCAAGAAAGAAAATAGAGTGCCTAGAAGGAAACCTACAAATCTGTAATGAGCTGGCCTATGATAAAGCGGCTGCAGCCATGCATTGAGGAAAGGGATAGTCTCCTACAGAAATAGTTCTGGCAAAACCGGATCTGTGAGCAGAAGAATAAAGCTAGACATATCTCTCACCATATTTCAAAACAAGCCAAAACAAAAAACAACTCAAAATAGATTAGAAACTTAACTGTAGGATATGAAACTCATCTGAATCACATCAGACTAAAAATATTTTGCATAGCAAAGAAAACAGTCAGCAAAGCAAAGGATGGGGGACAATATTGGCCAAGTGCAGGATGAATAAGAAACTCAAACAATGCAATTGCAAATAATCTAGTTGACAAGTGGGCATGTGACCTAAGATATTGTTCAAAAGATGTACACCTTATTAACAAGTATGAAGCAGCTCAATGTCACTAGCGCCCTGGTTTTTAAACACCCAACCAAAGCCCACAAACCCCAGCGGAATCTTAAGATTCTGCACTGTCAGGATACTCCTCCTTCTTTACAGCACTGCAAGCTCATCTTCCTGTGCTCATTCCTCACTGTGTGCTTTGCGGGCTTAAAAAAACACTTTCCTTTTCGGGTAAAAGCATCCATTTTACTTCAACCCTGTGGGGCTTATTCCCCCAGATTAGTGTGCTCAAGTGGTCCCATTAAATTACCCTCAGTGAGGGGACAGAGTGTCCTGCCACCAGTCACATAAAGTAAGGGCGTGGCAGAGAATAGAATACAACCTCATTGCCCTTCAGCAAACCATTTAGACAGCGGAAGGGCTTGAGTTTCCTCTGTGGGTTTGATATTCACCTAGGAGGATGTCCCCTATCTCCATTCAAAAGAGACTGACCCTGGGCCGGGAGTGGTGGCACAAGCTTTTAATCCCAGCACATGGGGATGTAGGGAAACTGAGGCAAGTAAAGCTATAAAATTCTGTGAGTTTGAGCCAATCACCAGATCATAGAGCAGAGGTTCTCAACCCCTTCCTAATGTTGCGAACCTTCATGTTGTGGTGAGCCCCCAACTATAAAATTATTTTCATTGCTACCATGTAACTGTAATTTTGCTACTGCTATGAATTATGAATCGTAATGTAAATATCCGTGTATTCTGACAGTCCTAGGCGACCCCAGTGAAAGGGTTGTTTAACCCCCAAAGAGGTCGAGACCCACATGTTGAGAACCCTTGATGTAGAGAGTTCTAGAATAGCCAGGACTATGTAGAGAGAAACTGTCTTAGCTCAGAGAGAGAGAGAGAGAGAGAGAGAGAGAGAGAGAGAGAGAGAGAGAGAGAGCGAGCTTGAGCATGAGAGAGCGCCAATATGTGGAAAACGTATCTCTCTATTTCTCTTTGCTGGTGTTTCTGTTCCATTGGGCCTGGTGGCACAAGCCTGTTAATCCCAGCGTTCACCAGATGCAGGCGGAGGATCAGTACTCAGAGTAGTCCTAAATTACTAGCAAGTTGGAGCACAGCCTGGACTACATAAGACCGTTTCAAGAAATTAAAGCTGCAACAACAACAGTATTTGGGTTCCAAATAAATTTTTTGCTTTAAAGGAAAAAAAAATCAACATTTTTAGGCTAAAAAATTTGACCACGCACAAAACCTGGTTTTTATTTAAACAATGTGAGACAGCATATGTCGCTGAAGAAGTGTGAATGTTATTTGTATTAGATCATCTACTACATGGATAAATGTCATTTTTCAATTCTGGGCATTTATACATGCGAGTTCCTTTAATAGACCTGACATTTTAGCTGTTTAAATAGACTATGATTTCTATTCTCCTTACCGCTGTAACTCTGTGGCTGATATTGCTCACACACCCAGAAGGACTGGCTGGGTGAGAGTTCTGTGTCCTGCTTATCTTGAGACTCCTCCCCCCATCACTTTCCCTGGCCTGCCCTGAAGGAAACTGAAACAGTCTATGAAAGAGGGGTGGCTGTCAGGAAATGGAATCTGTGGAATGCCCTTATTCTGGATGAGTTGCAGGCTTCCAAATTCCACAAAAACCCAAATAAAAACAGTCATATGCCAGTTAAAACAAGACCAGTCAGTCTTAGAGTGGCCTCCATGCCTCTTGGTGGCATGGCCCTAACTTGAACACTGCCAAAAATCAAAACCACGAGACTACAACTCTGACCATAGAAGAGGAAACAACAGGGTTCCTTCAGAGGGCCTTGGCATTCAAGCCATAAGCTCTGAAAGCGCCCTCAGCGTGGAGCTATGTGAGCGCATCAGTGGTCAGTTTGACAGAGGAGAAATTACCAACCCTCACATTTTTTATTCTCCAAGAGATCTTGCTATGCTTGTTGTGTTTAAAACGAGAAATCATAAATGATGAAACCATTATAGTGTGACAGAAATTGAAAGGTCTATTTGTTCCTCACCAAAAGCCACAATCTATAGCTCTCCATCTTACTAGTCCTACAACAAGAAAAGGAACGTGCAGGCAGGAATCGTGCCTCTCCTTTTTCCTATCACAGGCTGGCAGGCAGTGGGTATGGAGTGATAGTTCTTCAAGGAGAAGATGACTCAGAATAGTGCTTCAAAGAAAAAGTTTACGCAAGACTCAAAACTTGTGATGATATAATGTCTCAATAAATACAATAAAGGATGTTGAAAAGAGGCAGATGTGATTAGCATGTGCAGTGTTACAAAATAGCTCCTGTTTTCTCAAGTCTAAGAAGTTTAAAGATATGTGATATGTATGTGTAAGATACAAAAGGTGAGTACATCATTTTAGCCAGACATCGCCACTGTTAATGTTTTCATTTATTTTCTTTCAGGTTATTTACTTATTCATATTTTTATTTTTATGTAAATTTTATACAAATTTAAAGTTATAATTGAATTTTCAGAATATACAAAACCCTAAGTAGAGCATTATTTCAGTAATTAAAGATTAACTAGAACTTATTAACCTAGAGAAGTAATACATTTCACTTTTCAGTAGTCAGAGCTCCAACCTGCTGGGCATTGATGCAGCCTGCAGTTCCAACACTCAGCAGCCCAAGCAGGAAGAACTTGCGTTTCAGGTTACCCTCAGCTATGGAAAGGTAGCCTGCCTGTCTCAAGGCAAACAGGATGGTAAGTAACCTGTCTCATGGCAAACAAACAAACAAAAATAAAAATGTGAGAACCCAGAGTTCTCAACCAAAGTAAACAAAAACAATAAACCACAGGGATGGAGAGATGGCTCAGAGGTTAAAGCAGCTGTTCCTCTTGCAGAGGACCTGTGTTCGATTCCCAGCACCCACATGATGGCTCACAACCATCTTTAACTCTAGTTCCAGGGTCTCTGATACCCTCTTCTGACCTCTGTGGGCGTCAGGCACACACATGGTGCACAGCCATGCAGGCAAAACACTCCCATACACATAAAATAAACATCTCTAGCAAAACAAAACAAAAACTCCAGAACAGAGGAACTTAAATAAGAGTTGGGTCAATTTGGTAGAAATAACATGGAGATGAGGAGGCGTTCTGGATCTCTAGATTGTCACTACTCGTGAAGTGTTTGCGCATTGTGTATTCTTTACATTTTCAAATGAGGACACTTCCTTTTCATAAGTTACAGTGTATTCGCTGCGACAGTACACTATTCAGAGCTGAGACTTCAGGACCTGCTTTGATTTACAACCCCCTTTGCCAGGGAAAATTTCACACAGCTAGAGTATATACAGGTTTATAAAATAGGTATGTGAGTCAAACATTTATTTGTAAATCATAAAGAAATGTATTTTATAGTTCCTTGATATACATATAATTTTATCATTCATTAAGGGTAAACAAATGTGTATGCTAATGAGCTGGGTCTGCCACCTTAATTAAGTCTTGACTGAATATTCAATACTTCAGGACACAGAATATCTTCAATGCTATTTAAAGTTGATCGATATTTTGATTTTATAATAATCAATGCCAAGAATTCTGCATTGCATAATTACACAGTGTAAAATGTTTAGGGTCACTTCAGGAATGGTTGGAGATTCTGTCCCTACTCGCAAGCCAAAGATTAATTTAATGATCTTTTTGTGGAACGCCAACAGCAATTTTTAAATTAAGCATAACACAAGATAATCCAAAGATAAACTGATTTGATATTCACCTGCTGAAGAATGAGGGTTGGAAAACATTATAAGTCGTTTCCTGTAATGAAATTATGTTTCTATAAAAGCAAAATACTTTGTTGCATGCAGTGAAAACATGGCCATTCATGTCATGCTGTGATCTGGAGGTTGAGTGGAGGCGTTGTTTGGCACGAGAACATGTGTCTTGTGAGGTGACAAGTTGTGTTAGGACCTGGACTGCAATGAAGTCATGCGATTCTGCATGGGGGAGCGCTGCCACAAACAGCTTCAGTGGATGCTTGAATTAACTTTTTGGTCATTGTATATTCAGACATTTTGGTATGGCTGCCACAGTTTCATGACCCTGACACTAAGTTTCATGACTTCATTTGGGGTTGGACCCTCCCTATAGCTTAAGAAGTTGGGTTCTGCTGGGTGGTGGTAGCGCATGCCTTTAATCCCAGCACTTGGGACACAGAGGCAGGCAGATCTCTGTGAGTTCGAGGCCAGCCTGGTCTACAAGAGCTAGTTCCAGGACAGGCTTCAAAGCTACAAAGAAACCCTGTCTCGAAAAACAAAACAAAACAAACCAACAAAAAACAAACAAAAAAAGAGGCTGGGTTCTATGATGAAACAACTGTTGAGAATACTTTTGCAAATATCTATTATGGGGATGATTTTGCTTAAAATGTTTACCTGAAGGGCAGGTTGTGGCAGCATCCAGAGTTGCATCACAAGTTGACTGATGAGATGATCGGGAGAGTTAGGAGTTTTACCCTTATGTATGTTACAAGAACTGTCAGCAGCCTGTCCCATTGCAAGGCAGATCCACAGAACACTGTCAAAACCAGAACTCCTTTATCAGAATTGGTATGACACTTGGGATGTATACCAAAATAACACGAACCCGCAGGCCATACTGAAGATGTACACACAGGAAATCAGAAGTGAATAGCCAAACTGCAGTAACCTATTTTCTTTCTCATCTCTAAACCACGGTGGCAAATGGTTTCTTTGGAGCCAAGACGTTGCCTTGTTCTGTAAAATATTCAAAGGTATGGCTGTAGCAACTGAAAAGATCACACTGAACCACTCGAAAAGTGTGCTTGGCTTACAAGAGCTCAGCACCTTTCGAAGGCACTGGCTGTGAGTCGGGTACCAACGAGATCGGCTGCAGTCCACTTGTTTCTGACCCCATGCCTCAGAAGCCCTGCTCACAGCTATGATATTGCGATGAGGCTCCCAAGAGTAAGTGGACCCAGATGCATGTTCACATATGTTAGCCCTTCCCTGAGACTCTCTGATAGAATGACTATTACTATTCCTACAAACAGATAAACAAAGAACCAAACAGAATGAGTGACACACAGCTATACTATTCGAGCAAGGAAGAGTAACAGAAGAAAGTCTGGCTAACCAAGCCCTGTTGAGGAAGACTAACTCTAAGGGTGCCCTAGAGACAGAGGCATCACTCAGCGATGTTCCGTTTTTACAAGTTTAGAATGTTGCTTAGAAGAAAAGCACTGGACGCTTATACGTGGGAGTGAACTGTAGGAAGCATTACCGGGAAAATGGAAACCTAACTTTGTCACTGTATTAAACAAACTTTTAAGGCTTTGCTTCGAAAAGTCAGCATGACAGACAGTGTAAGCTCTAAAGAGGTTCCACCTCAATGATCAAACAACAAGCCGGTTTAAAAATGGGCAAAATACGGAAGAAATGCATTAAAGAGATACCAGTGACTAATAAACACATTAAAAGATACTCTGCATCATTTACTTATCAATAGACATTCAGGGTCAAACAGTAATGAAATACAACTTTGCACCTATTAGAAAGTCTCTAATAAAGGCCTCTTGGTGTATAATCACAAGTGTTGACCAGCGCGGGGAACAGCTAAAACGTTCACACATTGTGGGTAGAAGTATAAAATAATCCTTTAGAATATGTTTGAGATTTTCTTGTAAGGTTAAACATAAAGGCTTACCATAAAAACCTATCAACTCTGCCCATTTAAGAGAAAATAAAATGTATATCCATACACATATTTGTATGTTATCATTCTTAGTGCTATTGCCCACAGAGGGCAAATGATGGAAACTATTTAAATATTAGTTAGCTGGCGAGTGAACAGAGAGACTGGAGTTTGGTCACACAGTGGAATGCTGCTCAGTAATGGGAAGGAACTACTGAAGCATGCTAAAAACATGCATGAATCTCAAAAGTATCAAGCTAAGTAGGAGACAAGTCCTTAAGATCACATACGGTTTTATGCTGCTTACATGACATGTCCAGAATAAGGAAATATCTGGGGAAAGTACATTAGTGGTTGATGTGGGATTTTTCTCTGTATGCTGTGATATAATTTTTGTGATTATTTTGGGGATGAGCAGATGGAAATGAACAAGTGGCCCTCCTTACAACACGTGGTTATCTGGATGTAAGGATGGAAATGAAACTTATCATAAATGGGCAAAAATGGAAACCATGTAACTTGAATAGATTACTAATGTGGTTATTGGGACCCAGAATGGGCTACTCATACTGCTTGGAGGCAGAGTAATGAATGAATTTGGGAAGTTTAAAGACTCATGATCTTAGAAAATAAAAGGTAATTTTGGGGGAAAGAAGGTACAAATCAGTAGATCTTACAACATGAATAGGCAAAGTTTGTTCAGAAACGTCTAGAAATCCGAACCTAAAGACATGGAGTTTAGGAACAGGGGTTGGTTATGATTTGCGTGTGTGTGTGTGTGTGTGTGTGTGTGTGTGTGTGTTTTCCTAAGAGAGGGTTTCTTTGGGACCTGTCCTGGAACTAGCTCTTGTGGACCAGGTTAACCTCGAACTCACAGAGCCTCCCGAGTGCTCGGATTAAAGGCGTGTGCCACACCGCCCAGCTGCTTGGGTTGTGTTTTGAACTCCAGGGTTGTGTTCCACCCTGGAGTTCAGGGTGGCCTGGCACTCACTCAGTGGTGCAGACTGACTTTGAATGTGTAGCACTCACATTCAATGTGTACCCTCCCGAGTACTGTGATTCCAGAAGCCACCTCGCGTCTTTTAGAACTGAGGTTGACTGAGCACCGTTCACCTGGAGTGAAGGGAGGAAGTAGAAGGTCGGGTATGTCACTGCTGTTATAATTTGTTTCTTTTGGTTAGTTCTTTATCTTTGTGGAGAGGGAGTGTACTAAGAACAAAACTGAAAGGGAAGCCAAAGCCAGGAGCCACAGCTTTGTCCCGGGTGTGGCGGGGTGTGGCTGAGAGTCACATTCACAGTAAACCAGGAAGAACTGAAGCCTGGTCTGTGGGTTCACTGCACAAGACAACTTCACCAAATAACACCAGAGTGGAGAAAGGATTGCTTCCAAAGACCTCTAAAGATCCTAACAGCAAACATAGCTTGAGATAAAATTCGACTTTTTTATCTGAGGTCTTCTGCTTTCCCAGTTCAGTAGTCTTTCATGACAGATTTGTATAATTCCTTTGCACTGTAGTAAGATCTTTCTTTCTTTCTTTCTTTCTTTCTTTCTTTCTTTCTTTCTTCCTTTCTTTTTCTTTCCTTCCATTTTTTTTTTGTTTGTTTTGCTTTTCAAGACAGGGTTTCTGTAGCTTTGGAGCCTGTCCTGGAGCTAATTCTTATACCAGGCCTCGAACTCACAGAGATCCGCCTGTCTCAGGCTCCCGAGTGCTGGAATTAAAGGCGTACGCTACCACTGCCCGGCTCATCTTCCTTTTCTTATATTTTTGGTTGTGAGCCTAGCCTTTAACAGCTGAACCATCTCTCCAGCCCTGTCTTCCTTTTCTTAAACTGGTGCTGTGTTCAGGAGCATGCAGAGGCAGAGAAGAGCTGCAGAACAATAGCCTCCGCTTAGAGAAGCAGCCCTCATTGACCTGGGATGGTGGCATGCAAAAGTAAGCCGTGTGTGACAAGCCTACATGGAGACCATCTAAATGAAATATATTCTATAGTGAACCTTTCATTCCAAAAGAGAGAGATGGGAATTCCTGGAAGTATCTGCTTGCTTTGTCAGCATTTGTGAAAATGCTACTTTTACAAATATCTATTAGATGTTTGATGAGGCTGTCTCCAGTATGGGTAATGCTATGTTTGAAACAGGGTCTCATGTGGCCCAGACTGGCCTTAAACTCACTGTACCTGAGGATAATGTTGAACTCCTGATCCACTTGTCTGTGCCTCCCAGGTGCTGGATCACAGACACAGATTGCCACATTGGCTTATGTGGGGTTAGGGATTGAACCTCATGCATGCTAGACAAGGGCTCTACCAACTGAACAACATCTTCTGCGTTGGCTGATACTACTGACTGGTAGACTTCAGAATTTAAAAGTTGAGTCCTCAAATACAAGTATGTTCTTCAGTCATTGTTCATCCCACGGAAACTTTAAAAAGCCATCAAAGCAATGTTACCTAGAATCACCGTGTGGCAATAATGTACTTATTACCGCCGTTTCCTTTTGTCAGAAGTTACCATAAACAGAACCAGACAATGCCCAAAGTGACCAGCCTGTAAGAGACAGAGAGAGAGATGGGAAAGCGAAAAGCTAGAAGACAGAAAGTGGAAAGAATACCTAGCAGGTGACTAAACGCATAGAGAGACAAGACAAGTGGAGGGAAGAAGGAAACTACCATTCCACAGTGCAGATTAAATAGTAACATATTGGGCAATAATGTTGCCATCTTGTTTGTGAACATTTTCTTTCTCCACAAACTATTATGGTGTTATTGCTTTTTAGTGAGACTTCACTCTGCATAAAACACTGCTGTTTTTCTTAGTGAATATATAATTCTAAAACATAACTTTAAATCTTTGCTTACAGGGCTAGGTGTGTGGATAAATGATAGTGCACTTGCCTAGCGTTGTGGGTCTTTGGATTCCACCCTCAGCACTGCAGGGAAGATGAAGAAGATGATGACAACAACACTGAACTCCATTTAAATTCAATCTTGGAAGAATTTGACTTATTTTACTTAAGGAGCACATGAAATGTTTCAAATTTATTTTTTACTTTATCACTTTTATTTTGTCATGTTAATAAAAATCTCAGGATTGATAATGTAAATACTTTTATGGAAAAACTAAAAAGCAACCCTCTAATAGCCATTCCTATTGAATCAATATGAACAAGGGTGAGAAACCAAGTATGTGACATTGACCTGCCTATCCAGGGTGGTGCTGAAGAGGAAGGGAAAGCCTGATTATGGAAAGAATTTGATTAATATTCCTTACTGTCTAACAGTACTAAGGAGGAAGAAGCATTCAGAGCTAAACATGGATGAGACATAATGAAATTGTCTCAAAAGAGTATTTATAAATATATAATAGTTGAGCTAGAAGAATCATAATATTTTTGGTTTTCTTTTTTCCTTGAGAAAATGCATAGGTATGGACAGGCAAAGCAAAGATTTACCATCTACTGTAGTTTATAGTAAGGAAAACTGATAGAGCCTTAATTGCAGAGTGATTCGCTATCTTATTGTTGATTAGAGGAAGCTCTGATGCTGCACCAATTCTTTAGGACGTTCCCTGATGTTTCAGATCCATAGTTATTTGTTGCCGATATCTCATCTCACCTACCAGAGAGATGTGATATGGAGAAGCGTAGGCTGTACACTGGGAAGGACAACTAAATCAACATTTATGCTTTTTTTCCCCCTTAAAGTGATTATCTCAGCTGGTACTTCAAAACATAATAGAAATCCTTCTGTTAGTAATAAATCCCAGGAATCCATAAAACCTAGAGTGTTTCATATTAGCAAATATTTACTAAGCTTTGAACCAATAACCACATATTTTATCATTGTATGGAGCCAGATACGCATTCATAATTCCCACCCAGAAGAGCTCACAATCTAACTTTAGTCTACACTAAGGATGAGAGAATTTTCAGAAATTATAATAATGTACAGTGACCAGATAGTCACAATACAGCTTTCTGCTTCTCGCTTACAGGATTTGGGAATGACAGAAGATACAGTCTAAGAGAATCTGTCACTTAGTCACCTTTTCAATTATTTTTCAGCTTTATAGGGTTAACCTTATTGGGGTTGATTAAATTCAAGCTGTGATCTTTTATAAAAACACAATGGAGGGTCCAGATGGCCTAACAATACTCCCTTTGTCAGGGGAAATAGCTTGAAGACCTTTTTATTTTGTCTAATTAAAGTATTGTGCTGGTGGGACCTGAGTGAATTATTATTAGTTTAAGAGAAGTCTAGATTACAAATATTCATTATAAATAGTGATTGTTCTATAGTAGAGTGCTACTTTGACAATCTCAGTTATGTCCTAGGACTAGAGTGTCAGGAACATGACATTTTGAAGCTAGATTCTGATACCATCTTTGGGATTTCAGTCTGAAAATATGGTTCTGGAGAGTCCACAGAACAAGGTTCAGTGGAACAAAAAGCCAGAAAGGCCAATGCAGTAGTTTCCCTCTGTTCCATCCCTATACTTGTGATTACCTTAACTCTTGTCAAAATATTTCCTACGTTAACAGCCAAGACATAATTAACACTCTTTTCTTCATGTTGAAACTATCGTTGGTAGCAGTAAAACAAATACAAGGGAAGCCCCGTGCCTCTTAACTCAGCAGATGGCTGCAGGGGCTGTTTATATGCCGTCGGTGCCCACCTGCAGGAGGAAAGCCCCATCTTGCCATGCCATTCCCGCGTCACCAGTCTTAACTGTCTGAGGCAGAGAGGCAGTGAGGAGAAGGGGATAGGCAGGAGGGTTGGGCACAAGCTGAGGAACACCAGAGGAAAGGAGACAATAGGCTTGCATGTGCTTTTGGTGCGGTCCTTGCTATCCTTATTCTCCATCTCTGTGTATTTTGTCTGTAATCAAGACAACATTCCGAGATAAGCTCTTCTCTGGAAACTCTGTGTCAGCTAGGCAAAAGTCCTGGTTACTGTGTCACCAGTGGCAAAGTCCTACCTTTGACTTTTGTGTGTTCTTGGTTGAGGCTACCAAAGACAATGCTGTTATGATCAAAGACTTCCAGCAGGGGGTGTAACTGCTCCTGTAGGGTAAGTTCCTGTGAGGACATAGTTCATGCATTTCCAACAGAGGTGGAATTATGGTAACGTTTTTATGACTGCCTTACCCTTTGGTTCAAAAACGACAATGTATATTAATATTCTGTTAGGATAAGTTGAAGAGATAGATTAATATTTAAATTAAAACCCTAAAATGCCTGACTGGGATGTTATTCTGCCTTTTTCTTTGTCCCAAAGTAAAAGAAGAACAAAGCTCTGGGTGATTTTAATTATCCAGTACACCAGAAGAAGTGCTTACATTTAATTCCAGATAAGGAGTAAAGAGGCAAGAAAGTTGGGTGCTATTTGTTCTGGCTCCCCCATAGCTCCCCGAATGAGTTTAAAGAACCATTTCCTCATTTTTCTGAACATAGTCTCTTTTGGGTGGGGAGGGTGAGTGTTTCAAAGCTCAGGATTATACATACACCCTTTAATGCCCCTTACCTAATATAGACATTATCAGTCCCAGAACTTTTGCCTCTAATTCCCATTTTCAGATTTCTAAAGCAACAGAAAACCACGCTCCATTTCTTAGAAAGAAATAGTGACATAGGGACAACAGCAGTGGTGACTTATGTAATTGGTAAGTAGTTTATTAATAGTAATGAGTCAAGTCTTGAATGTCCAGACCTTCTAAGTCAAGATGGATGGTGCAGGACAAAAAAATGCCAGCTATGAAAATTATTATTGCTTGAAAACCAAATTGGGGGGGTCTTTACTAAGAGAAATGAGATTTCAAGTAATTTTTGCCCCTAGTATCATCTCCTACAGCTGAAAATTACACCTTCTTATGCTAATGTTTCCTTTATGAGCCCTGATTTATTTGACTGCAGATATGTTGATAAATGCCCATGGTTAGAGATTTTTCTGGTTGTTTAGAAAGTAATTCCAAAATTGTCCTATTATGGGTACCCTATAGTACTAATATCTTATTCAGGTTATCTTTTTTAGTTGGCTCCAAGCACTGTTTATGGGCTTTTCGTATAAAAATAAGAAATACAGCCGGGCGGTGGTGGCGCACGCCTTTAATCCCAGCACTTGGGAGGCAGAGGCAGGTGGATCTTTGTGAGTTCGAGACCAGCCTGTCTACAAGAGCTAGTTCCAGGACAGGCTCCAAAACCACAGAGAAACCCTGTCTCGAAAAACCAAAAAAAAAAAAAAAAAAAGAAGAAATATACAAAACACATTAAGTTCAAGCCTATATAAGGGATTAGGGCCTCATCTTCCAAGTGTTCTTCCCCCCCCCCCCAACTTCTCTGTTACTTCCATTGCTGTCGGGGTCGGTGGCAGAAGATGCTCTTTGGCGGTCCTCCCCTTAGTTTGTAAGCATCCACACACACAACCTCCTCTTCTGTTCTTAGTAACATTCAGATGCAGCAAGGGATGGAGTCAGATTTTAGTCAAGCCTTTTTAAAAGGAGCGAAATTACCGAGAAATTAGGAATAGCTTTTCTGCTCTTAAACTATTTTAAGTTTACCTTTGAGGAATATGGACAGTGTGGGGACACGAAGGAAGGAACAGACGGCTCTTCTGTCAGAATACTGTGACAGATACAGGGACAAATATCTTCTAAACCAATTTGCACTAACAGGCAGTTTTTGTTTTCTTTCCCAACAGTGAGTAACTATACTTCTGGATGGTAGCAGTGACTCCATTTTAACAGTAAAAAGCAACATTGGCTAGCTTCAGACCCTATGGAGCCTGAAAGGAACTCGGATTTTAGATCATCTTCAGACGTTTACTGATGATAAACTGTTTCCAGTGCAGCAAACAAATCTTCCCCCAAAGAGAAATTCTCCCTCAAATTCCTTTACAAGAACCAATGAATTGGAGCAGATTTGTGTTTTTCCCTCATTCTTTTATCTCCTGGCAGCTCTTGAAACATTTCCGGATAAAATTGGGGTGACCTTGGGAAAGCCACAGTTTCTTCAGAGCTTATTATAAAGGCCATGGTTCCTATCGCTCATTCTCTCTACTTTCTATGCACAGAAGAAAAATACATGGAAAGCTGAACGTACTCCCAAACTTGTGATATTTCTAGAAGTCTCGAAAAAAGGTTGAATACATTTTAAAGCACTATCATGAAAGCCAGGAGGCAGAGAGTTTCTGAAGTTGAGCTGATTGTAAGCTAGGGCCCTTGGGACCACCCTAAACCACCAAAATCTTGGCCTCTCGCTCAACTTCCCTAAGAACGGCCAGGATCAAGGGCCTGTGTGTCTGTGTCGTGCCCAAGGAGAAAGGACTCCTCTCGCCTCAGTCTAGCTCTGGCTTCTGGCTGAGAGTGGGGCACACACACGGAGACAAGTCCCTGCAGCGGAGCTCGGAGCTCCGGTACATTCTTTCCCCTTTGCTTGATTCCTCAGTGCTCAGAGACCTTGACCCTAGGGCTCGGAGGGATTTAATCGAGGATCGAGGAGCGTTCGGCGCCAGTGCCGTGCCTCGCAATGGCTCACACAACATTCAAGTTCCTTTGCAGGACTCCGAGTTACCGCCAAACACCGGAACGATGGCTGGGGAGAGGGCAGGGGAGGCTCGGCCACCACGCAAGGCGTGCGGCGGCGCCTAAAGCGTGGAGGATGGGACGGAGGAGGAGCAGAACGCAGAGAAAGGGGAGAGCGGAGGAGAGCCGCTCACGCCAATGGGTAGCAGGGAAAAGGTGAGAAGGAAGGGAGCAGGAGCGGGAACCAATGGATGGCGGAGGCGGAGACGGGGGGGAGGGGCGGAAGCCAATGGGGAGCGGGGGCCCGAGCGGGGACGCGGCCCGGCGCGCTCTCTCGCTGGCTCTCGCGCGCGCCCCCTCCCTGCCTCCCACCCTCCCTCCGGGCGCGGGGGCTCGCGCCTTCCCGGTTCCCGGGAGACGAGGGCAGGGGCGGGGCCGAAGCGGGAACGCGGTTCGGGAGGCGT
>NC_022009.1:60721740-60742913 GCF_000317375.1 Microtus ochrogaster | reverse complement strand
GGTGTGTGTGGCTCCGCGGCCGCGCGCGTGCGCGTGCGTGCGTGCGTTCCGGCGGTGCGCGCCCGGGAGAGATGCTGAGGTAAAGTTCGGGGAGAGAGGGAGAGATCCGTCAGCGCGAGGAGCCCGAGTGGCCGCCATTACTGAGCCCAGCGCGACGGCGGGCGCGGGGAAAGGGGGGAGGGTCGGGACCGCCACCGCTGCTGCCGCCGCCGCCGGCGGGAGGGCGGGCGGGTTACCAGGCAGCGCGAGCCGCGGGGCTCTGGCTTTCGGGGCGTGTGTGTCGGCGAGGGCGGGGGGAGCGCGCGGGCAGCGAGAGGCGAGCCGAGAGTGGAGGAGGCGGCGGCTGCGGGAGCGCTCCCCAGGAATGTCGCTGCCGCCGCCACCGCCGGGGCCGCTGCCGTTGAGGAGGCGACGGAGGAGACCGGCGTTGTTAGGTAGGACCTGGAGAGCCGGCTGCGCGGGGCCTGCCGCTCCCCTGCCGCCGGGGACCCTCGCTCTCCCGCCCGCCGCCGCCGCCGCCGCCGGTTGTAACCAGTTCAAGGGGCTGGGGCCGGGCGGCCGGGTCTTCGCCGGCCGGCTGAAGGGCAGAGAGGCCGGAGAGGGGCCGCTTTCTCCACAGGTGACCGGGCCGGGGTCGGCGGAGGCCTGCTGCTGCTGCTGCTGCTGCTGCTGCTGCTGCTGCTCGCCGAGCTCGCGCCGGCCCCGCCAGGCGTCCGCGCCCCGCGCCACCTTCACTTGTCCGGGGGCCCAGAGGGGCGCGGGGAAGGAAGGTGGCGGGGTCGGCTGGCTGGGCGGCCGCGGTTAACGAGTTCCACCTGGGAAGGCGGGGGAGCGCGGGGGGCGCCGAGCCGCGGAAACCCGATCTCGCCCTGCAAACTTAACCGCCTGCCTGCCTGCCTGCCTGCACCCCGGATCGGCCCTTTCACTTTTTTCCTCCTTATCTGCTCGGCTCCTCCCTAGGTCCTCGACCACATTCCCGTCTGCTAAGGCTCGGGCTGGGGTGGGGGGTGGGGGGAGTGAGAAGTTGTACTGCGCCACCCAAACACAGGACTCCTTCCCCGTCGTTTTGGCCGCTCCTGGGCTGGGGCTTGTGATCCCGAGTTTCTCTTCGCGGGAATAACCTCTAAAAAATTTCCCTCGGTTCCCAGCAAAGAAAAGTATCGGGGTGGGGGCGGGGAGCGGCTCGGGAGCGCGCGTGCACTTATCCACTCAGAAATACACCCGCTCACACCCTCCCTCCCTCTCCAGCGTTATTGGAAATGCAAGTGAGGTGCAAACTGTGTGTGGAGCCGAGGCTAAAGGGTGCTGGAAAGTAAGGGCGAACTACTAGGGCGGCTGATAAAATGCCAAGGAAGTTGCAGGGGAGACGCGTACATACTTTTCCCATATGATGGAAGTCCAGTTTGGGCCAGCGCTTAGTTAAAGAGAAGTGAAATATACTAAGTCAAAACCAAAATAGTGAGACGAGAGGATTTTTGCAAGCCTTTCTAAACTTAAATGTTATGAGTCTCCTTTTTCTTTTGTGAAGGTGGAAA
The DNA here is from genome assembly GCF_000317375.1 of Microtus ochrogaster. NCBI lineage: Eukaryota > Metazoa > Chordata > Mammalia > Rodentia > Cricetidae > Microtus > Microtus ochrogaster. The sequence goes on along the minus strand of NC_022009.1, from coordinate 60,741,378 downwards.
GCAAGGGCACTTTCCCAGATGTTCAGGCCTGAGGCAGTGGAGTGCCCCTCGGTTGGTCTTTGTGCTTGTTGCCCTTGTGCAGGTGTTGGGGGCCGGTCATTGTCCAGTCTGCTTAAATCTAAAACCCACACCCAGTTTGAACAGGATGTTAGGAGATATTTGCCTGCATCGAGGAGACCCATGGACGAATTCTCTCAATTACCATTTAAAACGATTCTTCCGGAAACCATTGCATCCAGATGGAATTGTTCCCGAAAAATATTTTGGTTTCAATACAGACTTCAGTAAAATGAGTTCGGAAATGTTTTACTGTCAGTTCCAGTTTTGCTGCATGGTACTCCCTCTCCAGTATTTTTACATACTGGGATTAATATTATAGGGAACCTGCAGCTTCCAGAGAAATTTTGCTTTAATTTTAAATTTCTCATTTTGTGCTCTTTTATCTTTTGTAATCGATCCATATTTGTCCAGTCTATAAAAGGTAGAGCAGAGGAAGGAAGTTCAAAGTGTGGGTCACAAAAATTTGTTAAGGCATTAGAGAAGTTTCTATAAATTGTGGATTGAAAGGCTAGAGATCTATGTGCTTTTTAGCTTCAAGAAATTGATCTGATTGACTTAAAGCAGAATCCAATAGTATTGGTAATTAGATAACTATTGATTTGGTTGTCCTCTTTAGGCTACATTCTTTAATCCAGGTCAGCACGCCTTTACCATTCTTTGTATATTCATTATTAAGAGCGTCAGGAGTGGGCTTGGGTACATGTGGATAGAAAAATACTGCCACGCAATTATGTATATTTAAAGTATTTTGGCAGTTAGATATTTTCTTCTTACGCTGTTAGACTTTGAAACCAGGACCTTGAACACAGAGCTACATCTCCAGCCCCTGTGAAAATCAGTTCAGTATCGCAATATCTTAGTTTTCTTACATGGTATTTTACCTTGACTGTTTTGGAGACCCATCTCCTTTTTTAGAATGGTAGGTGTAACACACATTTTTTTTTTTTGACAATAATTTTTACCTTGAAAGTTAAGGTTTTCTATGAAATGCTGTGTTTCCTTTTTGGGTGATATTGGATATGATTCAACTTAGGTCCCCCCCCCCCCACACACACACACAGCTGGGAATTCAACCCAAGCCCTTGAGCATACTAGGCAGTCACTCTTACTCTACCTTAGGAGTTAACTTTTTGTTAATTGAACAAAAGTGTGTTTCATGAATACTATACTAAACTTTTCCAATTGTTTATTTGGATATATAGTTTTTTTCTTTGCAAATCAAGAAGGCACTGTGGTTAATTGACTCAAGAAGCATTCTATAGTGTTGTTTCGTGTTTGTAATATTCTTTAAGTACAAGAAAGAAATGTGTCTAAAAGAATAGTGAAGAAATTTTAATAAAGTCATATGTCATCCATTTGGTAGTTTGTGTAATGAGCAAGGCTTTGTTGATTTTATCAAACTGGGGGACAATATTAGAGTGTGTTGGGTTGGTGTAGAGCACTTATGCAGCAAGTATGTACACCGCCCTTGGTACCTTCCCTAGAACTGCAAACAAACTAGAATGAAAGGTTAAAGAATTTTTAAAAACCAGACATAAGAATTTGAAATACGTTCTTTGAGTTTCATACCTTCCCCTGGATGCCTTGAGACTTCCTCTGACAAGTCTCCCTCCCCAAACTAAGGCATTTTCTGTATTTAGCACATGAAAGTTAGTTTACATTAAGTGTTAAAACCTCTGATCTGTTGTTTATTAATTTGATTATTTATATTTAGCACTTACTTTGCCATGGGGATAAAATGATGAGCTAGAGGTTAGGGTAGTTCAGACTTTCGTTAAGAAGTAATAACTGTAAAGGGCTAAGTAGATAAAGTACCCAAGGTATAGAAAAGAGAACAACTCTTTCCCTCATTGTCTCTTCGGGAATTCTTCACAGAAGAAAACATTTTGAGTTCTTTTTACCCTCTCCGTGTACTGGAAGCTGACTCTCCACAAGGCTGTTCAGTAAAATAACAACTTTATCTTACCCTTAGAACTAGAAGTATTAGGAAAAGTTATATGTAACTTTTATTTCATGGTTAAAACATGGGTAAAATTTGTCACTTAGGTTTTTCTCAAGCTTTTTTTTTTATCATACAGAGTTACTGTCAAACATTAGTTTTTTTCATAACTTCAGATTAATCTTGTTAAACCTTAGCACATTTATTGAGCCTCTGGCACTGTGAGCAATACAAGAAAGTAAGTGTGTTTGGAGTATAGTCTTAACTCCTTAGAGTTTATTTATTTTTAATTTTGAAGTCCCCTCTCCCACCTGTTGATTTGTATATGCACATGTGCATGCAGATGCTCTTGGAAGCCAGAAGAGGGCATCAGCTCTCCTGGAGCTAGATTACTGGTGAGCTTCGGCCTCTGCAAGAGCAGTACCTGCTTCTTAACTGCTGAGTCTGTCTCCACCCCAGAACTTACAGTTTTATGTGAGAGAAAGAATTTGAGACATGGAACAATATAAAAATAGTTAAATGTGAGTCCAATACAGAACAGGTGAGTTTGACAACAGGATAGTACATTACTAATTTAAAATTTGCTATAAAGGCTTGGAGATTAGGCTCAGCAGTAAGAGCACTTGCTGCTCTTCTGGAGGATCCAGATTCTAGTCCCAGCATTCGTATGGTAGCTAGCAACTATCTGTACCTCCAGTTCCAGGGAAATCTAATGAAATGACCTTTGATGGCCTTAGTGGGCGATTCATACACATCAAATAAGTAAGACTTAAAAAACTGCATACAATGTAGTATAAAGAAATTTCTACAAAAGAGATGCTATCTGAAAGTAGTATATAGTTAGGATAGTGGGGGGTGGGGAATTGAAGTAGTAATGACTAGACCAAAAGAATGCAGGAAAAGCAGGCCAGATTGGCAGATGAGAAGAGAATAATGCAAGGTGAAAGTTTAAGAGCATCATGAGAAAATTAAAATATTGGGAGAAAATGCAAGCATAAGAGTAATAAAAAGGTCATGGAGAAATAAACCATTTATTCTCACTGAATTTGACATCAAATAGCACTGGGGAGATGGACCACAGTTCTTGGCTTTCAGTTTGGTATAGTTGGTCCATTTTTTTTTCTTGTTGGTTATACACCTTACTGACTAAATATTCTTTGCTTGTTATTTCTATGTTTACCTTTTCAAAGCCAAGGTGACACTTCTTTGGCTGTTGACTGTTTAAGGAAATGACTGATGATGTATGGGATTCGTCAGATATTTCTAGGAGTACCCAGATGGTCTTAGAATTTTCTGAACTTTTATGGTCTTGTTAGTCATCTTGCCCTTCCCTCATTTCATTCCCAAGTTCCGTGTTTTTGGAGACGACACCTGAAACTCAGGTGTTATCACCATCTGTTGCTGAAACTGATTAGCGTTTCATTGAGAAACATTGACTCATTTACTTCATGTGTCTAGTACCAGTCACGAGGTTCTCTAGCATTGTTCTTTTCAATTCTGCTGAGATTGTTCAGGTGCTAAAGTATGCAGTTTATCTATTTTGTGGGCCTTGTAACCCATCAGATTCAGTCTTGTATTCTACTTTTAGACTCTTCTGTTTCCTTTTACAAGGTCTACCTCCTGTTTGCCCCTTTTAAGGATATATTTTAAGCGTATTGTCTATCAAACCATATTTCTCTACTTTCCTGTATGGTTGCTGTGCTCAGTTCACTCTACATTAATCACACATCTGAAATGCTTCTCTTTGAAAATCAAACCCCATCAAATCTTACTATTTAAATCTTTTCTGTTTACAAAAATTCTTCATCTCAGGGTCAGAGAAGTGGCTCAGTAGCTAAGAGTTCTGGCTATTCTTGCAGAGGACCCGGGTTTGATTCCCATCACACACGTGTGCTTACATTTGGCCTGGCACCCTCTTTTGGCTTCTTTATGCACTGGGTACACAAGTGGTGCATATGTATACATACAGGCAAAATACTTAAACATGTAAAATACAAATAAAAAATTCATCTAAGGTTTGTAAACTTTGGCCTTTGGGTCAAATCTAGCCTATTTATTTCTCTATAATGCCTTTTTACATTGTGAAATAGCTGTCAAAATAATAATAATAATAATAATAATAATAGTAATAGAGTATATTAAAATTATGTACAATTCTGCATCTGTGTGTGAAGTTTTATTATATCAAGATCATTTTGTTCTCAAATCAAGTAGTAGGACAGACACTAGACAGTATGCAAAACCTATTTAGTGCCTAACCAGTTATGGAAAAATATTCCCCAAACCTTGGCTTATTATAATAGCTTATAACTGATCTTTCATTTATTTGAATTCATACTGCATTTTCAACTCCTTGATATCAGATTGCTTTTATCTCCTTAACTATAATACTATAAAGATGGAGGGTGGTTGTTGCTGGTGGTATGGAGTGTTTTTGTTTTTTTATTTTTAAGACAAAGTTTTTTGTATCCCAGGCTGGCTTCCAAGTTACTAGTTAGCCATGGATGACCTTGAATTTCTGATCCTCCTGCCTTTGCTTTCGGTGATTGTGTTGTGATTACAGGTACATATCACTGTGCTTGTTTATTAGACTTACTGAGGCAGGCTCTTTTAGTCCAGGCTGTTCTAAAACTTACAATGTAGACAAGACTAGATGTGCCTTCTGCTTCAGCTTCCCAAATGATGGAGTTATAGACATTGGGTCACCTTGAACAGCAAGATTCTATATAGTGCAGAAAATGTCTTTTAGCCTCTTGACACCTTTTAAAAAATGTCCTATGTTTTTAAATTCTATACCCCTTCCTATGATTATTTGGCTTTGCTACTATTCCCATCATCAAGTATTCCCATCTTTTAAGAAAACTATGAAAACTACGACCACTGGAGATGCCTTAGTGTTTATAAAGGTGCTTGTTTTTAAACCTGGCAATCTGAGTTTGATCCCCAGGACCCATGTGGAAGGAGAGAACTGACTCTGATCTATACACAACACCAATAGCTTATATGCCCACACACATACACAATGAATGTAAGTCTAAAACATTGAGGAGCCTTGCTTACAATCATTCACATAATTCAAATGATGGGTCCTCTTCTGTGAGGCATTACAAATACAGAGAGTAGAACAATTCCCTTCTCTCACTTTTAGTGTTTCAAAGAGGGGTGAGCATATTCATAGTACTGGCTTTAGTAGGCTTTCTTATAGTGCCTTTGGACCGTCACAGTCTCTGGCATAAGCTTAAGCAGATAGAGGCTAAACATAAGGCAGTACAGATTGTTCTCTGAGAGTGACAAAAATGTGATGGCCTTACATGCTTTTATTTCCCCTATAGAATAAGGAATTAGATTAGTATAAATTTGGAATAACTTCCTTATAAAGGCAAAGGAAAACATGTTATCAGAGAAAGATGTAGATTAAGTAATAAGGTCTGCAGTTACTTTGTTTGGGATTAGTTTACCTGGTTTACAGTTGCTTTCATCGGTGAAACCTCCTTCCCTCCCCAAACAGTAATTGCAAATGTCAAAAGATAGAAATGGATAAAAGTAGAATTACTTGTGTTGAGTAGCACTTAGGAAACCATAGTATATGTTTGTGATCGAACTATAGGCCTTAGAAAGATGCTGGACATTTTAGATTAGAATACTATTAGATTTTAGAGGCTTATAGCAGTATATGGATTTCTGTTAATTGTGCCAGCAATTGTGACTTCAGGATTTTAAGATGGCTTTAGAGTTATGTATACTGATCCTGGAGATTGGGTAGAAACAGGAAGTTCCATGATTTGCGGGTTCGTCACTTGTTGAAAGCTTTGAAAGGTTCTTTTCACTCATTTGCGTGTAGTCTTATCTAAAGACCAGTTCATTGAGTTGACTTCTCCCAGCTACATTACATCTAAAGTTGTGCTTTTGTGGCAGAAATCTTGCTTCAAAGGTAAAATATAATAATACATGAGTGGTTTTTTTTTATTAGAGTACTATATTGTTGAATTACTTAGGTATCTTATTTTTGCAACATTTTGCAACATTGATAAATTTGTCAATAAGAACCAGCAACTTTAATAGAAGTAAATGTATCAAGTTTACACTAATTTTTTAGTATGAACTTTTTTGTTTGTTTGTTTTTGTTTTTCGAGACAGGGTTTCTCTGTGGTTTTGGAGTGAGCTTTTTTTAAAAAAGTTTTTCTGGACAAGTTTGCCTTAGCTTATGGAACACATAAGGACAAGTTTGCCTTAGCTTATGGATCTTTGTGTTAGGTCTATCTTTGTGACTGTTTAGTTACATTGGGATATTTAAGATTGAATTATTAAGTAATTATAAAGTTATTTCTGTATAATCAGATCTTAGATATGTAATTTCTTATAATAAATACTGTGACTTTTAAAAAGACTTATTTAAAATTAGTTATATTCAGGATTATATTTCTTATTTTTAGATTTTTAAATTTAGCTTTCATTTTATGTGTGTGAGTGGTTTGCCTGCGTGCACAAATGTGCATCATGTGCTGCAGTGCCTGTGGAGGAAGGAGAGGATGTCGGGACTCCTGCAATTGCAGTGCTGGGTGCTTGTAAGCTGTCATGTGGATACTGGCAGTGGAACCTAGGTCCTCTACAAGAGCAGCAAGTATTCTTAACTGCTGAGCCATCTCTCTAGCCCCTGTCTCTTTTTAAAATTAGCTTTAAGTATTCTAAAACTATATACTTATTCTGGCCAAGTACATTGTTATGCATCATCATTTGTTTCAAATACCTTCATTTTTTGAAAAGTTTTCATCTAACTATTAAGATCTGTGAATCTGTTGTGTGAGTACTTTTAGACTTGTGGGCTATACTAGTGCAGTGAACATAGATTTGTGCCTTTTAGGCTCTTTAGTTAAATCTGGAGTGAAATGGGAGAAGGGCAGAGTTAATGACATACAATAATTATGTTATATAGTAGTTTTGGAAATACTAGTGCAAGTGCAAAGGCAGGCATGTGCTAAGCATGTTGTGTGTGTGTGCATCAGTGTGACTGAAGCAGAATGAGAATTTGGGAAAGTGTTATTAGAGTAGCTCAGAGATAGGAGAACACTGTAGAAGGCAGAGAGTGAGTAGTAGAACGTTAAGGACTTGGCTCTTCCTTTTAGAAGTACTGGAAAGTTCTGAACAGAAGGCTCTGGGTTGTATTTTAACAAGAACCTGGCTGCTTTGATATTAATAGACCAGAGAAAGGAAGCAGAAATTATGCAAAGAAATGAAAGTAGAATCGTTTACCAAACATGATGATGAATAGAATCTGGGTTATTTTGGTAAAGGTATCAGAAACTGCTAAGTTATATGTGTGTTTTAAAGATAGGACCAGTCAGATAAAACAATTATTAAGTGCAACAATTTTATGAAAAAGGATAAAAGTTTATTTAAAGATTGTTTATAGATTTATGTGTCTTAATTGACAGTAATTGTGTATGTGGAATACAGTATGATTGGATCAGGGTAATTGGCATATCTCTACCACCTTAAGTTTTTTTGTTTTTGGTTTTTTTTTTTTTTTTTTTTTGGTATTGAGACATTCAGAATGTCTTGTATTGGTTTGCTGTTTGATACTGTTATAAAATGTGGACCAAAACCAACTTGAGGGAAAAAAAAGGATTTATATGACTTACACATTCCAATCACAGTCGATCATTGAGGAAATCAGAGCATTAAATTCAGGAGGGAGCAGAGGCAAGAACCATGGAGGAAAACTTACAGGGTTATTTTCCCTGGCTGGTGAAATGATCATGAACTAATACAGTTCATGATGATTGGTCGTCTAAGGGAGGCAGTTCCTTAGTTGCGGGTCTTTCTTAGGCATATCAGGCTAGCAACCAAGATTGGCCATCACAAGTTTAACCCCTTGTCAACTTGACACACAAACACATCACTGTGAAACCTTTCTTTTCCTTGCTTTCTGTAGCTAGTTCTAATATTAATATCACAATATAAAACACAATCCAGCTTTTAAAAGTCTCAGTCTTTAAATTTTCAACACTTTTTAAAGTCCAGATTTTCTTTAAAAGTTCAGAGTCTCTTTAATAGTGGGTTCCTGTAAAATCTAAAATAAATAATGTAGTTTATTTTAAGAGGAAAGAAGAACCTGAGCACAGCATAATGAAATAAAACAAAACCAAAGTCCAACAAAAGCTCTATGTCTTCTCATAACATCTGGGATTCATTCACTCATGATATTCTGGGCTGTAAAGGGCTTGGATAATGCCACAACTTGACTCCACCATTTGCAGCCCATGCAGCTTTTCTCCTTGTGTCAGACCATGTTCATTTGCACCTGACACCGTCCTTGGTAGTCATCTTGTGGTCCTGGTGTCTCCAATATACTAGAATCTCCACTGCAGTGACCTCTCTTGGCTTTCTAGAGGGTCAAACCACAGCTGTTGTCCATGACTCTTTCAGTCCTGGATTTGCTACAGCTGCTGAGGCTGAACTTTCACCCATAGCCTCTCTCTTCAGGGACCCTTTGACCTTTCCATATAGTGCCAGGCCTTAGATGGTCTCTGTGATATCTTCATGCCTTCAAAACCAGTACCTTATGGAAGACTTACACATTGCCAAGTTCCGCTTTCACCTTGAGATAGTTTCTAACCCCACCACCAACTGTGTGCTGACCCTGAAGAACTACTACCCAGATTTCACCTCAGTAGTGCTGGTCTCTTACTGATCATAGCTAATTTTTCAGTACTAGCTAACCAGCATTGATTGTCCCAGTAAAGCAAAGATTTTACTTAGATAGATTCTTAATTAAAATGTCACAGGAACAGCTGTAGAGTCTTTGAGAGACTCGGACTTCCTCTGAAACTTCACAAGCCGGGTCTTCATCTGCATTTCTATCCACATTCTCATCTCTAAGCTCCAGCAACAGTTCATTAAGCTCTGAGCCAAAAGCTTCCAAATGAGCTCCAGTCCTCCCCCAAAACAACATGGTCAGGTTCATTACAATACCCCACTTTCCTGTAACGATTCTGCTCCAGCTTGCTTCTCTGTTACCATGATAAAACACTGACCAAACAAGCTTGATGAAGAAAGGGTTTATCTGATGTTCAGGTTACAGTCGATTATTGAGGGAAGTCAGGGCAGGAACTGTGGAGGAAAGAAAGCACAATAGTGGTTTATTTCCCCTGGCTTGCTCAGCTGCCTTATACAGTGCATGCCACCTGCCCACAGTAGGTAAGGCTCTTCTGTGTCAATTAAAGTGACCCACAGGTACAGCCACAGCCCAGTCTAATGGATACAGTTTCTCTATTGAGGTTCCTTTTTCCCCCGAAATGTCAACAGCCAAAATTAGCCATCACACCTCTATATTAGCTATTTTAAAATATGTAATTTTTGTCAATTCTGATTATTCTGCTGTGGTGTAGAACATTAGAAGTTATTTCTACTATCCAACTGTACCTCAATACCCATAATAAACCATCTTCTTTTCATTTTTCTCTCTCCTCACACTTTACCCAAGCTCCAGTTAGTAGTCTTCTAGTCCCTAAAAATATTTTAGGTTAAATTGTGAGTTCTTAAAAACCTATTTTCATTTTTCTAGATTGTTTATATAGCTTTTAATTTGTAAAAAGTCACTTCACAATATCAAACTTTATTGAAAAAAGAATGCAATATATGAATTTTACCCTAGTAAAATTTTAGAAAACTTAGTTCTAGGAAATGGCCTTATTTTGATAGAGATATATGGATTATTATTAAGTTCTGTAAAGATAATTGACATTCTGGACATAACTTTCTTGATATAAAACCTACGTTTCTAAGATGACTTTGAAGATGAGAGCCTTCACTATACTATTAAAAAACAACACTGATTAAGTGTGTAAACACTGATCCAAACCATGTAATTTCATTTCAGGCTATTACTATTTTTTTTCCTCATTTACTAATTTCATTTAGTAAAAAATAAGTTTACTAAATGTTATGAGACTGAGTAGCTGTGTATAAGTAAAGTTTCAGAAGAAATAAAGAAGCTATATTTGTGACTGACCCAGTAACATATTATTTCTGGTCATTTTTGAAAAAAAAATCAAATTAAATAATGCATACATAGTTGAAGAACAGTGTTCTGATCTTAGTTTATTAAAGATTTTTGTTCTTTGCCCTTAAAAAATACCAAAATTACTTTGATTAATTAATGGGGGATAATTTTGATCTGGCTATTAGAATTCATATGATAGTTCACTTTTATTTTCTAGACTTGGCTTTCTCAAACGATTTCTCAAACTAAGATTTCTGTGTTAAACATGCTAGTAAATGAAGAAGACTCTGATGAGAGTTGAGAAAAGGAAAACTATTTGCCTAATATCATTTCCCATTTCTAGTTGATTTTTTTTTTTTTTTTTTTTTTTTTTTGGAATTTCGAGACAGGGTTTCTGCATAGCTTTTTGGTTCCTGTCCTGGAACTAGCTCTTCTAGACCAGGCTGGCCTCGAACTCACAGAGATCCGTCTGCCTCTGCCTCCCGAGTGCTGGGATAGTTTGTTTGTTTGTTTGTTTGTTTATTTATTTATTTATTTTGGTTTTTCGAGACAGGGTTTCTCTGGTTTTGGAGCCTGTCCTGGAACTAGCTCTTGTAGACCAGGCTGGTCTCGAACTCACAGAGATCTACCTGCCTCTGCCTCCCGAGTGCTGGGATTAAAGGTGTGCACCACCTAGTTGATTTTTTTAAATATAAGTTTTCATATTTATGATTCAGAAATCGTCACTGTCAGATTATTTAGGGTGTGCTGAAGCTTTAAAATTAAACCTAAATTGGTTCAGCCTCAATTTAAGAGTTTTATTTATCTTTTAGAGAAAAAGCTTTTCACTGCCCAGTGTTCAATGGTGTGATTACATATATAAAACTCAGATTTTCAATTAATATTATCATCCTTTAATTTTTTACACCTTCAAAATATCTTTTATGGTAATGCTCTTTTCTGTGTCTTGCCTTTTCATTTTATGATGTAGAGTACACATTTTTACTTTATACTCACAAAACTCACATAAGATTTTCATTTTTTTTCTCTTTCTAGGAAGATGATCCATATGATCTCCAAGACCTTTCTTTGGCGATGAAGGAACTACAAAGAACCAAATATAATTCTGAAATTCAGGATCTGTATTTTGAAATGGTTTTATTTTCAGAATGAAAAGTCTATATGGTTGCCTTTTTGAATGTAGAGACATGAGAAAAGAGTTATGATGGCAAAAAACAAAGAGCCTCGTCCCCCATCCTATACTGTCAGTGTGGTTGGACTCTCGGGGACTGAAAAAGACAAAGGTAACTGTGGAGTTGGAAAATCTTGTCTGTGCAATAGATTTGTACGCTCCAAAGCAGATGAATATTATCCAGAGCATACTTCTGTGCTTAGCACCATTGACTTTGGAGGCCGTGTAGTAAACAATGATCACTTTTTGTATTGGGGTGACATAACACAGAATGGTGAAGATGGAGTAGAATGCAAAATCCATGTCATTGAACAGACAGAGTTCATTGATGACCAGACTTTCTTGCCTCATCGAAGTACAAATTTACAACCATATATAAAACGTGCAGCTGCCTCTAAATTGCAGTCAGCAGAAAAACTAATGTACATTTGCACCGATCAGCTGGGTTTGGAGCAAGACTTTGAACAGAAACAAATGCCTGAAGGGAAGCTCAATGTAGATGGATTTTTATTGTGTATTGATGTAAGCCAAGGATGTAATAGGAAGTTTGATGATCAACTTAAATTTGTGAATAACCTTTTTGTCCAGCTTTCAAAATCCAAAAAGCCTGTGATAATAGCAGCAACTAAATGTGATGAATGTGTGGATCATTATCTTAGAGAAGTTCAAGCGTTTGCTTCAAATAAAAAGAACCTCCTTGTAGTGGAAACATCAGCACGGTTTAATGTCAACATTGAGACATGTTTCACTGCGTTGGTACAAATGTTGGATAAAACTCGTGGCAAACCTAAAATTATTCCCTATCTGGATGCTTATAAAACACAGAGACAACTTGTTGTCACAGCAACAGATAAGTTTGAAAAACTTGTACAGACTGTGAGAGATTATCATGCAACTTGGAAAACTGTTAGTAATAAATTAAAAAATCATCCTGATTATGAAGAATATATCAACTTAGAGGGAACAAGAAAGGCCAGAAATACATTCTCAAAGCATATAGAACAACTCAAGCAGGAACATATAAGAAAAAGGAGAGAAGAATATTTAAGTACCTTGCCAAGGGCTTTTAATACTCTCTTGCCTGATCTAGAAGAGATTGAGCATTTGAATTGGTTGGATGCTTTGAAGTTAATGGAAAAGAGAGCTGATTTCCAGTTATGCTTCGTGGTGCTAGAAAAAACACCTTGGGATGAAACTGACCATATAGACAAAATTAATGATAGACGGATCCCATTCGACCTCCTGAAAACTTTAGAAGCAGAAAAGGTCTATCAGAACCATGTACAACATCTGATATCAGAGAAAAGAAGAATAGAAATGAAGGAGAAATTCAAGAAGACTTTAGAAAAAATTCAGTTCATTTCACCTGGGCAACCATGGGAGGAAGTTATGTGTTTTGTTATGGAAGATGAAGCATTCAAATACATCACTGAGGCTGATAGCAAAGAAGTATATGGTAGACATCAGCGAGAGATAGTTGAAAAAGCCAAAGAAGAGTTTCAGGAAATGCTTTTTGAACATTCGGAACTTTTTTATGATTTAGATCTTAATGCAACACCAAGTTCAGATAAAATGAGTGAAATCCATACAGTTCTAAGTGAAGAACCTAGATATAAAGCTTTACAGAAACTCGCACCTGATAGGGAGTCTCTTCTCCTTAAGCATATAGGATTTGTGTATCACCCCACTAAAGAAACCTGCCTCAGTGGCCAATATTGTACAGACATTAAAGTGGAGCACTTACTTGCCGGTAGTCTTCTACAGTTGGATCATGGCCGCCTACGCTTGTATCATGATAGTACCAATATAGACAAAGTTAATCTTTTCATTTTAGGGAAAGATGGTCTTGCCCAGGAACTAGCAAATGAGATAAGGACTCAATCCACTGATGATGAGTATGCCTTAGACGGAAAAATTTATGAACTTGATCTTCGGCCTGTTGATGCCAAATCGCCTTACATTTTGAGTCAGTTATGGACTACAGCCTTTAAACCACATGGGTGCTTCTGTGTGTTTAATTCCATTGAGTCACTGAGTTTTATTGGGGAATTTATTGGAAAAATAAGAACTGAAGCGTCTCAGATCAGAAAAGATAAATATATGGCTAATCTTCCATTTACATTAATTCTTGCTAATCAGAGGGACTCCATTAGTAAAAATCTACCAATTCTCAGGCATCAAGGACAGCAGTTGGCCAACAAATTGCAGTGTCCTTTTGTAGATGTACCTACTGGTACATATCCTCGTAAATTTAATGAATCACAAGTAAAGCAAGCTCTAAGAGGAGTATTGGAGTCAGTTAAACACAATTTAGATGTGGTGAGCCCAGTTCCTATCAATAAGGATGTGTCCGAAGCTGACTTGAGGATTGTCATGTGTGCCATGTGTGGTGATCCATTTAGTGTGGATCTCATTCTTTCACCCTTCCTGGATTCTCATTCTTGCAGTGCTGCTCAAGCTGGACAGAATAATTCCTTAATGCTTGACAAAATTATTGGTGAAAAAAGGAGGCGAATACAGATCACAATATTGTCATACCATTCTTCAATTGGAGTAAGAAAAGATGAACTGGTTCATGGGTATATATTAGTTTATTCTGCAAAACGGAAAGCATCAATGGGAATGCTTCGCGCCTTTCTCTCAGAAGTTCAAGATACCATCCCTGTACAACTGGTGGCAGTTACTGACAGTCAAGCAGATTTTTTTGAAAATGAGGCTATCAAGGAGCTAATGACTGAAGGAGAACACATTGCAACGGAAATAACTGCTAAATTTACAGCATTGTATTCTTTATCTCAGTATCATCGGCAAACTGAGGTCTTTACACTGTTTTTCAGTGATGTTCTAGAGAAAAAAAATATGATAGAAAATTCCTATTTGTCTGATAACACGAGGGAATCCACCCATCAAAGTGAAGATGTTTTTCTCCCATCTCCAAGAGACTGTTTTCCCTATAACAACTACCCTGATTCAGATGATGACACAGAAGCACCACCTCCTTATAGTCCAATTGGGGATGATGTACAATTGCTTCCAACACCCAGTGACCGTTCCAGATACAGGTTAGATTTGGAAGGAAATGAGTATCCGATTCATAGCACCCCAAACTGTCATGATCATGAACGTAACCATAAAGTGCCTCCACCTATTAAACCTAAACCTGTTGTACCTAAAACAAATGTGAAAAAACTGGATCCAAACCTTTTAAAAACAATAGAAGCTGGCATTGGTAAAAATCCAAGAAAACAGACTTCCCGGGTACCTATGGCACATCCTGAAGATATGGACTCTTCAGATAACTATGCGGAACCCATTGACACAATTTTCAAACAGAAGGGCTATTCTGATGAGATTTATGTTGTCCCAGATGATAGTCAGAATCGAATTATTAAAATTCGAAACTCATTTGTAAATAACACTCAAGGAGATGAAGAAAATGGGTTTTCTGATAGAATCTCAAAAGGTCATGGGGAACGTAGGCCTTCAAAATACAAATATAAATCTAAAACTTTGTTTAGTAAAGCCAAGTCATACTATAGAAGAACACACTCAGATGCAAGTGATGATGAGGCTTTCACAACTTCTAAACCTAAAAGAAAAGGAAGACATCGAGGAAGTGAAGAAGATCCACTGCTTTCGCCTGTTGAAACTTGGAAAGGTGGTATTGATAATCCTGCGATCACATCTGACCAGGAGGTAGATGAAAAGAAGATAAAGAAGAAAGCCCACAAAGTAAAGGAAGATAAAAAGGTAAGTTTAGTTTATCTTTATAATTAAAGTGCTCACTTTTGCCTTAAAGTGAAAAAAAAAAAGTATGTATTTAAGATAATGAGTTTGACATTAATAAGACCTTAAGACCAGTAAGTAAATCTAGTATCTTTTGAATGTTTAAAAATTTAAAATATTTTGTTAGGGCAGATTTGTAAACATGTATTTTATTTTTTTTTTTGTGGTATGTATTCCTTTAATTTACAGCTCTATTCAGCATCAGTCTCGTTTCATGCATTGATAATTAGTCTTTTGTTGTGGAGTGTATTGTGTGTGGGTGCAGACTACAATACATATACACGTGTCAATTCTTTTGTCATTACAAAGAATTTATACGTAAGTATGAACATATGCTCTCATGTGTATCTTTTCATTGGGTAAATATCTAGGACCAGAATGATTGGGTCATAAGTGGTGCTTGCTTGACATCTGAAGAATATGTCATGCTGGCTTCCAGTGGAAAACCACTGGAAGCATTTTATTCCTTTATGCTTTATTTGGAATAGAAGTTTGAGTTTAGTGCTTGCTTTGGTAACATATACTAACAGTGGAATGATACAGAGAAGATTAACATGGCTGATGTGCAGGGATGACACGCAAATTCGTGAAGTGTTTTGTATTTTAAAAAAAGTTTTGAGTTTATATTTTTCAGTGTGAAAATTGTGGGTAGATGTTTATTTTGTATTTTACATTTTCAATAACTTAATTCATTTAATCCTATAAACATTAGGCCCTTTATGTGTATCAGATTTGTATTAAAGTTATAGTTAATGCTTTTTACTTATTTTTCACAGTATTCCAGGAAGTTCTATTACTATATGACTTGATTTCATATAAGCCTTCATTCAAGGACTTTATGGTTATTAAGATAGTATTCAGTATATTTTTATTCTAAGCTATTGAGCATTTCATCAGTTAAATTCATGGTCTTAATAAGTTATTAATATAAAGTTCCTATATCTGAGTGTAGTTTATCAGACCCAATTAAAGATAAAGATATTCTTAGTAATTAAAATACTCTAGTTTTTTGGCATATAGTAAACTGACCATCATAACTTGGATAGACATTTTAAAAGCTTAAACTATAAGCTTTCTTTAAACTTTTTTCTTTCTTTGGTAGACTAAACGTTTAAATTGTCTTTTCATTTAGCCTAGACATGTAACATACTCTTATGACCTCATGACACATGATCCTGACTTGTATATATCTCTGGCATCTTGCACATACAACCTTTTATCGTTAGTAGTCTTGCGTACAGTCTGAGATGGGTTTTGTTGTTTAGGTTTTGTTTTTGAAATAGGCATTTATGTCCCTTAGTTAGCCTTCAGGTGTGTACTCAAGGCTGGCTTTGAACTTGTGTTCCTGCCTTGGCTTCCGAAATTATAGGCCTATACCCCCACACCCAGTCATGTCTTAATACCTTTTATCACTGTCAAATCCTATTTTCTGCTAATTTACATAAATTGAGCATCTTTAATATGAAAATCAAGATTGAAAATGCTCCAAAACCCGAAACCTTTGGGTCCCAAACATGAAGCTGCCCATGGAAAAAATTATATCTGACCATATCTAATAGGTTACAATGAAAACTAGAAATACTTATAAAATTAACTTTAGACTGTTTATAAGTTATATGTGAAACATAAATGAATTTGATGTTTAGCTTTGAATTTCATCCTCAAGATAACTCATTTTATATATGCAGACATCACAAAATGAAAAAAAATTTGAGATGAAACACTCTTGGTTCCAAGCAGTTTAAATAAGGAATACTCAACTTTGTTATTCAAATTTTCATAAATGTCAAGCATCTATAGCAGTGGTTCTCAGCCTTCCTAATGCTACAGCCCTTAAATACAGTTCCTCATGTTGTGGGGACCCCAATTATAAAATAAATTTGTTGCTGTTTCATAACTGTAATTTTGCTATTGTTAGGAATCATGTAAATACCTGATATGCAGGATAACTCAACCCACAGGCTGGGAACCACTGATTTGTAGTCTTTCCACTTCAATATTGTCTATATGTGTATTTATTTATGTTCTGGTTCACAAATCCTAATTGTTTTTGCTCTTTTGAGAAGGACACAGACTGTGTGTGTGTGTGTGTGTGTGTGTGTGTGTGTGTGTGTGTGTGTGTACATGCATGCCTGTGGAAGCCAGAGGTTGATATTTGCTGTCTTCCTGGCTTGTTCTCTGTCTTGAGATAGGGTCTTTCACCAAACCTGGAGCTCACCAGTTGCCTACATTGTCTAGCCAGTGAGCTTCAGGAATTTGCCTGTTTGCCCTGCTAGCACTGGGATAATAGGTGTGCACAATTGAGGCCAGTTTTTATATGGCTGTTGATCAGAATTCAAGCCTATGTGCTTATGTAACAGGGACTTTACCAACTGGTACAGCTCTCCATCCTCCAGTATAAATTCAGCTTAAATAGTAGTTGCAGGAATAGAAAAAAAAAGTTCCTGTATGCTCTTCATCAGATTTCCTAGGCGTTACATTTATCTCTTCTTGCTTGAGCATGAAGTGTGGATATGTTTGCTTGTTTAAGCATTTGGAGGTTAAGCTAAGGATCCTGATCTTTGCTATTGAGTACTTCATTGTATATCCCCTATGCAAAATTTCTTTAGTAACAGCAGTTTTTCAGTGTTTTGTTTTTGATTTTTGTGTAGCAAATTGATTAAAACTGGCTAGTTAGTTTTCCAAGGTTTTAATTTTGGTATTCTTTTGTTCCTAAAGTGAAGAAGTTATTTTCATGAAAGTTTGTTCTAGTTGTTTTCTTCAGGATGCATTTGTAATCACCAGACTCAAAAGGCCTATATTTTAGAGATTCAGTGATACTTCTTCAGTTCTTTTAGTTACATTCTCATGAGCAAATGTATATTTTGGAATTTTTAACATGGTCTTTCATACCAACTGAATAATTAGACAACTATTTGGATTGAATGTTATTTCTTGTTTCATTCATTCATCTATGTAGTGATTTATTTGTCCAGTTATTTGAGTCTTAAGTCCTTTTTTTTCTTTTTCACTTCTCAAATCTGAATGTGTTCAAGATTTGAAAAGTATATCATAATTGAAATGGTGTGGGATTTTCATTATTAAGAGTATATGAGATAACCTGTTTATAATCACTAACATCTTAGATGCATCAAATACGGTACCTTGCCTTTAATTTTTATTATTTGCTGACAACCTCTATTTAACATCAGTCATCCCCCCCCCTTTTTTTATAGATTTTTATTGAGCTCTACATTTTTCTCTGCCTCCCTCCGTGCCTCTCCCCTCCTCCTCAACCCTCCCAAGGTCCCCATGCTCCCATTTTACTCAGGAGATCTTGTCTTTTTTCTACTTCCCATGTAGACTAGATCTATGTATGTCTCTCTTAGGGTCCTCCATGTAGTCCAGGTTCTCTGGGATTGTGATTTGTGGGCTGGTTTTCTTTGCTTTATGTTTAAAAACCACCTATGAGTGAGTACATGTGATCATTGTCTTTCTGTGTCTGGGTTACCTCACTCAAAATAATGTTTTCTAGATCCATCCATTTTTCTGCAAAATTCAAGATTTCATTATTTTTTTCTGCTGTGTAGTACTCCATTGTGTAAATGTACCACATTTTCTTTATCCATTCTTCAGTTGAGGGGCATTTAGGTTGTTCCCAGGTTCTGGCTATGACAAACAATGCTGCTATGAACATAGTTGAGCACATGTCCTTGTGGCACAATTGAACATCTTTTGGATATGTACCCAAAAGTAGTATTACTGGGTCTTGAGGAAGGTTGTTTCAAATCGCCATATTGATTTCCAAAGCAGCTATACCATCTTGCATTCCCACCAGCAATGGAATAGTGTTCCTTTACCCCACATCCTCTCCAGCATAAATTCTCATCAGTGTTTTTAATCTTGGGCATTCTTACAGGTGTA
Source organism: Microtus ochrogaster (assembly GCF_000317375.1). NCBI lineage: Eukaryota > Metazoa > Chordata > Mammalia > Rodentia > Cricetidae > Microtus > Microtus ochrogaster. The sequence continues at coordinate 60,722,517 of NC_022009.1, read as the reverse complement.
AGATGGAATCTCAGAGTTGTTTTGATTTGCATTTCTCTGATGACTAAGGATATTGAACATTTCCTTAAGTGTCTTTCAACCATTTTAGATTCCTCTGTTGAGAGTTCTCTGTTTAGGTATGTACCCCATTTTTAAAATTGGGTTATTTGTTCTTTTGGTGACCAATTTCTTGAGTTTTTTGTCTATTTTGGAGATCAGACTTCTATCTGATGTGGGGTTAGTAAAGATCTTTTCCCACTCTATATAGGCTGTCATTTTGTCTTGTTAACCGTGTCCTTTGCTTTACAGAAGCTTTTCAGTTTTAAGAGGTCCCATTTAGTAATTGTTTCTCTCAATATCTGTGCTGCTGGGGTTATATTCAGGAAGTGGTCACCTGTGCATTCAAGTATACTTCCCACTTTCTCTTCTATAAGGTTCAGTGTGGCTGGCTTTATGTTGAGGTCTTTGATCCATTTGGAATTGAGTTTTGTGCATGGTGATAGGTATGGGTCTATTTTCATTCTTCTACATGTTGATATCTAGTTATGCCAGCACCATTTGTTAAATATGCTTTCTTTTTTCCATTTGATATTTTTTGCTTCCTTGTCAAAAATCAGGTGTTCGAAGGTGTGTGGATTAATATCTGGGTCTTCTATTTGGTTTCAATGGTCCTTCTGTCTGTCCTTATGCCAATACCAGGCTGTTTTCAGTACTGTAGCTCTGTAGTAAAGTTTGAGGTCAAGGATTGTGATGCCTCTAGAAGTTCTTTTATTGTACAGGATTGTTTTGATTATCCTG
>NC_022009.1:60720140-60721640 GCF_000317375.1 Microtus ochrogaster | reverse complement strand
ACTATGTTAATTCTACCTACCCAAGAGCATGGGAGATCTTTCCACTTTCTGGTGTCTTCTTCAATTTCTTTCTTCAAAGATTTAAAGTTCTTGTCATGCAAATTTTCCACTTGTTTGGTTAGAGTTACTCCAAGATATTTTATGCTATTTGTGGCTATTGTGAAGGGTGATGTTGCTCTGATTTCTTTACCAGCCCTTTTATCATCTGTGTACAGTAGGGCTACTGATTTTTTTTATTTCAAGTTAATCTTGTATCCTGCTACATTACTGAAAGTATGAGTTGTAGAAGTTCCTTGGTAGAATTTTTGGGGTTGCTTATGTAAACAGATAGTGAGAGTTTGACTTCTTCTTTTCCGATTTGTATCCCCTTGATCTCCTTTTGCTGTCTTATTGCTCTTGCTAAGACCTCGAGAACCATATTGAATAGATATGGAGAGAGTGGACAGCCGTCTTGTTCCTGATTTCAGTGGGATTGCTGGTAGTTTCTCTCCATTTAGTTTGACGTTGGCTGTTGGCTTGCTGTATATTCCCTTTATTATGTATAGTTATGTTCCTTGTATCCCTGCTCTCTCCAAGACCTTTATCATGAAGGGATGTTATATTTTGTCGAAAAAGCTTTCGACATCTAATGAGATGATCATGTGTTTGTTTGTTTTTTTTCCGGTTTGTTTATAATATGGTGGATTACGTTGACAGATTTTCGTATGTTGAACCATTCCTGCATCTCTGGGATAAAGCTGACTTGTTCATGGTGGATGATGTTTTTGATGTGTTCTTGAATATGATTTGCCAGTATTTTATTTAGTACTTTTGCATCAGTGTTCATGAGTGAGAGTGTTTTGTAATTTGAAAAGTCATGTCTTTCTGTGGTTTGGGTATCACGGTAATTGTAGCCTCATAAAAAGTTTGGCAATGTTCCTTCTGTTTCTATTGTGTGGAGTAATTTGAGGAGTAGTGATATTAATTCTTCTTTGAAAATCTTGTAGATTCTGAGCTGAAACCATCTGGTCCTGTGCTTTTTTTGATTGGGAGACCTTTGATGATACTTTCTATTTTTTCAACACTTACAGGTCTGTTTGTTTATCTGGTCTTGATTTAATTTTGGTAAGTGATATTTATCCAGAAAATTGTCCATTTCCTTTAAGTTTTCCAATTTTGTGGAGTACAGGTTTTTGAAATATGACCTGATGATTCTCTGTATTTCCTCCATGTCTGTTATGTCCCCCTTTTCATTTCTGAGTTTGTTAATTTGGATATTCTCTCTCTGCCTTTTGGTTAGTTTGTATTAAGGTTTGTCTATTTTGTTGATTTTTCTCAAAGAACCAACTCTTTGTCTCATTGATTCTTCGTATTATTTTTTTTATTTTTATTTTGTTGATTTCAGCTCTCAATTTGATCATTTCCTGCCGTCTAGTTTGCTTCTTTTTGTTCTAAAGTTTTCAAATGTTCTGTTAATTCACTAGTGTGGGATTTTTCCAGCTTTTTTTTTTTTTTTTTTTT
>NC_022009.1:60707930-60720040 GCF_000317375.1 Microtus ochrogaster | reverse complement strand
GAGTGCTGGGATTAAAGGCGTGCGCCACCACCGCCCGGCTTCCAGCTTCTTTATGTAGGCATTTAGTGCTATGAACTTTCCTCTTAACCCTGCTTTCATTGTGTCCCATAAATTTGGATATGTAGTGTGGTCAATTTCATTGAATTTTAGGAAGTCTTTAATTTCTCCCTTTATTTCTTCCTTGACCCATTGATGATTCAAGTGAGCATTAATTTCCATGTGTTTGTGGGCTTTCTGGAATTAGTATTGCTGTTGACTTCTGGTTTTAAACGATGGTGATCTGATAATATACATGGTGTTATTCCATTTTTTTTTTTGTATTTGTTGAGGTTTGTTTTGTTACCTAGTATGTTGTTAGTTTTTGAGAAGGTTCCATGAGGTGCTGCAAAGAAGGTATATCCTTTTATTTTTGGATGGAATAATCTATAGATGTCTGTTAAGTACATTTGAGTTATAAAATCTGTTAGTTCCCTTATTTCTCTTTTCATTTTTTGTTTGACTGACCTGTCCAGTAGTGAGAGTGGAGTGTTGAAGTCTCCAACTATTACTATGTGGGGTTTAATGTATGATTTATACTTTAGAAGTGTTTGTTTTACATCTGAACGTGCCCTTGTATTTGGGGCATAGATGTTCAGTATTTAGATTTCCTCTTGATGGATTTTTCCTGTAACTAACATGAAATGTCCTTCTTTGTCTCTTTTGATTGATTTTAGTTTGAAGTCTATTTTGTTAGATGTTAGGATAGCTACACCTGCTTGTTTCTTAGGTCCATTTGATTGGAATATTTTTTTTCCTCAACCCTTTACTCTGAGATGATATCTGTCTTTGAGGTTGAGATGTGTTTCTTGTATGCAGAAGAAGGATGAATTCTGTTTTCTTATCCAATCTGTTAGCCTGTGCCTTTTTATAGGTGAGTTGAGTCCATTTATATTAAGGGATAATAATGTCTAGGGATTGCTATCTCCTGTGAATTTAGATTTCATTGTTTGTGAACATCAGTCATTTTTACACTTGCCCTGGTGTTGAATTTGCTTTAAGTTACATTTTTACTCTCCGTCTCTTTGCTTAAAGTCACATTCTCAGCCATTTTCCAGACTTCTTTTCATAGATGTGTTAGACTTTGATGTAACATTGTTTTAATTATTAGGTCCATAGTGTGTATATTTGAACTTTTAAAAACAGTGAAGAAATTGTCTTATTGAAGGTTTTAGGTTTGTAAGGCTTTTAGTCATATACGTGGTTCTAGACTGTAGTTTTCACACTTCAGACAAGAACAGGTACTATCAGTGTTTGGTATTCTATAGACCCACACTTTTCTGGTTTTGAATTCACACTCATCTGCTTACTGTTCAACCTCTGCATGTTTATCTAGGAAAACAGAGATATCATACTTAGTACTGATGTGAGAAAAAGAGGAACATTTATGTAGAGCATTATCTAGAATACATTAAATTTGTTGGAGAGGAAATAAAGAATTGTTATTTTGTCATACTGTAGTCCAACTAAACATTTTTTTTTTAAGTGTACAGAGTGGAAAGGGATGGTTAGAGTGCTAGTCACCAACTTGAAGAAAAACAAATCAGTGGTTTTATTTTTCATATGTTTTAAGAACAAATTTTAGGTGGAGAAAAATTTTCAATTATGCAGAAACATCAAACTGGCTAGATTAAGTGAAAGATGATATAGAAATGGTCCTAATTATCAGGTACTGAAATATTAGTATTACATTTATAAGGGTTTTTACTGAACTGTAGAGCCAAATTGGAACTAAGCAAGGCTTGTGTGTCATAGGATCACAAAATTACCTTTACTGTTATAAGGTATATGTGAAACAAATGACTTTGATGTTTAGTCTTGAATCTCATCCTTAAGATAATTTATCTATGCAGATACTTCAAAATTAGAAAAAATATTGAGATATGAAACATTCTTGATACCAAGCATTTCAAATAATGAATGTTCAAGGCATTGCAATGTGTCCTAATTTATGTTGCTGTTAGGGAAGAGATTTTTGTAATCATTTAGTTACAAAGGGATCCAGGTTCAGAGTCCACATGGGAAATCAACAGCTAAAAGTTGATTCTTTGGAAAGACTAGAAAATAAATAAAGCAGGCTTGATTGGGAAAATACAGAAGCCATAAATAACACTTCAGAATAAAAAGGATGGTATAGGTGAATATGATCAAAACAAGTTCAGAAATGCTCAGTGAACTAATGAAAATATATTTGAAAATTGTAAATATATAGAGAAGGATATATAGTTAGAGGTGCATGAAAACAAGATACCAGAGAGTGCTATCAGTAGTTTTGTGCATACTGCTTTGAAAATTTAAAGAAGACAAACATCTAAAGATACAGTTTTATAATTTGCCTAAATAAGAAAGGTTTGACTTAATTGTGAGGTAGCAGTTAAATTTTCTCACAAAAGAAGTACCTGGTCCAGATAATTTTATGGGACAGGTCGGCCATTCTAGTGTTGCACAAATTATTTCAGAATAGAAAGCAAAGGAATACATTCTTTGTTCTTGTGTTTGTCCTTAATTTTATAACCAGACAATGAAGGTATAAGAAAGAAATGCTACATGTCAGTTGTATTCATGAGTATTTATACAAAATTCTTAAATAAAATAACAGGTTCACAGGCCCTTTTCCTGTAAATTTGACTTTTGTTTTGAGACAGGGTCTTGTTAACAAAGGCTTGTCCTAAACTCGTGCTCCTCCAGTGTCTACCTCCCAAGTGTTAGGATTAAAGGAATGCCTCACCGTGCAAGGCTTGACTTTCAGATGAGGAATTAGGGACCTGGCAGTGACCAAAAGAAAAAAAAATTAACAGTTTATAAAAGAAAAATCTTAGTCAGTTTGGGTTTATACTGCATATGCAGAAGGTGGCTTAATATTAAAAATTGAATATATGTAGTTCCTCTGTAAACAAGTTAAGGAAGAAAAAGTATCATGATAGTGGTACATGGAGGGGGAAATGGTCGATAGAATTTCATCTTGGAAAGACTACTAATTTAGGAATGGATGAAAACTTGGTTGGCAAAGTACATTCTTTAGAATATAGTAAGTCTTAAGTTTAGAAATAGATGTCTTTACAACCTCAGCAATCTTTATTAAATAAACTGCCTTTTAAAAATAAATGCTATTGGACCTGAAGATGTTCAAGTCCCATGGGGTTCCAGCACTGAAAGGGCAGTAAACACAGGGTCTCACCCCTAACCAAGAAGCTATTTGCAATTAATACCTACTGGCCCAGGGAAAAATCAGATTTTTTATAATGGGGTGTCACTACATGTATCAGCCACACCTGAAGCAGGCCTCATGCCCTGGAGTAGTTAGCTAACACAGAACAGACTCCAAGATTCTTGTTTTGTTTTTATTTTTTGTTTTATTGACTTTTTGCTTTGTTTGAGCTCCCCACCTCCCAGAGCACACAGAAAATTGAGCTGGTGTGGAGGTGGGGAAGGATGTGGAGGAGACAGGAGAGGGTAAACATGATCAGAATATAGTATGAAAAAAATGATAAATTCTTTATTATTGGAGTAAATGTCAGTCTAGAGGGTAGAAGCTGGAGTTTCCAAATTCTTGTATCTCTCTACAATAAATTGTACAGAGACACGTGGATAGTTAAGGAAAGCATATAATTTATTCAAGGAAGATAGAAAGGAGCTGGGAAGTGTGCCATATTCCACCTGAAAGCTGGCACCCAGAGGACAAAAGGGGGAATGGGCCAAGGTGACCTGTTGTGGGTCATTAATATAGTACCTGTCCCTCCCACATTCCTACAAGGCAGACTTTTCAGAACATGCTCCCATGTTTGAGTGAACATCAGGTAGACTAAGCTGCCAGTCTTTCTTCTGCTGTGTCATCTGCCTTTTATGCTAATTTCTGGAACCTCCCCCACACCATTTTTATTTGATATGTAAATCTTCCTTTTTAGATATAAAGGTAATAAACTATATAAAAATTTCAAATATATATCCAATATAAGTTGAGAGGAAAGTGCTTTCACCTTTTAGTGTGCATCAGTTAGTTAACTTCTTGACATCTGAGGAAACTAGGGTCTTGAAGGATGTAGCTCTTCATGTTTTTGCTTTGTTTTTTGTTGTTGTTGTTTTGTATTTTTTGGTGGTGCTGTTTGTTGTTGGAGGCTGCTTGTTCATTTCCCATCCGCCCAGACTCTTGAAATAATCACACAGAAATCTATTAATTGCAATACTGTTTGGCCAGTTGCTTAAGTGTATTTCTGGCTAACTCATATCTAAAATTAACCCATTTCTATTCATCTGTATCGCCACATGGCTGTGGCTTACCAGGTAAAATTCTATTAGGCATCTGTCTCTGTCAGAGCTACATGGCTTATCTCTGACTCTCTATATCTCTTCCAGCCTGCCTATATTCTTTTAAGCATTGGCCAAAAACGGCTTCTTTATTCATTAACCAGTAAAAGCAACACATATACAGAAAGATTTCCCTCACCAGCTGGGGATTGAATTTACTGCAGGTGTTCATTTAACAAAACTTTTTAACTATTTAAAGTTTTTTGTTTTGTTTTGTTTTTTTAATTTCTAGCCTATTCGGGGAAATACTTATTCCCTAAAATGAGCAGTTGATAAAGATGTCAGTTACTTAACTGTTATTACTTTGGAGTTCTACTCTTAGGGATCCTGAGTCACCTTTATATAGAGAGTATGTTTAGGAAAATGAAAAAGGTTTTTTTTTTTCATCAACCATCCAACTAACAACATTTTTTGTGTGTTTGTTGTGAATTGAGTCAGAAGAATAGAAATACACTACTGAATTTGTGTCTGAGCTTTTATCTCAAGAGCACTGAGTAATTTCTGTAGGATAAACTAGAATGTCTATTATAGAGGAAACGATTGATGTTATATTTATAATTCATACCCCTGACCTAACAGTATGCTGCAGTGTAATCAGTCAGATTTAGCGTAAATGAAAGTTCTTATCTGTATCACAGTAAAAGAAATATACATATTAACAAAAGAACCTGTTTTGTAATTATAATTTGTTTCCTAAGAGTTTATTTATTCTATTCAGTAAAGTTTTACTGAATACTCTATATGACTGACTACAGTTAGAAGTTAATACAGATACAACTGTTTCTCAAGGAATTGAGTCTAGTAAAATTGTTTTAAAATTATTTTTAGCAGGGTGTAGAAGAACTTCTGAATTCTCCTGTGTCTTTGTCTTACCTAGAAAACATTGGTTTTAGTTATTATTTTTATTATTTTAATACTGATAGGCTAAAATGATCTTTTGAATAATTAGCTAGGTGTTTGGGGTTTATAATTTGTATAAAGTTTAGTTTATTTGCCATGCATGTGGCATATATTACATGCATGTGGCTGTGCCTATGTAGCCCAGCTACTTGTGAGGCTGAGACAAGAAGATCCCCTGAGCCTCCTGAGCCTAGGAGTTTGAGAACATCTTGGGCAACATGAGTGACAAGCAGTTTACAATTGGTTTCTTAATAGCATTTCAGTGCTGGTGACACCAGTTTATGATACTATATAAATTCAGATTATAATTTAGTTATTTCCACTTTGTTATTCCTTGAGCATGTTCTGTTCCACACTATACATTTGAATGATTTATTTCTTTTCAGGTATAGATTGAAATATGCTTAATTTTTAAAGTATATTTCTAAGTTATTTTACTGAGACCTATATATTAGGGTTTTTTTCTGTATGAGATTAATTATAATTGTTAAGAATATAATGTGTGTCAAGGAGGCACTTTTATTATGCAGGATACTGTGCTCTAATATATAGATGGACAGCTGTTACTATTGGAAGACAGATAAATTTGTAGTATTTCTGGTTTATATACTACTTACTTTAATGTATTATAAATGATCTTATTCAATCCTGGAAAAATGGTAGATACATTTTTATGATTTTTAGTTCTAATGTTTTCTTGATGGCTCAGCTGATGTGATGAAGGGATCCTCTGGTAAATAGAAATTAATTTATGGCTTAAAAAACAAAGCTGAATGTAGTGGCAAATGCCTGTGTGATCTTAACACTTCAGAGGCTGAAGCAGGAGGACCCGGATCCCGTTTGGTCTGTATAGCGAGGCCTTGGTTCAAAACAAAACGAGCAGACTTCAGTAGAAGGGTTTTTTTAATTAAAAGTAATTTCTCATGTTTCCAATACTTAACACAGAATGCATAGGTATGAAAAAGTGATCTTGTGATTCTACTTAGTGTTATCCAAATATAAGGAACATTTCATACTTTGCATAAAATAATTTGTTTTGAACTTTGGAAATTATTTTTAGTCATTAAAAATCTAAAGAAAGATTTGAATGTTGCTCCTGGAAAAGTACATTTGTAAAATTTTCCTGGAGTTTTAATATTTTCATTTTTTTTCTAAAGACCTATGGACTCCGGCTTAAGAATTCTTGTTATAAAATAATGAAAGAAAACACTCAAATTGTTCTTCATTTCTTTATTGTTTTTTTCATTCTTAAATATTGACTAGAAAACATTGGAGTTAATTCAAATACTAAAAGGTATTTGATCGATAAGATGAAAATCAAAGGGAATGTCAGTGGTTTTAGGAATGAAATTCTATGTATACTATAAAACTTAATTTCTTTTGAATGTAGTTGTTTGAAAAGCCCTGATAAAAATCTACCTATTCACCTGTAGAACTAGATGTTGTAGCAGTACCTTGTCCAGGTCACTCTTGATTTATATTTTATTATTTGTTGTTAATGGCATTAATAAAACAGTTTACCAAATAGATTAGAGATGTTGAAAACCCTTTTTAAGAAGATATTACCTGCCGGGCGGTGGTGGCGCACGCCTGTAATCCCAGCACTAGGGAGGCAGAGGCAGGCGGATCTCTGTGAGTTCGAGGCCAGCCTGGTCTACCAAGGGAGTTCCAGGACAGGCTCCAGAGCTACAGAGAAACCCTGTCTCGAAAAACCAAAAAAAAAAAAAAAAAAAAAGAAATTACCTTATAGAAGAAAGTTTTCTGAATTAAGGTCAGAAGCTGTTTGTCTAACTTGTATCTATAAGAATTTTGACTATCGTTATTTCTTCTTCTTTCATTTTACATTTTACTTATGGTTCCCTTGAAAAGTGACCAGTTCTCTTAGAAGGGACACATCCTTGCTTTTCAACACCTACTTGAACTCCCAGCTAGTGCTCAGAACTTTTGCATACAGCCTTTTAAATGGAGGTAAATAAACTTTCATAAAGTCTGAACTCCACAAAAGACTTCTTATACTAATGTGATATCAGACATCTCCTGTCGCATGGTTAATAAAAACTCAGAGACAGAAATTGGAGTTCAACCTGAAGGTCAGAAAAGCAAAACAGTCAGCCACTGACTCTCCCCTCTGCCTCAGTCTAAGACGGTGATCCTGCCTCCAGGAATCTCAGAATGAAACTGAGTTGAGAGCTGTTTCCTCTCTAGGACTGGGATTAAAGGTGCACACGGCTACCACCAGGTTTCTGTGGCAAACTAGCATGACTCCTGGGATTAAAGGTGTGTGTCACCACTACTCGGTCTGCAAGGCTGATTGGTGTGGCTGTTTTACTCTCTGAGCTTCAGGCAAGCTTTATTGTATGTATTATATTTACTAGCATTCCTCATTTTGATTCGTGAGCAAACTTTATTTGTTCACTTTTTTACTCCCTATGTTGCCCAACTGAGTTCAAGTGTTCTTCCTGTCTTTGCCTCCTGGTTGCTGGGATTACCTTGGTGCCTGGCTTTGGGACTTTTTTTCCTTTCTTTTCCTTTCTTTTCTTTTCTTTTTTTTTCTTTCTTTGACTTCTCAGGAACACTATCTGTACCATTTACCAGATTTGAGGTCTTCATCTTTATTTTCACCAGCCTAGATCAGTGGTTCTCAATGTAATTAATTATCTTTGATGGACCATGTGACAGTGTCTGGCTGTTACCCAGTGGGTTTGAGTATTGCTCCTAGCATATCCTAAATATAAGTCAAAGATGCTGCTAGTGTTCTAAAATTCACAGGCCATTTCTCACAACTATGGATTATGTAGCCCAAACTATCTCCAGTGCTGAAGTTTGAGAAATATTGGTACAGCTAAATGTAGTCTGTAAGGAAAGCCATTTGAGTTCTAAGAAGACAGGTATATGTGGCATGTTTGTACCTGTTTGGTAAGAAAGGCAGGTTTTTCCTCATAGGTCATAGCTTTTGCTTCTCTGTCCTCATCATGATTGAGCAAGAACGTGTTTTCAGAAGAGCGGCTGCGGATCAGAGCTGTATACTATTGCTGCTCATCACCCTCAGCTGCTCTTTATTCTGCTGTCAGATGTGCCACTTCTACTCCTTTGCTGCATTCTTAGTTGACTTTATATTACTTCTTAACTTGGATTATTGCTGTGTTCTTTTTTTTATTTTGTGATAATTGTAGATTTTTATGTCATTGTAAGACATGATACAGTCTCGGGTTTGCTACAATAGTATAACATCCTGTCAGACTATAGTACAATATCACTACCTTTACATTGGTATTAGTTAGATGCTGCTATTTTCATTACCAAATTTCTGGATTTTTATGTGTGTATTTAGTTCGGAAATTTTTCACATGCATGAGTTTGTGTATTTGTCGCTATAGTAAAGATTCAAAAACAGTTTCACCACCAGCCAGCCCCTACAATTGTTTTATAACTATCCTTTCCTCCTTCTCACCCTTTCTCAATCTTAACTGCCTACAGATTCTAACCCTGGTTCTGTTTGTGTCATTTTGTCACTTCAAGATTATTACATGAGGCCCGACAGTGCTGGCACTTACCTCTAGTCCCAGCACTCAGGAGTTAGAGGCAGGTAGATAGATCTCTTGAGTTTGAGGCCAGTCTGGTCTACAAAAGGAGATTCAGGACAGCGAGGGCTACACAGAGAAACCCTCTTTTGAAAAATCAAAATATAATAATAATAATAATAATAATAATAATAATAATAATAATAATAGCAAGAATGAGTAGGTAACTTTCTAGAACTGACTTATTTTGCCTAATTCCCTTCAGAATTATTCAAGTTGCTGCATTTTTCAATTATTTTTTTCTCTTATTGCTGATTAATATTCTGTAGAATGAGTTTATCTAGTTTTTAAATTGTTCAAGAGCATTGGGTCGTGTCTTAGATTTTTTTAAATAAATAATGAGTCTTTGTGTTTCTAGAATAGGGCTGTAATTGCTTGGTCATATGATAATTTCATATTTAGTCTTGTAAAGAAACTGCCTTACTATCTTCCTGCGTGGGTGTACCGTTTTAGATTCCCACTGGCAATGGATGGTCTATCCAGTTTCTCCACATCGTCACCAGTATTTACAGTCTAATTATTCTTTAATTGAGTTTCTCTGTTCTATTTAGCATTAGTTCAGACTGCTCTATTACTTTCTAAAGGATTTTGCTAAAATGGAAATGCCTGATCTCTTTTCCTACAACATATTTGTGGTATCTGGATAGAGTTCAAATTCCTCAGTTAGGCCCCCCAAAGCTATTTGCAGTGTGACTCTTGTCTGCTCTTCTACCCTTGTCATTCATTCCTATGCAGTTTTAAATTCTAAGAATATAAAAAAAAACAACATACAGTAATTGTGTCAGTGCTGATGTGAAGATTAAGATTGGGCACATCATTTTAGCAATAAGCAGTAGATGGCAGTTTCTAATTTCTTGGTCCTTGACCTTAATATAATAGGCAATCAGATATTTAGGGGCAAAATGGCTTAGAGACTAGTTCCTAACATTTCTGAATTCTTTCTGACCTATCCTGTATGTAAAATTCTGTCTTGGATTCTGGATTTAAGCCTTACGTCCAGTCATTTTCACAATTTAGTAAACTACTTTGTATGTACTGTTAAGTAACTGGTAGTAAAGTGGTGGGCTTTTTCCTTCTTTTTCTCCATGATAGATTGGATGTTTCTAAATTCCTCAATTTTCCTGTCCTTCATGTGTGGAATGACACAAAGGAAAATTGTTCAGTTTTTATATGCTTTTGTGTCCAAATGAATTCATTTAGGGTTGGCCTGTATCTTTACAAGAAATTCTTTGGTATGATTCAGATGGGATCCTTAAAATTAGGAACATCCGTTTCAGAAGAATCAGTAATTATGTAAGTAAAATGATTTGCGGGGAATGGTGCTGGAGAGATGGCTCAGCAGTTAAAATACTTGTTGCTGTTGGAGAAGAGTTGGGTTTGGTTCCCAGCATGGCAGGTAACAACTGACAACTACTAGTTTCAGGGAATCTAGATCCTCTTCTTGTTTTCACATACAGCTCACAGGCATGATGCATGGACACACATGCAGGGAAAACACTTATGCACATAAAACAAAAATAAATCTTAAAGTTTCAGTTAGCTGGTGAATAAACTGACAATAAATACTTGATGCATTTATTAACAAAAACCTTTGTAGTAGAGAGCCCTTGGGTTACCACCTATAGTTTTTTTTTTCTGTTAGTGCTTAACCTAATATCTATTTTGTGTTATTGTCCAGTACGCATTCTGAAGAGAACCAGATTCTAAGTAGTTACCAGATTCTAAAGAGTATTCTGGAAATGGTGCTTTTATGCTTCTGTTTTGTTCACTAGGAACAGTGAAGGGAAATCAGGATTGACTCTGGCTTTTGTGGTTTGGGCAACTGGATGATTTTACTCAGAAGACACTTTAACATTCAAGTGGACACAATCAATCTCAAGTTAGACTTATGAATTTCTGGTACTAAGAGAAGGATTTAAAACTGGGAGTAGATGATTCACTGGTATGGAACAGCTAGAGAAGAGAAGCATTCAGATTGATGTGGAGTAATAGTTGTGAGCAGTGGTGCAGAAAGGGAAAGTGACCTATATGGAAGTCAAAAGAGCAGGTACTTAGGACAGAAGTTGAGGAAAGAATGTCAGGGAGAGCTTAAGGATGAAAAGTGGCTTTTGTGTAACAACATTTTAGTAGAATGGTAAGAGAAGCTGTATGTAAGGAGTTGCCTGAAGGTCAGAAAAGCAAAACAGCTAACCACTGGCTCTACCTCAGTCTGAAATGGCGATCCTACCTCTAGGAATGAGACTGTGTTTGAGAACTGTCTCCTCCTGTCTCTATTCCTCTATTCTGCCTATACTCCTCTATTCCTCCTGTCTGATTTCTCTCTAGGGATGGGAATAAATGTGTGCACCGCTTCCACCTGGTTTCTATGGCAAACTAGTGTGGCTGCTGGGATTAAAGGTGTGTGTCAGCACTGCCTGGTCTGTAAGGCTGACCTGTGGGGCTGTTTTTCTCTGTGATCTTCAGGCAAGCTTTATTTATTAGAATACAAATGAAGTATCACTACATTAGGGTGCATTCTAGGAGATTTATTACATTTTTGGGGAGAGGGGAAGATTTCATTTAAACACAGTTAAAATGGTATGTTTTGAATGCATAAAATAGATGTAGATAATAAGTTTTTTATTTAATACCATTAAATATAACATCTATGAAAAACTGAAATTTGCTAACACAATGTACACAAATAATGGCACCATTTATACTCAAAAGAGATAGGCAAATATAAAGCTATTCAGTCATTGCGGCATAAATTAACTATAGTTCATTCAGTGGTTTAATAATTCTTGTTGCTTTTGGGGAGATCTTTTTTCCACCTGAGTAAGCACTGTGTCTCTTGAATTCATTGTTAATCAAAGTCAAAAGTGATGCACAGTTGTCACTTTTTCTCTCCATTTGTATATACAACATAGAAAGTATGTGTTGACTGATCTGTGAGGCTCCCTTCTGGTTAACAGCAAGCTATTAATAGTTAAGTTTTAGAGGAGTTGAAATTTGAAGAGCTAATCAGGAGCAGAGAACAAACTCCAGAAAGTCCTGAGAGCCATTTGCTTCCCAAGTTATGGTTATACCCTGGAAGAAGTACAGCTTGTTTAATGGCTGCAACCAGTCAACCCTTTCCATTGCTTCCAGCACCAAAGTCATCAGTAGACAGAGGGGAGGGATAAGAAATAACACATAGCCGGGCAGTGGTGGTGTACACCTTTAATCCCAGCACTCGGGAGGCAGAGGCAGGCGGATCTCTGTGAGTTCGAGACCAGCCTGGTCTACAGAGCTAGTTCCAGGACAGGC
>NC_022009.1:60653320-60707830 GCF_000317375.1 Microtus ochrogaster | reverse complement strand
AAAAAAAAAAAAAAAAAAAAAAAAAAAAAAAAAGAAAGAAAGAAAGAAAGAAAGAAAGAAAGAAATAACACATTGGCAAGAGATGCAATGGCAAAAACTAGAAGGAAGGTTTGAAAAATAGTATAATGATTTGGTGTAAGAAACAGATATGATATTATACCAAAATGATACCAAGGAAGTTGTGACATCTGACTTAACATATGTCATATATTTACATATTTAGTGTAAGAAATGGAGAAACTGGGATTTGGTGTTATAAGAGGAAGGAGTATGGAGACAGTGTATGTTATAGAGCTTGGTGAAGTACTGGTCCAGGACTTTAAATATGTATCAAAATAAAAAGAGTAGCATTAAAATTCTATTCGTATCCTAAGATGCCTCCATACAGTTGACAGCAGAATTACTAGAATGGACAGTGGAGGCACAAATGCTCTAGAAGTCCAGATCTAGCAAATAACAATCTTAGTGTAGGGGGAGGTTCTTAACAGTACATGTAGAGATCATTATGAATATAGACAGTTCTACTTAGGGAGGAATGATGGAGGATTTTGACAGTGTAAAACAGGTAGCTGCAGAACAGGAAAAGGTATTGGAGTCGTGGCCCCACTTCCTAGGTGTTTGCCAAAGACTACCTGAAAAAAGTAAGAGATAATCAAGATTAAAACCTAAGATCAGCAAACATTTCAGTGTTGGTACTCAACAGCTTGATAACTGACACAATTTCCTAGCCCACAAGATTGCAAAGAAACAAAAGCAGCTGATCCTCCCTCCTTCCCTCTGAGATCATCTGTGCCTGAGGCTGAACAGGCTAAGGCTGGGCACTTGTCAGCTTACCATCTCTTAACAGTGCCATCCAATGAAAGTTCAACAGTTAGAAATAAAGGATTGGAGGTGAAACAACTGTTGTTGCTTATGTCTATTGGCCAAAAATTAAATTCTTATGCATTGTTCTTGCTGAGTAGAACAAAAGTTTTATCTAGTATACCTTTAATGATTTTCAAATTGCTTCATATCTGGCCATACCTAAGATTTTTGTTTTTAAATTTCATTTTTAAAATGTGTTGGCAACCCCCCTTGCAACAAACAAACCAGCAGCCAGCAAGATGGCTTAGCAGGTAACGGTGCTTGCTGCCAGCCCTAGATGACATTAGTTTGATATTTGGAACCTGGATGGTGGAGAAAACCACCTCGTACAAGTTGTCTTTTGATTCCTACACATGTGCTTTCCATGAATGCACCCACCCAACACAGGTATGTGGATGCTCACACACTGTGGCTTTTAAAAGGCAAAACTACAGGTGCCTGTTAATAAAGGACTTCATTTTCTTTTTTTCTTTTTTTTCATTTTCGAGACAGGGTTTCTCTGTAGTTTTTGGTGCCTGTCCTGGAACTAGCTCTTGTAGATCAGGCTGGCCTCAAACTTGCAGAGATCCTCCTGCCTCTGCCTCCCCAGTGCTGGGATTAAAGGCGTGCGCCACCACCGCCCAGCTAGGACTTCATTTTCTTAAAGTTATACTCTTAAAATGTTTTATAGTTAGAGCTAGGTATTGGTCGCGTGTGCCTTTAATTTCAGCCCTCGGGAGGCAGAGACAAGTGGATCTCTGTGAGTTCGGGGCCAGCCTGGTCTACAAGAACTAGTTCCAGGATAGGCTCGAAAGCTACAGAGAAACCCTGTCTCAAAAAAAAAAAACAAAAAAAAAACAAAAAACCATTTTATTGTTTTGGGTATGGACATAGGAGTGGAGGTCAGAAGACTTGGGTGTCAGGGATTGAACTAGCATTGCAGGCTTGTACCACCATGGTCAGCTTTTTACTGACCCCTGCTGCCGGGGTCAGCACTCAGATCCTCGTGCTTGTGTAGTAAGCACTTTACCCACTGAACCACCTCCCCAGTCCTAGGAGATGGTATTATGCTGGTTTTGATTTGCATTTCCCTGGTAGGCAATGGTACTAACAATTTTTATTATTTGTTGGTCTTTGTATGGCTTCTTCTTTTGAAATATACCTGTTCAAATCATTTGTTCATTTTAGTTGGTTTCTCTTTGTTTTTTGAAAGTTTGAGTTCCTTATACATACTGGATATTAGCCCTCTCTGAGATGAACAGTTGGCAAATATATCCTCCCATTTTATAGGTTGTCTCTTCTCTGTATTCATTGTTTTCTTTTCTGTGTAAAGGAATATTTCATATAATCCTGTTTGTCAGCCTTTACTTTTTTGTTCTGTGATCTTTTCTAGGAAAACCATTGCCTACACTGGTAGCTTAAAATATTTCCTCTTTATTTTCTTACACTGATTATAGTTTGTAGACTTAATACACATGTGTCTTTAATCTCCCTTGAATTGTTTTGTGTACAGGTCCAGAGACAAATTAACTCATTTCTATTAATTTACCTTCTGGCTCATGCTTTGTTACCTCATCCCTTACATGCCATGCTTCCCCTGTCTCCTCGTGACTATGCCCTTCTTCCCACCATCCTCTGTTCCTGGAATTCTTGCCTAGCTATTGGCCATTCAGCTCTTTATTAAACCAATCAGAATAACAAATCTTTACACACTGTAACCAAATATCTTGTAACATATAGATATATTTTATGAAAAACATCAGGAATTTTGGACATGCTTAAAAGTCTCTCTTAGAACCAGGTGGTAGCGGTGCACACCTTTAATCCCAGCATTCGGGAGGCAGAGGTAGGCATATCTCAGTTAGTTGGAAGCCAGCCTGGTCTACAAGAGCTAGTACCAGGACAGGCTCCAAAGCTACAGAGAACCTCTGCCTCAAAAAACAAACAAACAAAAAAAAAAAACAAAAAAAAAAACAAAAAAAGTCTCTCTTAGACTTTGGAGTACGGTTATTGTACATTACTTTAGAGTTCAGGAGAAAGGTGCATTTGGCTATGAATTTGAGTTATCAGTAGGTAGATGGCATAACCAAGAGGGTGAGTTTGGATGGAGAAGATAATCAGGGTGAGGTGCAAGTCATTCATCCTCATTATAGAGTGTGCTGAAAAAAAATGTCATGAGGTGATAGGGTGATCTCCTTGAAGTTCACTAAAGACTGCTGAGAAGTCAAGGAAAATGAGAGCTAGATGTTGCCAAACAATCATCT
This sequence comes from Microtus ochrogaster, assembly GCF_000317375.1. Lineage (NCBI taxonomy): Eukaryota > Metazoa > Chordata > Mammalia > Rodentia > Cricetidae > Microtus > Microtus ochrogaster. Next base: position 60,704,723 of record NC_022009.1, on the reverse strand, counting down.
ATATTTTGTAAAATGGACTTAGAAGCATGTTGAGTGTGATGGGGGACTAATTGGAGTGCATGTAAGAGTGAAGGAAGGAAAATTTGGAGCCAGGTAGTACAAGTGATGAATGGTTCGTCAGAAGTGTACCCAGTATCTTAAAACAGCAGCTGACTAGGAGAGAGACTTCTTCTTTTTTAAACATGAGCAAACCCTACTCCTAGATTAAGAGCTACAGACAATTAATGACTTGAAATGGGAAAATCCATCTTCTCCAGAGTTGAACTCCATATTTGATTATCTTATATAAAATGGTCAGCCCTAAAAATACACACATGAGTAAAGCTAAGTAGACTCAGAAGGTCGTAATTATATATTAGTTTGTGTGTATATGCATGTGTTTGTATAACAATAATAATTTTCAAAAGGGGCCATGAATTCGGGATCAGTGGTGTGTTTCTAGAGAGGAAACTGGAAGGAGAAGATGGAGGGGAAGGGATGTTGTAAATAAAGTACATAGCATGAAATTTTTAAAAAGTAATTGAGAGCAAATTCCGTGTATTTGGGTAAATGTAATAGGAATGGTTTGGTAAAAGGTGGCATGCTAATGGTCCTTAATTGTTTTATTTTGGTGTTTTCTGTCATAGTGAGTCTGGTTTTTTTCCTACTGCTGCTACCAAAAGATTTTCTTTACATTTCTTCATTTGTCTCATTTTGAATATAATTTTTATCCCAAAAACTATGTCTAAGAGATAAAAGAGTATTAGATTTTCTTGCTTTCTTAAAGTCCTTTGAAAGCCTAGTCAGCTGTCTTGCTGGTTTTAAGTTTTATTCAGAATTTGCTGTTTATATGGCTTTAATATTATTCATTATAATGTTTATATGAGTTTGTTGCTGATATTACTGCAGTAAGTGGGAGGTGGCTGTTTTTCTTCCTGATACGTTTATTTACACTGAAAATTTAAGCTATCTGCTGTATACTTGATAACATAGTTTACATTATTTGCAAATAGAATATTTGTTTTATCATAAGCATGTTTTTGTTTTGCAACCATAACTTTCTTTTAAAAATAGCAGGGTAAATAGTATAAATTCTCGAGTATGAAGGAGGTAACAGTTAAAATTGTATCACCGTAAATCAGATCTTGTTTTTCATTGGCATAGTTGTTTTTAATTGGAGACCCCATTTCTCACTAAATGTTAAACCTATTTTTATAGACAACAGATATCCTTGTTTTTCTTTTAGTTCAGATAACCAGGTAGCATTTTATAAAAGTTATAATTACCTAGTCTTAGTTTATTGATTTTAAATTATATTGTTTTGAGTTAGAGTGATACTTTATAGATCAGTAACTCAAGCCAAGAAATGGATCTCTATATTATGTGGAGTGCTTAAAATCCTGCATTTGTCCGGCATGTAAATCCTAGAACTCAGGAAATTGAGGGAAACATCTGTAATTAGTCTTTCTGTGTCCCACCAGCCAGCTCCCAAATAATGACATAGACTTACAGTTAATTATGAAAGCTCAGCCTTAGGTTACGCTTGTCCCGCCAACTCTTGTGACTTAAATTAGCCCACGTTTTGTTAACCCGTCTCTTTATACTGCCCTTGCTGCTTTCTCCATAGCTGGATGGCGACGACTCCTTTCTCTTCCCAGAGTCCTCTTTGTGCCTAGCTATACCTAGACCTCTTGCCTAGCTACTAGCCAGTTTTTTTTTTTAAACTAAACATCTTCACACAGTGTACAAATATCCCACAACATTTTCTCCCATTTTTGTCTAAATGAGAAGAAAAGGTTTTAACTGTAATGTTGTAAAATCATATAAAATAAGGACAATAATCAAGTAAATACATTTACAATGTCTAATCTATCTGTATTTGGCAACACTGTGTTTTTAGACCTCAAAACATTTTCCTAGGTAAACAGATTAAGCTGAATGCTTGCCCTTAGCTTAGGCTTGTCCCACTAGCTCTTCTATCTTAAATTAGCCCATTTATTTTAATTGACATTTTGTTGTGTGGCTCATTACCTCATCTCCACACTGTCCATGCCATTTCCTCAACGTCTGGCAGGCAACTCCATCTTCTTCCCAGAGTCCTCTCCCTGCCCGGAAATCCCACCTGTACCTCTTGCTTAGTTATTGGCCGTTCAGCTCTTTATCACACCAATTACAGCAGTGTATCTCTTACAGTCTACAAATATCCCACAGCAAACATACTATAATTTGTGGACAGCCACGGACTACAGAAAGAAACCTTATTTCAACAACAAATCCTTAAATTTTTTGAGAACTCCCTGGAGTGATTCTGCTGCCTAAGAACTGTAAACTATAGAACAAAATAGAATTGTATGTATTTTAATTCATTTTGAAAGGTGTTTCTCATCTAAAACTTTCTTTTTTTAAAAGTTTCTCTATATACCCTAGGTTGAGTTCACTTTGTGATCCAGACTGACTTTGAACTAGCAGCATTCCTACTACCCCAGCCTCACACTTACTCAGGTTACAGGTTTATACCATATGCCCTGCCCCAAATTACTTTTCATCATGTAAATTTCTTTGTACCAGTACCATTAAAAAACAGACTGATCCATAGAGCAGGCTCCTCCCCTATAATGATTATCGGAGTAGACCTGTTTTAAAGTGTCCCTCTAGAGCTGGTGAAAATTCGTTGCTATAAGATCTTGCCTTTTTACTGTATTAGATTACTAGGACCATATTTTGTAGTTTCAGAATTAAATTACCTGCCTCATTCATTTGGGGCCTAGAAATACACTTTTGAGCTTATGCTAGATAATCTACCTTATTTTGCTTCCTTTTTTTAACCCACCAAATTTAGTGAAATATTCAGGTTTTCTAAGACCAAGTTAGACTTTACTTTTTTCTCTCCCCAACCTCAAGTGGGGATGTAATTAAGTTACCTCAGTTATCTCAGAGTTTAAATTGGTTTTGAATGGCCAGTAATAAAAATGTAACTTAAGAGTGAATTATTACAATACTTAAGACTAACTTGCAAGGCTAACTTGCTTCTTGTCTTGACTGCCTGTTCTTAACTACCCAGTAGCTGCTTCCCAAATCACCACACAGAAGCTTAATTATAAATGCTCAGCCAGTAGCTCTGGCTTATTACTAACTACCTCTTACATTTTAAGTTAATCCATGTTTATGATCTGTCACGTGGTGGTACCTTTATTAGCATACCATGTTTATCTCCTGTTCCCTCTCCATCTGGCTGGGGACTCCTGACTCTGCCCTTCTTTCAATCATCCTTAGTTTGGTCACTGCCTATACTTCCTTCTTGGCTACTGGCCAATCATCGTTTTATTAAACTAGTTTGAGTGACAAATCTTTACAGTGTAGAAGAGGATTATTCCACAGAACTAGCTAGACAGTTTACTTTAAAAATTATTTTTAATTTTATGTATGTGTGTATGTTTGTGTGCCCATGCACGTATAGGCATGTGCGTTTATGTACCGGTGCCCGTGAAGCCAGAGACATAAGATCCTTGTGGATGGGTGCTGGAAACCAAACTCAGTCCTCTTCAGGAGCAGTATATTCTCTTAACCACTGAAGCATCTCTTCAGTCCCAGATATATTACGCTTTAAAAAAAAAAAACTGTCGGGCTGTGGTGGCGCATGCCTTTAATCCTAGCACTTGGGAGGCAGAGGCAGGCGGATCTCTGTGAGTTCGAGACCAGCCTGGTCTACAAGAGCTAGTTCCAGGACAGGCTCCAAAGCCACAGAGAAACCCTGTGGGGGGGGGGGACTCTTCAATGTTGCAGACTACGAGTTCTTTACCTCTTCATTTCTGTTCATATTGTTATATTCTAGGCATTGCTGTTGACCAAAAGTGCAGTTTGTTTGGAAACTGTTATTTCTATAAACAGACAACCCTCTCCCCCCCCCCAAAAAAAAAGTTTTGCCTCAGATTTAAGTTTTCCATTCAAATTGTAATGCAGCTACTAGTTTGTAGCTTGAAAAAGACCTTACTTCTAAGAAAAAAAAGAACTTAGCCACTTACCTCTATCTGGCTTTAAGTATAGTTTCTGCTACTTCCTTGTCAGAGCTCTGTTTTGGTGATGGTCAGTTAGATAATAAGATTATAGACTATTTAACTAGGTGAGTTAGGTTTTGAATCAGAACACTTTAATACCCTGTGGTAATTAGTCTGTACTTACCAAGAGTGTGTATTCTCGTTCCTACTAGGAAGTGTTAGTGACTGAGGATTTGAAAGTTGGATTTCATGAGCTCTGGCAGTTTGCTGGGTGAAAGGACTAAAATATCCAAGAAGTCCAGTGTAGAGAATAAGACAAGAATGGGAAAATGAGAGATGATTTTGGGCATTAGGGGTGATGTACTGTGCCTTCTGCCGCTTTTTCCCCTATGTGTAAGTCAGCAACAGTACTTACCGACTAGATGAATAAATTTGTGTCGGGATGTGTGTATGGTATTATTTATTTTTATTTGTTTTGTTTATACCAGGGAAAATAAAAAATTTGTACATGAAGTTAGACTGAAAGAATCCAAGGTCAATAAAAATGCTCTAACATTCTCGTGTTTGAAGATTTTATCGTCTCATATTTTAGAAATTCCCAACTGGGTGTTTGCAACAGAATCGTCTATGGATATAACATCTAATCCAGAAAGGTTGAGTTAGTATCTCCTCATTAGTTGGATTTCAGACAGTGTTCAATGTGGTTTTAATATGTTTACTTCCTAGGAAAGAATCCATTTTCTCTCTGATGTTAGATTTTGAAAATTCTTGTTTAATTTTTCTAAAGATATTTTTGTGTATCTTTAGAAAATTTATGTTAAAATTAAAGCAGGGTGAGAGAAGAATGATAGCATTAACAGTTTATAATCAATCAAGCATAATTTGTTCTTACAAATAAAAGTTTATACAAAATCACAACTTACCTCAAAGGGTAGATAAAATTGGCAGACCACGTATAAAACAAGGAAGGTATCAGTTATTCCTATTAGTCCTTTGTGTTAGCTTTGAAAATTATTTTTTTAATCTCTTGCTATTTAATTTTTCCAATCTCTTATTTATCCAGATTTATTTACAAAGAGACCATTTTCTTCTAGTCAGCTGTTTTTTTTTTTTTTTCCTGTTCATTTTTGTCCCCATTGTTCAGTTTGCATCTAGCAGAGTTTATCAGGGCAAACATTACTGGGCATTTGGATTGGATGTAACTTTTAAATACTTCTTTTGATCCAAAGTATTTATGTACATTGCTTGGAAATAATTCTGGAGAAGATAAACGTTAATAGTTTTAATGTAAATATGTTTTCTTGTAGCAGAAAAAAAAAACTAAGACCTTCAATCCACCAACACGTAGAAATTGGGAAAGTAATTACTTTGGGATGCCCCTCCAGGATCTGGTTACAGCGGAGAAGCCTATACCACTATTTGTTGAAAAATGTGTGGAATTTATTGAAGACACAGGTAGGATAAAAGAATCAATACATTCGATTTGATTTATGCTCACATTTTTGCTGCAGTAACAGTTTGTTGAATGTTTGTGATATCTTAAACCATAGTTGAGCCTTATAGTTCCCATTAGTGTCATCTTAGTCACCCTGAAGGCAGTCTGATACTTATTTATTGTTGATCAGTAGTGATTTTGAAGATCTTTTTGAACATAATAAATATGTTGAAAGTTAAAATGTTAAGGTTAACCTAATTCTGTAATTTATAACAGCTTCATTAGTATAATATTAAGAGATTACATTTATGATTTTTAAAAATATTTTCAACCTAATAATATTTATATTGCATATTTTACATAGGGATAATTTTCTTTTAAATTAAAGCCATAATTATAAATTTATAAATGACAGTTCATTATGTGTGTGATTCGCTATTTATTCAGCAGTCCTAACTTGATGTTATCTTATATGGTTTAAGGAATATATAGATATCTTCACAGTTCTAAAAACAAGTTTGCAAATTTTTTTGCTATAATATAGATCATTAAAACTGAAAAAAAATGAGAGTTGGACTAGTAAGAGTTGGGAAATAGATTTGAAAAAAAATGTGTGCTTTGAGTGTATTTTATTTACTGTTTTTGAGACTGGGTCTTATTTTTGTAGCTGTGGAACTGTGTAGACCAGTCTTCAACTCACACAGAAATTCTGCTGCCTCTACCTCCTGAGTGCTAAGATTAAAGGCATTTGCCAACATGCTTGACCATTGAGCATATTTTTTAAATGAATCCACGTGATTTAATGAAATAAAATTATAAGAAAAGATTAAAAACACAAGCTACATGTTTAGCCTTATTTGCTTGTAGTGCTTTTTCTGATCTAACTTTTTATGCTAGTAAAGCTATATCTTACCTAAATAATCATGCTTAGTTTTGCTCATGGGTGCCCTACCCTTTAGTACAATTATCACTTTATTTGTGTACGTATTGATTTGTCTATTTGATGAGGAATGGTGACTTCTGATTTTAGTAAGGATTAGAATATGGTAAAATACTGTTATTCACTAATCATGATTGAAATAAGATATGTCTTCTTTCAGTTAATATATGTTAATTTTTAGAGTCTGCATTTGATGTAACATTATTCTTTCTTTCCTTCAACAAAGACTTAAGAAATGAGTTTTGGACAAATTTCATGTCTGACTTTAAGACAGGAAAAACAAATGCAAAGATTTTTCTAATACTAGATCTCTGCTTTGGACTTAACTGGCTTCTCATTAATATCCGGATCTTCTGTTCGGTTCCATTGGTCCTCCTGTCTCTTCGTATGCCAATACCAGGCTGTTTTCAGTACTGTAGCTCTGTAGTAGAGTTTGAAGTCAGGGATTGTGATGCCTCCAGAAGTTCTTTGATTGTACAGGATTGTTTTGTCTATCCTGGGTTTTTTTGCTTTTCCATATGAAGTTGATTACCGTTCTTTCAATGTCTTTGAAGAATTTTGCTGGGATTTTGATGGGCATTGCATTGAATCTATAGATTGCTTTTGGTAAGATTGCCATTTTTACTATGTTAATTCTACCTACCCAAGAGCATGGGAGATCTTTCCACTTTCTGGTGTCTTCTTCAATTTCTTTCTTCAAAGATTTAAAGTTCTTGTCATGCAAGTCTTCCACTTGTTTGGTTAGAGTTAGTTACTCCAAGATATTTTATGCTATTTGTAGCTATTGTGAAGGGTGATTTCTTCCCCAACCCTTTTATCATCTGTGTACAGTAGGGCTACTGATTTTCTTTAAGCTAATCTTGTATCCTGCTACATTACTGAAAGTATGAGTTGTAGAAGTTCCTTGGTAGAATTTTTGGGGTTGCTTATGTAAACAGACAGTGAGAGTTTGATCTTCTTTTCCGATTTGTATCCCCTTGATCTCCTTTTCTTATCGCTCTTGCTAAGACCTCAAGAACCATACTGAATAGATATGGAGAGAGTGGACAGCCGTCTTGTTCCTGATTTCAGTGAAATTGCTGGTAGTTTCAGTTTTTCTCCATCTAGTTTGATGTTGGCTTGCTGTATATTCCCTTTATTATGTATAGTTATGTTCCTTGTATCCCTGCTCTCTCCAAGACCTTTATCATGAAGGGATGTTGTATTTTGTCGAAAGCTTTTTCGACATCTAATGAGATGATCATGTGGTTTTTTTTTTTTTAGTTTGTTTCTATGGTGGATTGCATTGACAGATTTTTGTGGCCTGGAAGGATGGCCTAACCATTAAACCTATATATGCCTTTTCTTACATTTTTGAACTTCAAAAATCATTACAAGAATTATTCGCCAGGATCCATTCAGGGATCTTCCATTATAGTTTTTGGTATGCTTCTCTTACACTTCTTTAAAATAGCTTCTTAACTATGTCTTCTTTCATTACATGTATACTTTTGTTTTTGGTTTTTTTCCTGGGGAGCATTTTTTGTTTTGTTTTGTTTTTCTATTTGTTTGCTTTTTGGTTTGGTTTAGATTCATAGTTTTTTTGAGAAATGTTCCTAAATTTATTTGTATAATTTGTGATGAGAGTCAGGTTCAGTATTTTTAATTGGAGTTTTTTGTAGAGCTGAAGAATCCTCTATATCACACAGTAGGTGGCAGTTATTAAAGAACTATTTCATTTGTTTTTTAGAATCCTATCTTTAAATAACCCCAACTCATTGTCAGTTATTGTCACTTGAATTTAACAGTGTAAGTACTGAACTGGCTGATCTTTCAGAAGACTGAGTTCAATTCCCAGATTGTATGACAGCTCACAACTGCCTGTAATTCTGGTCCCTGGAAATTCAATGTTATATTCTAGTCTCTGAGGGTATCAGGCATACATGTGATACAAAGAAATACATGTAAGCAAAATATCCATACACACAAAAATAAATTAGTTAAATTTAAAAAGAAATGAGCTAGCCACTAAAAACAACCTGGCTATATTTTTCCTAGCACAAAGGACCAGTAAATTAACCCCTGAAACATTTCTTCAGATTGTTTTTAAATGCTTATGTCCAGTATCAACTTTCTTTAGGCCTCCTGGTATATTAAGTTTACTTTTTATGGTTTTCTAGTTTGAGACCATCTTATTTTTATTTGTTACTAACAACAGTCTTACCGAAATATATGATCATTTACCTGGTTAACAAGCTACTTTTTGTTTGTTTGTTTTACCCACCATCCATTAGAATATACTCTCCGTGAAAATAGTGGTCTAAACAGTGGTTCTAAAACTGTCTGTACATAATTAATCTTTAATGTTTTATAACCAAATGATTGCCCTTGTGGCATACAGACAGATTTCTTCTGAAGTTCTGTGTTTTGGGAGCTGGAGAGATGACTCATTAAGATCAAGTGCTGTTCTTCAGAGGATCCAAGTTCAATTCCTAACACTCATGTCAGCTCCAGGGGATCCAGTGCCCTTTTTTTTTCCTGTAGGCATTTTCACATATGTGCACATACCCCTACACAAACGTAGGTAGGTAGGTAGGTAGGTAGGTAGATAGATAGATAGATAGATAGATAGATAGATAGATAGATAGATAGATAGATAGATAGATAGATATGATAGATATGATAGAGTGGTAGTTCAGGTGTACTTGGTTCTCATAATCTCATAGGGAATGGCACTATTAGGACGTGTGGCCTTTTTAGACTAGGTATGGTCTTATTATAATTGTGTCCCTATGGGGTGGGCTTTGAGATCTATTTTGGTTCATTGTGACACCGAGACCATTTCTTTTTTCTTTTTTTTCCGAGACCATTTCTTATTGCCTTCTGATCAAGATGTAGCCAGCACCATGTCTACTTGCACACGGCCATGCTCCCTGCCATAATGATAATGGACTGAATATCTGAACTGTTAAGCTGCTACCTCAGTTAGGTATTTTCCTTTATAAGAGTTGCTGCAGAGGCATGGTGTCTCTTCACAGCAATAGAAATCCTAAGACAGACATACAGTTAAAAAGAGGAGACAATCTTTGTAAAAGTTCAAAGAGTAGTATCATTGTTGATTCCAAAGAACCATGTATTAGAAGATGTTTTGCGGGTCATTGGTAATAGTGTTGAACAGCCTTCTGTATGTTAGAAGCTTGCTCCTTAATATGGCAGTGTTGAGAAGTAGTGTGGACCTTTAAGAGATGCTGAGAAGTCCTTAGATCATTTACTAAGGTGATTAAGATAGTTTTTGAGAGAAGGTTATAAAAGCCTGAGATTGGCACCTCCAGCTGACTTCCTTTCTGTTAATATTATATTTATACTGTAATGATGCAGCTAAGAACTGATGTTCGCACTAAAACTTCTTATAAAGTTAAATGTCCTTGACTCTTTTATTATAGTAACAAAAGGCTAATATATCTGTGCTGTAATTTAATAATTTAAATTTATGTGAACTTGAATAACTTTCATTATGCTGACCTTATTATAATATTATAAAAAACAAACTTTTTTTTCTTTTGGGATTACTTTATAAATTGATATAATTGTACAGAATTGCTATTTTATACATGATAATCAGATTATGTGTATTTGTAACATCTTGTTTTCTTTTGTCAAACATTTGAGTTCATATAGATATGTCATTCTATTTTGTTCTCATTCCCCTTCCACTGTTTACAATAGCCACAAATAATAAAATACCTTGGGATAACTGTAACCGAACAATTCAAGGACTTGTATGATAAGAACTTTAAATCTTTGAAAAAAGAATTCTAAGAAGACCTCAGAAAATGGAAAGATCCTCCATGCTCTTAGATAAGTAGAATCAACATAGTAAAAATGGCAGTCTCACCAAAAGCAATCTACAGATTCAATGCAATACCCATCAAAATCCCAGAAGAATTTCTCACAGACCTCGAAAGAACAATATTAAACTTCATACGGAAAAAAAAAAAAAAACCTAGGATAGCCAAAACAATCTTATACAATAAAGGAACTTCTAGAGGCATTACCATCCTTGACTTCAAACTCTACTACAGAGCTACAGTATGATAACAACTTGGTACTAGCATAAAAACAGACAAGTGGACCAATGGAATCCACTCAGAGTCCCAGATATCAATCCACACACGAGTTCTTGTCTTTTGACAAAGAAGCTAAGATTGTAAAATGGAAAAAAGAAAGTATCTTTAATAAATGGTGTTAAAATAGGAGCGGCGGGCTATGTTCCTGGCACCCGGCCGTCTGCACGGCTAGCTTTATACCCGAAATAATTACACGGAAACTGTATTCTTTTAAACACTGCTTGACCCATTAGTTTTAACCTCTTATTGGCTAGCTCTTACATATTGATCTAACCCATTTCTAATAATCTGTATAGCCCACTTGGTGGCTTACCAGGGAAGATCTTAACCTGCGTCTGTCTGGAGTGGAAGAATCATGGCGACTGCCTGACTCGGCTTCTTTCTCCCAGCATTCTGTTCTGTTTACTCCGCCTATCTAAATTCTACCCTATCAGAGGGCCAACCAGTTTATTAATTAACCAATGAAAGCAACAAATAGATACAAGACCCACCTCCATCAAAGTGGTGCTGGCATAATTGGATCTCAGCATGTGGAAAAGTGAAAATAGACCCATGTATATTGCCATGCGCAAAACTCAAGTCCAAGTGGACCAAAAACCTCAACATAAAACCAGCCACACTAAACCTCATAGAAAAGAAATTGGGAAGTATCCTTGAATGCATTGGCACAGGAGACCACTTCCTAAATATAAGTCCAGTAGCACAGACACGGAGAGCAGCAGTCAATAAATGGGACCTCCTGAAAGTAACAAAACTGTAAATGAAAGGACATAGTCCACAAGACAATATAACAGCCTATAAAATGGGAAAAGATCTTCACCAACCTCACGTCTGACAGAGGACTCATCTCCAAAATATACAAAGAACTCAAGAAACTAGACACCAAAATACCAAATGATAAAATTGAAAACTGGGTACAGATCTAAACAGAGATCTCTCAACAGAGGAATCTTAAAAAATGGCCCGAAAGACACTTAAGGAAATGCTCAACATCTTTAGTCATCAGAGAAATGTAAATCAAAACAACTCTGAAATACCATCTTACACCTTTCAGAATGGCCAAGATCAAAAACATTTATGACAGCTCCATTGCTAGTGGGAGTGCAAACTTGTACAGCTGCTTTGGAAATCAGTATGGTCTTTTCTTAGAAAATTAGAAATCAATCTACCTCAAGCCCCAGCAATACCACTTTTGGATATATACCCAAAGAATGCTCAATCATACCGTAAGGACATTTGCTCACCTGTGTTCATATCATGTTATTCATAATAGAACCTGGAGACAACCTAGATGTCCCTCAGCTGAAGAATGGGTAAAGAAAATGTACATTTGCACAATGGAGTACTACTCATTGGTAAAGAATAATGACATCTTAAAATTTGCAAGCAAATGGATGGAACTCATCCTGAGTGAGGTATCCAGCCTGAGAAAGGCAAATATAATATGTACTCACTTAAAAGCAAATATTAGACATAAAGCAAAGGATAACTAGCCTACAGTCCATAGCCTAGACAACAAAGAGGACCTTAAGACATACATGACTCCATTTAGGAAGGAAAAAAAGACAAGATCTCTGTAAATTGGGTACATGTAGGGCAGGGAGAGGGTGGAAGGGGAAAGATGAGGAAGGAAGGGGAATGGGGAAAATATTTATAGCTCAAAAAAAAAAAAATTTAAAAAAGAAAATATCAGTTATTCCATAAAGAATAGTCTAAAAATCACCAATGATTCCATAAAGGTAAGTTTTCTGTATGCTTATCTAATATATGATATACATTAAACATTTACAACTTTTTCAAAAAGGAAAGCTAAACTTACTGTTTTTTGGTATTTGTCATACAAAATCAGTTTTTAATGAGACATGACACTCATCATTGTAATTGCTTTTTATGGCTTATCCAGTCACATTAGGATATGTTGATAATTTTAGTTGCCTCTTAATTCTGAGTGTAAGTCTTCAAATGCCCAGTATTTTTTGGTAGTTTTCCTTTTATGTCAAATGTACAGAAAATTGCTCTCCAGGTCCCAAGGATAGAGACCTTGTAGAGAGAAGAAACCATTCATACACATCATTTGGAGGCATTGCAAGAAGATATCTTTTATGCGTTGTATAGGACATACTAGTGATTTTAGCTTGTTTATCAATTGACTAAGGAATTTATTTTTACTGAGTTAATCATGTGTCTTTAATAAGTCCTTTTATTTTTAATAATTTTTGTTCTTTGAAATTTTCACATTTATATAGTATGTTTTGATCATATTCATCCACCAGTATCTCCCTCTAAACTCCCATTCGTGAACCCTGCCCTGATGTTATTAATAACCCCCAATATCAGTTCTTCCCATATTCATGTGAGAATTCGTGGAACTATCTACTTGAGCATGGCCAGCCAACCAGAGAAAATTCCCAAAATAGTCACATGTAGTCCGTGTAGGAGCCATGCTGCTAAGGGAGAATGCCTCCTCCCTGTGTGCATGCTGGAATTTTGATTGGCTTGCTCATGTGCAGTTAACTATAGCTACTTTGATTTGATGTATTCAATAGCCATGTCTTATCCAGAAGTCAGCTCCTCCCCCATTTACTGGATTTTAAATTCTTTCTGCCTCTTCTACTGTGATGTTCCCTGAGCTTTGGGGATGGGAGAGGTTGATATAGGTGAACTCTCAGTTGTTTAGACTCTGCACTCAGCCTTTGACTTGCTACAAGTCTCTGTATTAACAAGTATTGGCTGCATGCTTCCCTGACCAAGTTGTGGAACTCCTGGCCACAATCTTTTTTTTTTAAAGCCGGGCGGTGGTGGCGCACGCCTTAAATCCCAGCACTCGGGAGGCAGAGGCAGGTGGATCTCTGTGAGTTCGAGACCAGCCTGCCTGGTCTACAAGAGCTAGTTCCAGGACAGGCTCCAAAGCCACAGAGAAACCCTGTCTCGAAAAACCAAAAAAAAAAAGATAGAATAAAAAATGTAATATATGCTATGTGAAATTTTAATTATTATATATAATGGTAATAACAAATATCAGGTAGCCATTGCTTTCAAAAGGTAGGAACACATTTTAGTTCAGTAAGGTAAAAATAATTTACATGCACTCCTGGCCCTGTGGCATTAATAAAAGAAAAAAAATGTACTTGGTAAACTGGTAATGCACTGTCTTTAGTCTTATTCATGTAACAGTTTTTTGCCAGAAATGTTAAATACTACTGCTAAAAATTCTTCCATTAATATTAACTTCATCACTGTCAGCTTTTAGTAGATGAGAAACCTCATTTACTTTGAGTGAACTTCATTGCTAATATAATTAAAAACATCATGAACATACTTATTTCAGTCACTGTTCTGACATTCAGAATAGCTGACCTCTTGAATTATATGCTATGTAATACCCAAGACAATACATTTTATTTCTTTAACCGCATGAATATTCTTTTACATGACATAGTGGACATTTGATTAAGAAACATTAAATCCCGTTTTAAGTAAAAATATCTCTCGTATGGCATTTCTTTAATTCTTTTTTTGCTTTTACTAAATACCTTCTTACAGTTTCAGTAATTTATAGCCACTACTTTTATGATGCCATTTGTGCATATATGATTAATACTTGCTTTTTGGCTAAGGCCATCACATTTACAGGAATTACTCTCCAGGTGTTTGTTTTTGTACTTTAATGCATGAATATATTCTGAACTGCCTATTGAACATTTCTGGTTGAATTGAGATGGCTTGTACATGACAAAGTTAAGATGTAATTCCGCAGTCCAACTCCTTTTGATTTTGCTAGTTTATAATAATGGCACTTGAGTTTCCCAGTTGTCTGTGTTGAGGTATCTTTTAAATGTAACTTGAAAAAAATGGGTTATATAAGGCCATTTTCATAAATGTACATAGCATACGTGAGCAATTCTCCCTCATTTCCCACTGCCCTTTTCTTTCTTGCCCCTTCTTTATCTAACTTTTCCTCCATTGTGCCTATACGATTAATGGGTGATTCTTAACTTTTTTCTGCAGCTTTCATTCTATGTCAGTTTTTATTACATTGTATTACAATCTATTAAATTACATATCTAGTTGTTTCTTCACTCTTTATAAATGTTGTGTATGGGGCCAGGTGTGGTTACATTTTAATCCCAGCACTTGATAGAAGCAGTTGGATTTCTGTGAGTTCAGACTAACCAAGGCTGAAATGTCATATAGCCTAATACTTGAAGCTCTCCTTTTACTGTGGGTGTATATTTATATATGCATATATAAATTTCAATCTTTCAATGTTGAATGCACAGAGAAAATGTGTTTTCTGAGTCAGAATATTTTGTTTAATGTCTTTCCAGTTCTCTGCAAATTATTGCATTTTTCTTTGCCTCTGAATTCCGTGTATATGTGTACATACCACATTTTCTGTATTCATTCATCTGATGATAGACATCTAAACTAGTTCAGTGTCCCGGCTCTTTTAAGTAGTAATAACACAGTTTAACTGATGTTTGAGACTGCTTAAGTTCAGTCTCAGAAGGCAAACTATCAGGAATTGCGGGTTACAAACTAGTGGCGAGCACTAACACTGTATCCACATATGGTGTTTCTTCATTGGGAAACCAGTTTTCTTCATTATTTTTTACTAATAACTAGAGTCTACCTAAGTAATAGATTCTAATCTCATCTGACTGTGAATGAGTGTTTGGTTTGGGGTGTGCGTGTGTGTTTTCATTCGTATGTACTCCAGCTCATGTGTGGGTGTAGAAATCCAAAGTTAATGTCTAGTAGCTTCCTCAGTTACTCTCTGCCTTATTTATTGAAGCAGGATCTCTTACTGAACCCACACTTTGTCAGATGTCTTATCCAACTAGTCAGCTTGCCCTAGAAATTCAAGTTCTCCCTCAAATACTAGGATTATGGGCTGCTGCTACACCTGCCTCGTCCTGGGGATCTGAACTCCGGTCCCCAGAATTACATGCCAAGCACTTTATCCACTGAACCATTTTCTCAGCCTCTGATTGTAGCGTGTTCAGGATTTGCTTATGGTTCCTTTATTTTTTAAGGACCATGAGTTACATAGAGCACAGTATACTGATCTTACAAATACAGGTGTATTCATTTTTGACAAACCTGTCAGATTATAAAACAATCACCTTTTGTCCTTTCATAACTGATTTTCTAGCCATTGCAAGCAATTTGCTGTAATACAGGTAAGAATCCCTGTTACAGGATGTTATTTATGTAAATTGAATATATTCCTTTGGTTCTCCCTTCCTTCATTGAGACAGATTTTTGCTATTAAACCTAGATTGGCCTTAACCTCATGACCTTCCTACCTCAGTTTTCCAAGGGCTATAATTATAGGCATGTACCACCACATCAGACACAATCTGGTTTCTTTCACATACCTGAATTCTTACGAGACTAATTCATGTTGGTTGTGTCAGTGATAACTCATAGTTTTTTATGGATATGACCATGTCCTCTTAAATTTTCTAATAGTAAATTTTTATTCATTTTATCTTCATAGATTTGCTTTGTAAAGCATAAAGTATGTGTAACCAGACAGAAAAATAACAAGTCACCCTATACAAAGGCCCTGACATACTGCTCTGGGCATGATACTCGACAGGAATCAATTTTCTAATATTTCTGTAAATTGTGATCACATTTGACTGGTCACTAAGGATTTAGAGTTAAGCAAATTCTTTGTTATGGATATATGTGTTTATAAAAACATTTTTTTAATTTCTTAGGATTATGTACTGAAGGACTGTACCGTGTAAGTGGAAATAAAACTGATCAAGACAACATTCAAAAGCAGTTTGATCAAGGTACTATAATTGTAAAATAAAATTGTCTTACTGTTTTTCTTATTAGAATTTTATGGTAAGAAACTTTTATTTGAAACTTCTTATAGAAATGGATATGGAGAAGAAAGCATTTAAAAGTGTGACATATGGTAAACATGTGGTAGTTGTCACAGTGCAGGACTAGAACTGGGAGAGATCTGTCTTCATACTAACAAGAAAGGACTGATCCTTGCATGGTGGCGCACACCTTTATTCCCAGTTCTTAAGAGGCAGAGGCAGGAGGATCTTTATGACTTCAAGAACAGCCAAGACTGCATAGTAAAATATTGTATTCAAAACAAAACAGGAAGGAAAGAAAGAAAGAAAATGTTGAATCTTTTATAGTCTTCTTAGGAAGATGGATATTAGGAAATTAGAAGAGGAAGTTGGAAGTATCAAACTTTAAAAATACATTTAGAATAAAAGATTGGAGACAGTTAAAAACAGTTGCTCTAAAAAATACAGCATTGCATCTGTATTTTTATGTGTGAAGGCTAGAAAACAAGAAAGAACTTTTTATTGACAAGAAAAATAACAGAATTGATAGTCTATCATAGGCAATAAAATTTATAGGTCTTATTTAGAAATGAGAATCTTTTTCATGCACTGAGACTGATTAATGTAAAGCACACATTTTGAGGTAAGCTATGATACATAATGGACAATGGACAGTTTCACCCTATTTATATTTTTAATCTAATAAGCTGTTTACAAATAAAAGAATAACAGAATCTATAAAGCCAGTGCCAGAATTAAAATGGCAATAAATTTACTTATGTTAGATTAGCAACAGTTATGTCAAAAATGGGACTATATAAAAATGCTTTTTTAATGTAGCAGATAACTAATACTTAGAAGCAAATTTAAAAGTGAGACTGTACTAGTAAGGAATTCCATGCGAGATCAAAGATAAAACTTTAAAACTGAAAATCAAATTACTAGAAATAAATTAATATTTTTATAGTCTTTGACTAGAAAATGCCTAAATTTGGCAAGAAATCTAGAAAGCATAAATGAATAACAATTTAGGCTGCCTAAAAATGTAAAAATTGTGTGTGAGAATATAAGGACAAAATCTTCAAGAGAGTATAGAGTGACCTATGCAGATTAATCTCTTAGTATATATTTAAAAATATACTCAGCCTCTACCATTGACAAATTTTTATTTTAAGATTGTATTTATTATTAAAAAGATTGTTGGTAATGTTGGCAAACATTTTGTATACCTGTTGTAGGTACATTTTGAGAGGCAGTTTGTGAATATTAAAATTCAGATTCCTTTGTTTTAGAAATTTCACTTCAAGGAGTTTGTATTCCAAAATCCTTTGCATGTGCTTGTTAAAGGCATTTGTTGCAGTATTTGTAATTTTAAGGAGAGAAGGGAGAACTGCCCATGTGTCATTTGTATATTGTAATGAGGTAATTATGTTTGTTAAAATGCCAAAACATTACTTATTGAGTTGTATATTCCTGTGTAAAAATATGCCATGTTGTCAAAAATACTCTACCATGTTTTTAAGAAATATTAGAGAAACTATTTTATAATGTCAAATTGGTGCAATTCCACTTTCAGTGAGGAGGGCAGAGTAGTAGTTGGGGCTCTTGGATTCAATTTAGTGGTTTTATTTTTTAATCTTACCACTAACTGTCAATGCCTCAGACAAGTTAATCTTTCTAGTTCAAAAATTTTTCAGCACACAGTAGAGATGAAAGAATAAATATAAGGCTAATGAGATAATGCTTGTCCAATAAGATGTGTAAATGGGTCATGTTTTCTGTAAGTGATTCATAAAAGGGCTCAAAGGAAGCCTGCTATAAAATATAATAATGATTGCCTCTAAGTCATGGGATAATTTTTTTCTGCTCTGTATTTTCACACTTAGGTGACTTGTTAATATCAAATAAGTCTATGGTATACCTTTTACATGTTCTGTTCTTGTTTTTTAAATCAGCCCTTTACTAAAAACTTGTTTACTTAAAACATTACAAAGTAGAGTTTAAAGGTCCAAATTAGAATTGTTATACATAATTTGTATTCTTTGTCTTTCTATTTTCTTACGGTCTTAAAATAGTCTGTGTATAAACAAGAAATTAAAAGAATAGTAATATTAAAATTCTGTAATTCACTGTATGCTGACATATACTATACATTATCTGTGAATACAGTGCTTTTTGCATGGGGTTGTCTTTTTCTGATCTGTATAGTTTGCTGGCCTGTGAGGAAAAGTAATTAACGAAAAGTATTTTTTGGCAGAAAGGTGCTTGTTGAGTTTACCTCTGCAATAAGTTAAAATTTCATTATATAAATTAAATTTTGATTCTGTCTTATAGATCATAATATCAATCTAGTATCAATGGAAGTCACAGTAAATGCTGTAGCTGGAGCTCTCAAGGCTTTCTTTGCTGATCTGCCAGATCCTTTGATTCCATATTCACTCCACCCAGAGCTATTGGAAGCAGCAAGTAAGCATAAACTTTGTTTTGTGGTTGTGATGGTGGTGGTTTTTGAATATTGATTACCAGAGTAAACTATGAAATAGAATTTTTAATTAAAATCTCACTTTATTGAAAATATGTCTTAAAGGTATCCTCCAAATTTAAATAAAGTCAGGGCCCCCATGGATGACCTTAGGGATATTTGTTTTTAGCTATTCCCACAGGTAATGAGGGACAGAGGGAGAGTGCACCTTGAGGGCAGAAGAGGATATTGAAAGTCCTGTTTTAATACTCTCTACCTTATTCCCTGGATCCTCTCTCTCCCTGGATCCTCTGGTGTCCTCTTTTCCCCACAGTCCTGGGTCACATAAAGCGGTACATGGTCCTGCTTTTTACATCAGTGGTAGAATCTGCACTTGATTGCATAGCACTTCCTAGATGAGTTAAATGCTCATGGAAGATCTGGAAAATGGATCCTAAGGTCTGTGTGAATATGAAAAAAAAAACAAAACCTGTGCTTAATTTGCATTAATAGCCAAAATTAATGTAATTTCTAAATTATTCCTTTTAGTATAAGTCTTCAAGTTCTTTTAAATGGGATTACTTCTTTAGTTTTATTTTTAAAGTTTTCCTTTTTTTTTTTTTTTTTTTGATTTTCGAGACAGGGTTTCTCCGTAGCTTTTTGGTTCCTGTCCTGGAACTAGCTCTTGTAGACCAGGCTGGCCTCAAACTCACCAAGATCCGCCTGCCTCTGCCTCCCGAGTGCTGGGATTAAAGGCCTGCGCCACCACAGCCTGGCTTTTTTTTTTTTCCGATTAATTATGCAAGCACAGTCACTCACACACAGCACAGCACAAGCACAGAGACAGACAGACACATTCACACACAGTACTCACCTGGGACTCGAACCGGCAACCTCGGGCTCCGCTGGCGGCGCTCCATGCCATTGAGCCAGCGCTCAGACAGTTCTGAGCCAGCAAGATGTCTCCTTAAGTAAAGGTTATTACAATCTGAGTTGATCCCCAAACACATGTGGTGAAAGGAGAAAAACCACTTCAGGAAGTTGTCCTCTGGCCTGTATCACATGGACTGTGATATCACATGCACTCACCTTCCTCTGTCCCACCTCTACACACATAAATAAGTGAAGAAGTGTAGAAAAGAAAAATAAATTTTTAAAAGAGGTGTGAAGAGATTACCAGTTAAGAGCACTTTCTGCTCTTGTAGGGGACCTGAGTTCAGTTTCCAGCACCCATGCAAGGTGGCTGACACCCAGCTGTAACTCGAGCTCCAGGTGTTCCACCCCTCTTCTTCACTACTGGGTGCCTGCAGTTGTACATCACATCCCTCCTGACACAGACATCACACAAACAGTAGAAAAACATAAACGTCTTGAAAATAAAATCTCTTCTTTAAAGTTTTAAGAAAAAGAAACTTGTAATATATTGTCACAAGGTATAAAGTTGTCTTTACATTTCCAGGTGTTAACCTTGGTCATAAACACTAGCCTTAGAACTACTCAGAAGGGTTATTTTAAAGGCCTAGTTTAGAAGTAAATTTGACAAAAGAATTTTTAGTACTTGAAAATTCTACGATTATATAAAGTAAGAGAACAGAAAATAAATCTCTTATCTCCCATTTATTGCTGTACTGTGTTTTAGTTATCCTGTATTATAATTGCATAAGCTTGGAAAATAACTACATTAAATATTTATGCTACTAGTAAGGGAAATATTTTGTTAAAAGAAGATTATAATTAAGTATAGTATAGGTTATTATGAATTCAGGGCTACCTTGTGCCTATCTCTGGTTTTGGAAATCTTTTGAACCTAAGGGGCATATTTTCATCAAAAGAAAAACTTGGTGACACATTAAAATTAGAAAGTTCATATTTCAGAAATTTCATTGCAAGATATCCAGTGCTTATTTATTAGTGTTATATGTTACTGCTTTTGTTGTTGAGCTGTAATTTTACACATAGACAGTAATTCTCACTCTGTACATGAATATTTAAGAGACTAACATGCCTATATATAATTACATAATTCTAACTAAATTTGTAATCATATATATAGAAGTATAATATGCTTCAAACAGAGTCTTAATTTTTGTAATAAATATTAACTGGAAATTTGTATTAGATATTTGGAAGTTTATTCATTTTATACAATGATTTTTCTTTTACAGAAATCCCAGATAAAACAGAACGTCTTCATGCCTTGAAAGAAATTGTTAAGAAATTTCATCCTGTAAACTATGATGTATTCAGATATGTTATAACACATCTAAACAGGTACTTACAAATAAAATGCACATTATGTTTTATATAACCTTGCTGGGTAATAATAATTTCTATTTAAGGGGACTATAGACTAAACACAAGGTTCTGTTCGGGTCTTTTGTAATGGTTGTCTGTATTATCTAATTCATATCTAGAAAGTTTTATGATTACTATTTTGCACATATAATCAGTGTTTGTTTAGTTACTATAGTAGGAATTAACCCAGGGCCCTCCACATGCTGAATAAGCACCCTACCACTGAACTATATACCCAGCCCAACAATATATTTTTTTCTCAGTTTTCTTTAGTAGTTCTCTTGTGTGAAATCTTAGAATTGTAGTTAAAAAATGGCAGTAACCAAACTAACCAAATCAACATATTCAGAGTTGGAAAAGTTGGAATTTGAAGAGGGAACTCCTAAGTATAGTACAGCTCTTATGTGGTTCATTCACCTGTGTACTGTACTGTATTGTAAGTTTGTATTCCATATGTGGAAATTTTAGCACAAACTGTCCTATTATCCAAAATATAAGACACTAATTTTTGTATTTATAACTCTAAATATGTTACAGTTGGAATTTACGTTCAGTAACAGTGGTCTGGGCAGGAGTGGGAGGAATCAAATTCCTCCTCCCCAGAATTCTCCTGTTCTTATTACATCATTTCTACTTCCTGTCTGGTTTTCCCACCTATATTTCGTACCTGGCCAATCAGCTTTTGTTTATAACATGATTGACAGAATACAGACAATTCTGCCGTACCACATAAACTCTTACCAAAAGTTTATTCAAACATTTTTAGTGGCAATTTAAAGTATTCTATAGGGTTGTGGTATGGCTCACTGGTAGAACATTCACCTAGCATCTGGGAAGTCCTGGGTTTGATCCCTACCACCAGAAACTAAACTGCAATAATAGTAGGGCCCAGATGAAATGTATTCTAATCTATTCTTCTTAGGAGAGACTATTCACAATGTTTCAAGTTTTGTTATTACTGTCAGTGTGCGATATAAAATTAAACTACCTTTATACCTGTTCCAAGTCCCCCTTCTAAAAAAAAATAACCAAAACTTTCAACTTGATAAATAATATTATTTATTGTAAACCATTATAAATGGTATAATATCCCCTTTTGAAAAAATGATTATTGGTTAATATTGTTAGTATTTTGTTAACACAGAAGCTGTAAACCTCATTGAATATAGAGAATGGCAATATCTTGTAAGTATACCAGATTGAATTAAAAATTGGACTTGATTTTAAAGATTTTGAAAAAAGGACAGGGCAGAACATATTCAAAAAATCATAGTACTAGCACACCTTCAAATTATCTTAAGTGCTGTATTCTACAAGTGTTTTTGCCTGTGTACAATAGTAAACAGCACAGGCAAAAGCATGTTATAGATGCATGAAGAACACAAAGAGAGGGCTCGTTTGAACTGACCAAAATTAGGATGGAGAAAGTCAAGAGATAGAGAAACAATACCAGGTTAGATCAAACAGTACTGTTCCCATTATGACTTCTGGACTAACTTTAGTCTTTATAACAATAGGAAGTTTGTTTCGTAATATATAAATCTTTTTTTTTTTTTTTTTTTTTTTTTACAATATGTACTATTTTTTCTTCTTGCTAGGAGACCACACTCCTTTATGGAGAAAGCATTGTATGGTAGAGGCTTTTTTGTGGTCCTGAGAAATACTAGAGATAGAGCAGAAGCTGTTCAGACTTTAGTTTTAAAAGGAGCAGTCTACTGCACAGTTCTAGTTTTCTTTTGTATTGCTCTGGTAAATGCCGTGGTCAGAAGTAACTCAAGGGAAGAAAGGGTTTGTTTGACTTATGCTTCTCAGGTATCTTGTTGAAGTTGAAGGCAATCTAGGAGCTGAAGCAGAAACCATGCTGGCGTGTTCCCTAACTCCTGCCCAGCTAACTTTTTTGTACAGCCCAGCACATTTTGCATAGCAATAGAGCCACCCACAGTGGGCTAGGCCCTACTACATGAATCTTCAAACAAGAATGTAGCCTACAGACACGCCAACAGGCCAGTCTGAGACAGTGCCCCATTGAGTTTTTCTTAGGTAACTCTAGACTGTTAAGATGATAGCTGAAGCTAACTTGGAGCGACTCTGTAACTCAGTAAGCAGCCCCCCTCCCCGACATATTCTCACAGTACTGGGGATTTAGCAGTGAACAAATGGAGCTAGGGTTCAAGGAGAAAGACAACTACATGTCATACCTCTCTTTGACAGATTGATAAGATTATAAAGTTATCCTATGGAATGATTCTTTGATTATATTCTTCCACTCTTCACATCCAGTGATTATCAAGTACATGTTTGTAATTTTTCCATTTTCTCTCCTTTACAACTTTACTATTTCTTGTTCAGGACCTACTAGTGTGAACAGTTGTTATTTGCCAACTTTTATTCCTACCCTCTCTTGATGATCTTTCTAAAAGATATCTGTATAAAGATCTTTGTAAATATGTGCCACATGTGTTCCTGGTGCCTATGGTGGTCATAGGTGGGCAGCAGTTGCCCTGGAACTGGAGTTCCAGATAGTTCTGGACTACAATGTGATCTTAACTCCAGTTTTTTTCAAGAGCAACTCATGCTGTTAACTGCTGAGCTGTCTCTTCAGCCCCAAAGACTTTTCAAGATGAAAATAGTCCTCTCTGTTCAGGATGGACTCTGAACTGATTAGCGCTAGCAGTTATAAGTGGTTATACTTCCTTTGTGCATAAGCAGCACTTATGCTGTGTTACACTGTTAATAGCAGCTATCGAGGAATATCAGTTTGTGGCATATCTTAACATGCTGCCAGTAGTTTGAAAGTGTAGTGCCTAAGACAGCAGCCATCTGAGTATTTATTAGGAATACATGTTATTAGGGTCCACCACAGACATAATAAATCACAAACTTAAGATAGTCACCAGCAGTTTATCTTTGAACAAGCTCTCCCGAAGGTTCTGACAAATGCTTATAGCCACTGTTGTAACTCAGTTTCCCTTTCTTCCTGCCGTTCTTCCCACATTCGTTACCTTTGACTTAACTTTAACCTTGTCCATGAAGCGTTCCCTGGTCACCCTAATTTCCAACAGATAAAATACCTTCAGGTAGACTCCATCTTATGTTCGTAACTTTGTGTCTGGTTCCAGAGCCTAGCACTCCACTGCTACATAGAAATACCACATTGTACATACTAGCCACCTGTTGCTTACTAACAAATGGTAGGCTTTACTCTGACTGTTCGATTGAGTCTCTTTTTAACTGGAAATAGTGACTTTTTCGTAACAGAATACAGTGTTTTACTTTAGGTAAGTGATTCCTATGTCTGAGAGTTTCCTTTGGTTTGTGTTTTTTGTTTGTTTTATTTTTTTCTTTTTTTAATCTTGAAGATTTTCTTGTTATGCTACAGACTTCTAGACAGTTTTTCTTCTGTAACTTAGGCTGACCTGGGATCCATTATGCTACTACTTCAGCTTCCTGAGAACTGGGCTTACAGATGTGTACTCCTGTGCCCAGTTTGATGTGTTTATGTGTAAAATAAGAGGGTTGAATACAGTATTACACTTAGTGTAATAACTTATAGTTTATAGTCTACGGTTTGCTTTTTACATGTCTTGCTTCCTAGAGATGGTGGTAAGCAAGGAGTGCTTGCTCAGATATTTAAAGGGCTGAGTAAAAATAATTTTAAACTCTGTGACTACTTGTAACTTGCTGTTAAATTGTCATAAAATTTAAAGTAGAATTTGTTGAATGTTGTCTTTAAGATAAAATTTTAACAGTGTACAAAATAATGTTTTTAAAGAACTGCTGCTAGTGTGCTAGGAGCTAACTTTCTTGAAATTTAAAAATATTCTTGGCTGGATAGGTTATGCTAAGTATTCCAAAGATGGTTTAAATGAGAAGACATACCCTGAGTTTTGGGTTTCTCTGTTTAGCCCTGGCTGTCCTGGAACTCACACTATATAGATCAGGCTGGCTGGCCTCAAACTTAGAAATCTGCCTGCTTCTGCCCCCAGAGTGCTGGATTAAAAGTGTACGCTACCACCACCTGGCCCTGATTGATTTCTTAATCTCCCACAGTAGTCTAAAAATTTGGATCCACAGTTAGAACCCGCTGTTTTGAATGGTGTTTTTCAAACTGAAAAGACTTCCTGTGTAAACCTTTAAGCCCTGGGGTGCAGCATATTTTAGACTATCTGATCTTCTCACAGGAGTATACATTCACTGCTCTCTTGTTTTAGAATATAGTTGAATAGAAAATGCTAAGAAAAAAATTTTAACTTGAAGATAAATTAGCCTAAATGGTAAGCTAGCTTTGGAATTCTGTAATTTCAATGAGTTCTGATTTCTTTTTTTCCTCGTTTCATAATTTCAGGGTTAGTCAGCAAAATAAAATCAACCTAATGACAGCAGACAACTTATCCATCTGCTTTTGGCCGACTTTGATGAGACCTGATTTTGAAAATCGGGAGTTTCTGTCTACCACTAAAATCCATCAATCTGTCGTTGAAACATTTATTCAACAGTGTCAGTTTTTCTTTTACAATGGAGAAATTGTAGAAACTACGAACACTGTGGCTCCTCCTCCACCCACAAATCCAGGACAATTGGTGGAGTCAATGGTACCACTTCAGTTGCCACCACCATTGCAACCGCAGCTCATTCAACCACAATTGCAGACAGATCCTCTTGGTATTATATAAACAGAATGTGATTGCAAATGGCCTGAAATTGGACAGAAGCAAATCTAGACATGCATGTTTCAGGGTTTAGTAGTATATTTCATGTTTCATACAGATAATCCACATTCAAAATGACGAGACATTTTCTCTTTGAACTATGTGGTATTCCCTGTTAACTTACATTACAAATCTAAAAACGTGGTAAGCATGACTGGAGAGGTTTAATTTTTATAAACAAAAAATAGTTATAAAAATGCAAAGCTGCTGCTGCATGCAACCTTATTGCAATCAGTATATCATTCCTGTGGCGATTTTTGTCACATTATATTGTGAATAAAATTTTTCTATAGAAATTAAATGATTTAAAACTCATATATGAAATGTTTAATGCTTTCAGCCTGCTTTATGGCTGGCTTTGTTATTTGATGTGCTAATTTGGGAACTTAATTCACATTCAAGCAGCCTGTATAGATAACTAAAGCCCAGTTAAGTATTTTATAATTTCAGGCTGCTATGCCATGCTTGGGATGTTGTTTGAATGAAAGAAAGAAAAAAATACATGTAACATATTTCACATTTCTGCACCTTCATCTTCGAAGTAAATCGGTGGATGATTTGATGAGGAGTGAATGAACCTGTTTCTTGTACTCACATACCAACGACACACTTGTGGTTAAAGTGAGTTGATAATGTGGTGTAAAGGATGGTTGTCCCCAACTCATTTCTTTATGATCTCTAATGAAAAATACATTTTGTATACGGTTAATTCTGTAAACAGATGCATGTTCAAAAGATCTATGATGGTCTTGTAATCTTAATCTAATATATTTTAGATATTTTAATTTTTCCCTCTTGGGAAATACATTTAGTATAGTGTAGAAAAATACTTCATGACATTTTCATATAAGGTTATATAACTTTTCATACATAAACATGAAATTTGTTGTAGAAAATTCTTTAAACCAAACATTTAATCTAGGACTTCAATTTAATCTGTTCCTTGAATCTATTTTTATGTGGCCCTTGAGAATATATCCCAAAAAAATTCATTGCTAATACAGCAATAAAAATACTTTGGGTACTGACAGACTTCTTGGAGTATGTATATATAAAATCACAAACATGTATTCATATTCTTTCTGTGATATGTTGTTCTACAGTCCAGAATGGCTTTTGCACCATTTTTTAAACCAGTTTTCCCCTTTGATGTTGGTACCAGAGTTGCTATAAATGACTGCTGCTTTAGGGGTTAAATATTTTGTTAGTGGAGATACAACCAGAACACTAAATTATGATAAAACTTTCTGACTGGATAATAGGTAAATTTAGTTGGGCTATATTCAAAATTATTTTATCAAAACCATATCATTTGTTTTACTGGAAAAAGGAAAATGGTTTGTTTTTACTGCTGGGTCATATTTTGTGTAGTAAAGACAAAAAATCCTTTGGTCAATATTGTAATCTTTATATTTCACCGTTAAGGTTTCCTTATTTGTATTATAGTAAATCAATGATTTTGAGATTCAAGGCTCCTAAGAGTTTGATTTGCTCCATTTTGTCTTAAAATAAATATTCTTTCCCAATTGTTATATCTTAGGTATTATACTTCCAATTTCAACCAAGATGTCAACATGAACCAGGCTACTGTTGAAGTACATGTATATTATAAATTATCTTATTTGTGTTATACTCTTACATATTATTATCTTTTCTAAGAGAACAAAGTCCCTATTATTCCTATTGCAAAGCACACAGGAATTAAGAAAGTACAGTAATTTTTAAAAAAGAATATCCGGTAAATGTAGTATTCTTAACTTGTTCTATATTACTTATACCTATGTCTATATAGCTTTAATTTATAGCTGTCAGTTTAACATTGGCATGTCTGGCAAAGAAAATTAAACTTTAAGAGTTTTATAAACTGTTTCTAGGTTGCTAAAGAATTTATTTTTCTACTATAAATGGTATAGACAAAGCATCAACTATGTACAGGAAAAAAGCCTGAATATTTCTATTGGAAGTAGGCTTAAAAGAGAATTTTCAGAACTGTTCATATCTTTGGTTCATTCTGTCCTAACTTTACTATTGTAATATGTGAGTTCCAATTTATTTAAGCTATTCTCTTTTATAATGTGTTAATTTAACATTCGTTTACGCTTTGAACTATTTTTGTTACTAAAATTAGCATTTATAAGTTTCCACATTAACCACCTTAACACCTTTCCCAGAACTGATCTCTCCCTTTTCTGTGCATTCTCTCATTGACCTGACACACTGCATAGTGAATCACTAATATTCTCCATCTGGTTCATTTTACTAGTAGGTTACAGATACTGAAAATTAAAGTGCGGTTTAAAGCTCAGTCTGTGACACTGACTTGTGTTTGTTTTTGGCCAAGGGTATAAATGTGTTTTTAAACCCTAGAAAAGCAATTCCAAGGGAGTAACATAATGAATTCTTTGTTACTTTTAAGTCACTGGAACGTTTCACTGTTTAGGAATAAACATATACGCATGTGTATATGAGACTTAATGGGTTAAAAGAATTAGTAGATAGTCTTACAATTATGGGTCACCATTAAGACATTTCACAATGTTAAAAAATTACATGTATACATGTTGCCATTGTTTTATTTAAAATTGAGTGCTTATTCTGATATCAGGCTCAATAGTATTTAGATAAACAATATAAAGAAGCATAGAGAGGTCTGTTTCAGACTTTGAGTAGATTTTTTTAAATAAGTCAAATTCTGTCAATAAGCACTTGTCAGGGTATACAGATACCATCTGAACAAAATTCCAGGTACACTACATTTGTTTAAAGTGATATTTTTAGTAGTACTTCCCACCCTAACATTTACAGTGTAAATACTGTAGGTAACAGCCATCTAACTTAGCCAAAACAGCAGCTCTTATTTTCCATATTATATGTAAATACTAAGACTTTTGGTTTTTGTTTTATTTTGAGGTACTAAAATTTAGTTCCTAATATCTCTTAGCTATAAACAAAGGGGACATTTGAAATAAAAACTTAGGCCTTAGCTTCCATGGTTATTTTTACTTTTTTTTATAGAGTAATAATTGTGATGCTTCTTGTCAACTGAATATAAATATGTGTAAATATAATTTTTAAAAATCAAGAGTGGTTTGTTTCTTTCTATAGTTAATATAATTTTATGCTTTACCCAGATGATGTACAGTAATTTCAGTATCAGTAAAGGTCCAGTTTAGTGAATGCTCTGAATAAAACATTAAGGAGCTATGCAAGAAGTTTAAGTTAAAGTTGCCTGTTTTTGCCACTCTGTTGATAAAAATCAACCAATTTTAGGTAAAATAGGAATGTTTACAATTTTATATTAGTAAAAATTTTACTGGATGGTTTTATTGTTGGTCTTTCCTTATACCATGAAAGGAAATCAAAACTCATTCTGGGTATATGAACATAAGTTTTTAAAAATAGCAGGGACTGAGTATATGTGGCTCAGTTGATAGAATGCTTGCTTAACTTGCATGAAGACCTGGATTCAGCCTCCAGCACTACATAAACCAAGCCTGCTGACACATATCTACAGTCCTGGCACACAGAAGATAGAGGCAGACGAATCAGAAGTTTGGAATCCTCCTTCACTTCATTGTGAATTTGAACACAGCCTGAAACACATTTGACCCTGCCTTCCAAAATAAATAAATAAATAGGACAACAAGATAAAGCATACACATGAATCTGGAGTTTGAGAGGCATTCTTTGAAACCACTGGAAATATTTTTAAACCTGTTCTAAACAAGGCAGTGGTGGCACACGCCTTTAATCCCAGCACTCTGGAGGCAGAGGCAGGTGGGTCTCTGAGTAAGAGGCTATGTGAGTTCCAGGGTAGCCAGGACTGTTAATATACCTTTCTCAAAAGTTTTGTTGTTTGTTTTTTTTAAAAAAAAAAAAACTGTTCTAGTTATAAAACAACTCTTAATATTGGAAAATGGATGTTTTGCTTTCTTTTCATGGTTTGAAAATAGCATAATCCCAACTTTATGTGTATGTATTGTCAAATTCTGTAGATTTGGTGAGTTCTCTTTGATCTGATTTTTTGTGTATGTCTTGCATTTGAATTCTTAGCCTTTTCCAGTTACCAAATATCTAAAGATAAAAGTTACCAGATATCTGAAGATAAAAGTATTAATTACGGAAAACACCATTCTTCAAAACCATTTCCTTGGGTCTCCTGAGATGACTGTGGTTAAGCACATTTACTGCTTTTCCTGAGGACCCAAGTTCAGTTCCTTGCACTCAGATCAGGCTGTTCAATAAACTGTAACTCCAGCTCTAGGGGATCTGTCACCCCCTTCAGTTCTTGACAGGCAACCGCACTCACATGCACATACCCATTCACATAAGATTTAAAAATAAAAACTGCAGTAAAAAATTGAAGATAGCCTCTCTTTATTTTGCCCCATATTCTTACATCCAGTGATGTGCTGTGTTACAAGTACCAATAGTCTTTATAACAGTTTGAATCTAGCTTTAATGAGTTTGGAGAGATCTTCACTATTTGGTTGACTCACCATCCTGTATGTATGATCATGCCATAGACATATGCTATTGTTACCTTTTTCTGGAGGATGGAGATATGAAGAACTACAGAATTTCATATTCCTGTCTTAGTTGAATGATGTAAAATTAGTTTTCATGAACATTTTAGTGGTAGCCAGAATGATTTTGAAAATCAAGTGAATGTCAGTAAAAGTTAACATTTTTATGTTTAGTATAAAACAAAATTATAGCCCTTAAAATTAATAAAACGTTGAAAGTTGAAAGCTTTTGTTTACCAGTTGTTAGAAATGTTAAAGCTTGCAAATATATATTTGTATGTGTATATGTGCATATATATTTCATATATACATCTGTAAGTATCTGCCAGAGAATTTGTGGTTGAAAACCCAAATTTGTTAATCCCCCTAGTACAGATATTCTGTTCAGTTTTATTTTCTTGAAATAGTAAAGTTGATGTAAGTAATTTAGTAATGACCCTCCTATCATTATTACAATTTGGTATTTGTTTTAAAATTTAGTGTTTTAATTTTTCAATTTTATTTTTATATTGTTTTATTTCAATGTAGGTAATAACGATTTAGCAACTGATTCATGAAATCTTTTTAATTATATATCCTCACTAGATCATTTTATTGTGTACTTGAATTGTGAATGCTTTGATCAGTATTTTCTAAGTCTAAAAATATTTTATTAGTTTTACATTTGGAGCTTAGTTTACTTTTCTCCTGATTCTTGTTAATTTCATTTTGTCCAAATAAATTTAGATGTTCAAGAAGCAAACATAACACTGGTTCCTTAAAATAATCACTAGGTCCAGAATCATTATGTATCATTCTTATTACTTATGCAGAACTCCAAATTACTTAAAAACAATCCAAAAGCAAGCTGTCTTCCAGGTTTACTGCTTTAAGATTTTGCTTCTAGACCTCCCTTTTGTGGGCAGTCATTCATGACTGCGGAATTTTTTTTCAACTGGAGTATTTTAAGTGAAATTTCTACCAGTGTACTTTTAAAATGCAAACTGTTTTATCTAGTACTTCATTTACAGAATAACTTGGGTTTCCTTAAAATTACTATTTTCATGGTGTAGATTAAGAATTAATTTTCCCTTTTAGGAAATCAGATAATAACTATACTAAACTTTGCAAGCCAAATGATCACTGTAGCACTAATCTCTACTACTCTGGTGTGTGAGTAGCCATTAACAAAATAGAAACGAATAGGAGTGTTCTAATGAAATTATTTGGCCAGTAGAATTTAGTTAGCTGGTCACTGGCATAGATTGTTAGTAAAATTAAAGCTTCTAATCTGTTTCTGTATCTGTATGTTATAATTGATGATTAATTCTTAACACAGATTGAAGTAAAATTTTACAGGTGACAGTGATCCTCATATCATTTTTCCAAAGGAAATTGCCTTTTTCGGTTGTAAGAAGTAAGGAGAGCTGTGTATAAGGGTTCTTTTATATTCTGAATGGTGACTTAAAGCTTTTTGAGGACGGTAATTACACACCCACAGAGTATTTGTTAATCATGACAGTACAGTAACTAGAACATTATAGCACAGATTTTGAGTAGATGAACACAGATCATATCTAATGATTGCAAAGGTATGTCATGATTAATGAGTGGTCTCCAGCATGTGTGCCTCACTCACCAGACAGTTCCTGTGGGAAATCATGGAGAGACGAGACAGTTGAGCAAACCGTTGGAGAGGTGTGTTTTTACTGGACATTACAGTTAAGAATGGAGATGAATATAAATGTAATATAGAAAACTGAAGTTGTACCTCACTCTCTCATCAGTAGAGAAATCATGTTGCATTTAGAGGGGAAGATTCCCAGAAGATCATACAGCTTCACAAACTATGTCCTCGCTAATCATAGCAAAATAAACGAGGCAGATCAGAGAATTCACTCTTGGAAAATAAATGCGTTGACCATGGAAAAAGCTTTACCCAGAAATCATACACCAGAATTCCAAGATGAAGAAAATCTTACGTACTGGATGAAGATGGCGTTACTACAAATCCAGCTTATAACCAGCCTCCAGAGTAATCTCCAGTGATCTCAGTTTATGGAGTTTACATGTATGAGTCCTACTTTGTTGTTCTAAGGCGATTCTGTGTGACTGCAGACCTCTTCTGGGAACTAAGTAGAATTGGATAAACATGTTTGCTTTCTCAGTCAAAGTCCAAGGGCCAAAAACATAACAGTGAAATTACATCTTTGTTTTGAATTCACTGTTCAACAAAAATATGCTTTAAATATATTCCTTTCCAGGTCAGTGAGATGGCTCAGTGATAAAGGAGCTTGCTGCCAAGTCTAATGACTTGAGTTGTATCCAAGAACTCCTTTTGTGGAAGGAGAAGACCCCACATTTTATCGCTTGACCTCTACTCATGCCGTTAAGCACACACGTACACACAATTCATACCTTCATGCATTAAGCAGATTTTCTGTTGGTTTTTTTTTTTTTTTTTTGGTTTTTCGAGACAGGGTTTCTCTATGGATTTTTTGTATTTTTAAGAGGTGCAGACTACTGCTTCATATGGTCTAAAGTACATACGAGAAAGAAAAACATAAGTTACTATGAGGAAAAGGGAGGAAATACAGGTGGTCTGAGTGACATTAAATCAAACTTCTATTTCCGAGTTTATACATATTCATGTGGCTTTGCAAGTGAGTCTTAATAAAATCTTTAAAGGAGAAATAAAGTCTTTACTAGAACTTAAAGGCAATTCTGACTTTATCAGAACAGCATAAACTTGATAACATTCAGCCAGAATATAGTCTCATTCATGAACATTAATGCAAATTTTAAAGCATTTGTATTTCATGAAAACTATAAGAATTGACTTAATTGCTGGGCAGTGGCAGCACATGCCTTTAATCCCAGCACTCAGGAGGCAGAGGCAGGTGGATCTCTGAGTTCGAGACCAGCCAGGACAGGCTCCAAAGCTACAGAGAAACCATGTCTCAAAAAAAAATTGACTTAATCTTGTAATTATGTCAATAGATAAGTAAAAAGTATTTTATTTTTCTCTAGGTATACAAATACTATCAGCTGTTGCTGCCATACTGCCTTCACACAATCAAATGTAAGGCAAAAAGCATTACTGGATATGCAGGACATTTATCATAAGAGGTTCAGGTTAGCAGGATACTTGTAAATTACTGTGACCTAAGGAAGAACAAGTCTTTTGAAGTGTTCTGCATCTTTTGTTTCCTAATATAGACAAGTGCATGCAGCATCTGGTGGACTTTTTTACAGCTTTTGAAGACATAACATTGTATACAGGAGCCTCAGCTTTGGCACTGTTGCCTTTTGGCCCAAATAGTTATTTTTATAGAGAGCTATCTTGTGTGTTATGAGCTCTTAAGCCACATCTCTAGCCTTGAACAGAATTAATGCTATTAACTATCTACCCCAAGAGCAAAGATCCAAAATGGCTCCAGGTTTTTCCTAGTGTTCTTAACAGAGCAAAATTAAGCATGATTTAGACCTATATCCTATTGAATTCTGCTATGCCCTGTATATATTCCCAAGAGGCTGCCAGATCCAAAGCAGTCAAGGAAAGCTCTTCAGAAAACTCAACTTTATGTCCAAATAGCTCTCTTACTTGATCTATACCATATAGCCAACCATGTTGGAGAGATCAGTAATTGGAATGATATAATGAATGTATGAAACGCACCTTGGAAACATGCAATAAGTTCCTGGAACATGCCACATAATCTGGAAAGCAGCTACTGGAGTGTTTCTAGACACAGAAAGGGATGTCTGAAACTGCATCTTTATCTGCTAATGAGTTTCGTAGACCTCAGTGCAAACAGATAGGCAGGTCAACAGTACTCCATTGTGAGGTGAAGTCGGTTCATCTGGGATTGCATCTGGACAGAACTAAACAACCCAAGTGATACATATATTACCTACCTACCTGTCCTAGTTGTATCTTTCTATTTCTCAACTTGCACCTATGGTTGTATGAAAGACCCTATATAACCAGATGGAGAATTTTTAAAATATGATTTATAAACTAAAAGCATGTATTTGGTATTCAAACTAATTTGGAGGCATACTACCTCTGGTTGGATGAATCAGTCAAGGAAATAATATACTTCTGTCATAATCAAGCCAGGACCCAGTTATCAGACAAATAGATACCACTTCAACAGCTCAGAGGCCTCCAGATTGCACAAAATATCCAATCCTAAACTGTATTTTTGTCTTGTGTTTTCTTAACAATAAAAGCATTTGCCTAATACTTTCCTGTTGCTCCTATTGTTGCTTCCTGGCATCCCAATGTTTTTCCCTGTGTACCATGTGTCTTCTATCCATAACATGTCAGTATGATGAACTTTGTCTTCCTGAGCTTCTCTTCACTTTTTTTGTAGTTGCCCCCTGAATGACCATATAAAGAACTGAAAAACAACAACAACAACCCTTAGGTGGTCTCTAAAAACAGTGATGAGCTCACCTTGCCAGAGCTATCTCCTGTCTCAAACCAAGTGCTGGCCACCCCTGCTTGATTCCAAGCCAACCTCTAGACTTTTGGCAGGATCGGCCCTACCTATCACCCCACAGGTCTGTTCTGCACAACATCCAACGTTGCCACACAGCCACAACCTACTCCAGAGTGTAGCCCTATGAGTCTCCCTAACCCACCAGTTCTAGTCTAGGTTCCATATCCAGTGTCCTTGTCTAGTCTGACCTCTAGTTCCTCCACAACCAATCTCTATGCCTCTGTCAGGACTCTTGATACCAATTCCTAACCTGTGGGTCTCTTTCCACCAAGCAAGATCTCCCCAACACTCCAGGTTTGGATCAGGAGGCACATCTTGTATGCCATTCCAGTCCTCTATCCATCTGACTTCATTCTATCCAAGCCACTTCCAACCTCTAGGCCCAACCTAACTACTCATTCTCCCTTCTGTCCCTCTGTCCCTTTGTCCACATCAGTCTTAGAACTAGCAAAAAAGTCCACATGCCCAATTTCATCACAAAAAAATAGCAATATGAAAGATCAAGCCAGTATCTTCTCTCCAACATCTACCAATCCTGTAGAGATGTTTATCAATGACAATTTACTAGATGAACCCTAGGACACAATTTAAAAGAGCAATTGAAAACCAATAATGCACAATAGCTAAGGAACGGAAACATCCTAAATGTTCTTCAACTGACAGATGGATAATGAAAATGTGGTACATATACTGTGGCATACCATTCATCTGTAAGGAAAAATGAAATCTTGAATCTAGCTGGTTAGCATATGGAACTAGAAAAGCTCATATTAAGTGAGGTTAACCAGGCCAAGAATGACAAACGTCCCATGTTCTCTCTCGTTAGAAGCTCTTAGCTCCAAATCCTTGGTTGTGAGTTTATTTCTTAGGGTAACTGCAGAAACCAGGAAGGTAATAAGGGACCAATGCCAGAGTAGGGGTGGGGAAACAATAGAAGGGAATAGTGGGGCACAGTGATATGATTGGGGAATGGGAAAGGCAGTATCTAATTGAGGAGGATAGAGGAAGATAATACTAAAGAAGGGAATAGAGTAAGATAAGAGTAAGAATGTCTGGAAAAGTCATAAAAATCATACTATTAACTACCTTAAAATCTTGTAATATACATAAGTCTGTATAAATATACATATATAGTTTAAATAAAAATTTATCTAAGCTGACAATACTCCTAGGAGTAAACACCAGCATAAGAAGCCCTCTTTTGAGTTGTTGGCCAGGGTTGTCCAAGAGACTCCCAAAACTTACAGTCTATTGCTGTTGCCTTTAACCCCCTAGAGGTGCTGAAGACACAATGCCCTTGGGTATAGGACCCAAAGGCCCCTAAACTCAGACTGACTTGCCTGAGGGCTAGCTACACTCACAGATAAGTTTAATCCTCACCCACATTAAGGAAACTCCTTTTTGTAACCCATGGAAACCATTACAGGAGATTACAACCAATCAAAATAAAGAGTTGTGGATCCCAGTCCCAGTGGATACATTTACAAAACAGCTACCATACTTAAGACTCCAGAAGCATTGTAGAAGAGGGAGTGGAAAGATTGTAAGAACCAAAGGATCAGGGAATTTGCTGTGAGATTGTGTCTCCTAGTAATATCAAAAGCTGCACCCATAAAGTCTCATTATCTTAGGCTTTCTATTGCTGTGAAACTCTAATAAAGAAAAACATTTAATTGGGGCTGGCTTACAGTTTCAGAGGTTTAGTCCACTATCATCATGGCCGGAAGCAATGCAGTAGACAGGTAGACATGATACTGGAGAGGTAGATAAGAGTTCTGCATCTTGCCGGGCGGTGGTGGCGCATGCCTTTAATCCTAGCACTTGGGAGGCAGAGGCAGGCGGATCTCTGTGAGTTCGAGACCAGCCTGGTCTACAAGAGCTAGTTCCAGGACAGGCTCCAAAACCACAGGGAAACCCTGTCTCGAAAAACCAAAAAAAAAAAAAAAAAAAAAAAAAAAAAAGAAAGAAAAAAAAAGAGTTCTGCATCAGGAAGTGAACTGTGTCCCGCACTAGTTATAGCTTGAGCATATGAGGCCTCAAAGCCTGCCTCCACGGTGACACACTTCCTCCAATAAGATCACACCTCTTAATAGTGCCATTACCTACAGGCCAAACATTCAGACACATGAGTCTATGGGGGCTGTACTTATTCAAGCCACCACACTCACCAACACAACAGTCTAAACATAAGCTAAACTAGAACAACAAATGGACAGGAGAAAAACCATGTGACCTCAACACTACACAAAGAACTATGGGAAACTAAGGAATGCTTAGTCTTCTTCAGGGAAGAGAACACCAATTGGTTGTCCAATACCAAATAGCCCTAAAAAACATACAAGTAACATTATATTAATTACACAAGTTATATATAGGAATATTAAATATTTTATATACCTATATGTATGTAACAATGATCAATAAAAAACAGGATGCAAATTAAAAAGGGCAAGAACGGGTATATAGAAGAATTTGGATAGAATAGAGGAAATGAAAAGAAGATTTGATATAATTGTATCATAATCTCACCAGGTGGTAATGGGGCACATGTTTAATTCCAGCACTTGACAGGCAGAGGAGGCAGATCTCTGTGAGTTCAAGGCTACCCTTGTCTACAGAGTGAGTTCCAGGACAGCTAGGACTGTTATACAGAGAAACCCTATCTTGAAAAAATCATAGTAATAATAATAATAGTATCATGATCTCAAAAATAAAAATATAGTAAGAAGTGGTGCCATGTCATGAGTGTCATGGGGATAATCAACCATTTTCTGACTAAGTCAATAGCCTGCTCTGTGAGATAGAACCCATACCTAGCAATGTTAAAAGAGCCAAGAACCCGTGACCAGATAGATAACGAGACCTAGGGAGCCTAGGGAAGAACCTGCTACCATTATTCACTAAACAGATATGTATTTAAAACTATTTCTAAATAAATACATGGAGTTTTATTCTTACTTATGAATGCCTGGCCTTAGCTTGGCTTATTTCTAGCCAACTTTTCTTAAATTATACTGTCTACCTTTTGCCTCTGGGCTTTTAACTTTATATATCTTTATTTTCATTCTTATTTCATGACTGACTATGTGGCTGGCTGGCTGCCTGGCCCTCAACATTCTCCTCTCCTTCTCCTTCTCCTTTTCTCGCTCCTCAATCTTCTCTTCCAAGATTTTTCTTCCTATTTATTCTTGCTGCCTGCCAACCCTGACCATCCTTTCTCCTGCCTTGCTATTAGCCATTCAGTTCTTTATTAGACCAATCAGGTGTTTTAGATGGGCACAGTAACAGACCCACAGGGTTAAACAAATGCAACATAAAAGAATACAGCACGTCTTTGCATCATTAAACAAATGTTCCACAGCATAAACAAATGTAACCCATCTTAAATTAATATTCCACAGCAATGGAGTCTGATTTATGCACCTACTCTGAATTTCCAATCTTTTATTAAGAGCAAATTTTGTATATCTGTGACTGAGTTATTTTTTTCAGGAAATATGACTTCCTATACCTATATATTTAGGTAATAAAATATGTTGTTAATATTGATCTATTACTTCTTACATCCAAATGAGGCAAAGAAGAGTAATGATAGTCATGATGCAATGATAGTACAAATTCATATAGAAACTTAGAAGGAAACAGCTTTTCTTGATTTGTTAAGGTCTTTTGAACATTGAAAGTCTTGCAACCCAAAAAGCACTTGAGTCCATGAAAATCAAGGCATTCTAGTGGGCAAACATCTAGCCTAGAGGAGATTAGGCTAGGCTCCAGGTGTGAAGCCTGAGATGAGTTTGGCAAGCGCTGATAGCCACAGTAAACATAGGGATCACAAACCCTTGTTGTGATCCATAGTGGGAAAGTGTTGTGGGTTGTGTGCTGACCCAGCAGGGTATAAATCCTCAACAAAGAACACAGCCAAGAGACCTGGGATTCATGAGGGTGGTTCAAGTACCAGCCTTGACAAGAATACCTCTTGCTAGAGTAAGAGTGCTGAGATTTAGAAATATTAATAAAGAATACTAAGACAGAAAAATAATAAGACAGAAAAACAGAATAGTACCAGGAGGGAATTCCAGTGAATACTGAAATCACCTGAATTTAATTTCTAATTGCTTAAAATACCCCTGACCTGAAAAGATAGGAATAAGACAAAAAACTGCATTAATATGATACAAGGAAATGAACAGATCAGTTGAAGGTCACGGGCCCTTCAACGGGTCTGTAGTTAACTTTCTGTTGCTAGAACAAAACAAGTCACTCTCACAACCTAGACCAAAACATTCTATAGGCAAACCACTCCCTGGGTGGAATCCAATGCTATCTCCTTAAAAGAACTGGAACCTTAGTTGGATCCTTAGAATTTTTTGCTTGAGGTGGAAACACATCTACTTCCCTATTCCTGAAATACAAGGTCTGGCTAGTAGCCACACCTGTTGACAATAACCTTGAGAGAGAGAACTCTGAGCTAAATCCAGCTGGGACCTTTGTTTGAGGCAGAAGCCCAATAACAGTAAAGGAATAGAGGTGAGTTCCAACTCTCTGACCTTTGGTTAAGGTAGAAATAGGCTCACATTTTTGAGCCTCCACAAGGAGCCAAGAATAAAATAATTGAACAAGAAACGAAGGCAGCCAGGGTGGTGGTGGAGCATGCCGTTAATCCCAGCACTGGGGAGGCAGAGGCAGGAGGATCTCTGTGAGTTCAAGGCCAGCCTGGTCTACAAGAGCTAGGGCCAAGACAGGCTCCAAAGCTGCAGAGAAACCCTGTCTCGAAAAACAAAACAAAAAGAAATGAAGGCAATGAAACACCACGGTTATTTAGATCCTGGGACTACTCACAATAGCTACATGTGGGTCTTTTAGAAACTAGAACATTTGGGTCAAAATTACTTTTAAAGCTGGCCTAGTTCAGAACTGCTGAATATTCATTATTTAAGTCACCCATCCCTCAATTGTAGGCAACACTGAAAGAGCAGGAGATGATTAATGACCCGGCTTTAGGTTTAAATCACATTGGCAACTACTAATGTAGTTTCTTCTGCCCAATGTGAGTAAAGCTGAGACCCTATCTTAAGTAATAAATTCTGGATTCTAACACTCAGATTTATAAGGACAACAATCCAAAACCCATGCTACCCTTCACGGTGAGGCTGTTCCCAATCCTAGTGAATTTTCCATCT
This sequence comes from Microtus ochrogaster, assembly GCF_000317375.1. Classification (NCBI taxonomy): domain Eukaryota; kingdom Metazoa; phylum Chordata; class Mammalia; order Rodentia; family Cricetidae; genus Microtus; species Microtus ochrogaster. Next base: position 60,664,788 of record NC_022009.1, on the reverse strand, counting down.
TGTAAGAAACCATAAGGCATGCTATCTTTTTAAACCATATGCTTTCTAACAAGCACAAGCCAGGCTGGAGGCTTGGCAGATTTTCATCTTTGGTTTTTTTTTTGTTGTTGTTGTTGTTATTTTGTTTGTTTTTTTTATCATTTTTTAACCTTCATAATTCCTTACAAAAAGATCCTTCGAATCTTTACACCTCACACTTTTATTTTTATTTTGTCAGCCTAGAATATTTCGAGTCAAACAAGAATATTTATAAGTATCATTATGCAGTGGTATTTTGTATTTTATGTTATTATTATAAATTGATAATCTCTTTTAGGCAGTAGTCTTTTTTTTTTTTTTTTTTTTTTTGGTTTTTTGAGACAGGGTTTCTCTGTGGTTTTGGAGCCTGTCCTGGAACTAGCTTTTGTAGACCAGGCTGGTCTCGAACTCACAGAGATCCACCTGCCTCTGCCTCCCGAGTGCTGGGATTAAAGGCGTGCGCCACCACCGCCCGGCTGGCAGTAGTCTTTTGACGAAGCACTTCTTTGATCCTTGTCAAAGGAAAACTGTGGGTTTCTCTGGAACAGCAGGCAGTGGTGAGAGCAAACTGATAATAGTGGGTTTGGGAAATGGTTCGTAATTAATGTAATACCTGCTCTCTTCCCGTCACTCAATCCGGATGTTTTACTCTGAGGAGGAAGACTGCATGGAACAGAGATGTAGGGTTCGTATTACGGAGAGAGAAGAACTCTTATAAATCCTGTTTATTTCACCAGAGGTTTGACTGTGTTAGCCAAAGACATCACAGATTAGCCTGTTTCTTCACTCATGAGTTGAAAATGTTTGCCCTGCCCCTATGGACCACGGCTGCGTGTTGTTTGTAGAGTGTTGTCAAGCACAGAGAGGACTGAGAAGGCTTTCGTGGGGTACTTTCGTGGGGTACTTTGGTAAGTAGTGTTTCTTACATAGCTTGGACTGAGCCCCTCAAAAGTGACTTACAAACTGGAACACTGAGAAGCCTTTACCATGTGGGATGTCGTATGTGGGAAACGTGTGTCGTACAGGCATCCAAGCTGCAAAACAGCTGACGGGACTCTTGACACATTGTCACATGAAGCAGCAGCTTCCGCTCTTACATGATCAAGACCAAGACTAAGAAATAGTCTAACACTGTTACCCAGTCCTCGCATGCCCTGCACATAGATAGAAACATAGGCATAGGTAGCTGCTTAAACTAAAATTACATTTCCCACTAAACGGGCATAAAACCAGTCAGCTCATAGAAGTATCTGTCCATGTATATGTATGCATGAATAGAACACTGCTCGTAGGATAGCAGCCTGGGAGGTGGGCAGTCAGTCACTCTGCTGATGCCCATGTTGTCTTCTGTAGGTGGTTAGATAGCAAGAAATTCTCTTTTATATCAACACCAACTACAGTGTTACTAAGTCTCCTTGGACAAGCCAGCCATCACCAAATGTCTTAAAAGAAACTATCTTGGCTTTAAAAATAAGATTATTAAGCATACGGTGCTTTGAATATACTAAGTCAGATTCTAGGAGAATCATTTTCATCATGTAGAAATTCTCTTTTATATCAACAGGAACTACAGTGTTACTAAGTCTCCTCGGACAAGCCAGCCATCACCAAATGTCTTAAAAGAAACTATCTTGGCTTTAAAAATAAGATTAAGCATACGGTGCTTTTAATATTCTAAGTCAGATTCTAGGAGAATCATTTTCATCATGTATGAGTTGGAGTCACCTGACCACGTGTCTCCACCAACAGGCAGCAGGAGCTGTAGTGGGGAGTTAGGACTCATTCTCTAGGACAGCCACATCCCGAACACAGCTTTGACGTTTGAGCAATCTCATCCTCCACAGGTGCGTGGTGTGGTCCTGTTTCTCTGACCTCAGGTTCCGTGTTCTTGAACCTTCTCTTCCATTTGTCTTGTTTACTTGTTGATTGTGTGAGGTGGCAGGAACTGAGCCTTGTGAAAGCATCCACAATGTTATGAATTCCCACTGCACCGGGCAAGTGGCGGGCAAGCCTGGAAGCTGGCCTTCTGGTTTGATCGAGCTGGAACATGGCCAGCTCCGGAGTCAAGGCTGGGATTCTGAGTTTCTGGGGTGACACAAATAAAATGAGCAGTGGGGGTGCTCCGATATTATTCCACGATGTGCGCAGCCCTCCTCCCCCCGCCACAGGCAGGGTTTTGTCCTTTCCCTCACTCCTACCTTCAGCTGGCGTTTTTTACATCCCTCTTACCCTTGCAGCTCAGTGTGAAGCCTGAGACTGATCGAGAACTAGTTCAAATAAATTTCTGAGACAAAGAAGGAGCTAACATCTTTGGTGTGGAGTGAAAATTCCTAAGGAATTTCCAGTTTACCCCATACTAGTGAAACATGTATCTACTGTGATTGCTAATATTTCCCTATGAAATTGTTTCTTTCTTGTAAGTTCTTAGGTTTAGTGACAAAGCTGTCAATGCTTTTTTTATCCCTCTGTGACCCTGTGATACCCCTGTTACCCTCTAAATACCATTTCTCTTTTTGTCTTGGTTTTCATTTAGCTGGATTTTGACCAATTTTATTGATGTTGTTCCATGCCCTGCTTTGAGACAAAGTTTTTCTATGTAGCCCAACCCTAAACCCCAATGTCTCAGCATCCAGAGTGCGGCTATTATAGACCTTTGTCGCCATGCCCACCTGCCTCTATCTTTTTAAAAGGCATTTAAAGTGATGAGAACCTGTGGGGTACAAATGCAGATTCAGTTCCAGCTTCTCCAAAGACTGAGACAGGAGCATTGCATCTGAGGGCCGTTCAAGGCTAGACTGAGCAACAGTGAGAAATGGTCTAAAACAAAAAACAAGAACAAAATCGCACAGCAAAGGGAACAAAACTCCATGAGTCACATATTAGCTGTGGTCCATAAAATCTGACAGTATTTTAAATCGTTTTGAAATGTTTCTTAGTTCTTATGTCTTGTAAGAAATGTTCTAGGGTTGTTGTTGTTATTGGTTTGTTTGTTTGTTTGTTTTTTGGTGCAGAAAAGTAGTTATTTTTGTATGGCTACAAAATTTAGTTTTTAGAGATCATATTCTGTCTTTCTAACACCACTCCTTTAAAGTGAATTGTAGTACAATTCATAGAGTTTGTGGCCAGGTGTATTGCCAACAAAATTTGGAAGGAATGTCACGTCTGTGACTCCAGGGTGCAATGTGTGGTGACACTCATTACACTAAGACTAATGTATCATGATGCTTCAGTCTTTAATACTTTTATTGATTTAAGTTGATTTAAGATACCATTCCATTGTCTTTTACTTCAGTGTGAGAAGTTGGCTATCAGTGTAATAGTGATTCTTCTGTAGATAACCTGTCCCTCTATCTGATCTCGTTTTCGTCTTTGAGACACGGTCGCTTCAGTGCCACGATTCCCTTCATTTATATAGCCCTGGATTTTAAAGTTAACTGGAACTCTGTTTTTAAGTTCTCTGTTACTGTGTTTAAATACTGTCTCTCTTATCCTATTAGTCTTGCCCACTGTTCTGAACAGAATTGTGTCCCACCAAAATTCATGTGGTGAAGTCCTCACCCCAGTGTGCCTGTATTTGGACTTTAGGTAGTTAATTAAGGTCAACTGAAGACTCTCGGGGGGCATCATTCAACATAACTGGCGTCCTCAAAGAGAGACCTGAGTTCTGTCTCTACCACCACCACCACCACCACCACCACCACCACCACCACCACCACCACCACCACCACCCCCCCACCCCCACCCCCCTGTAGACACAAGGCGGCGGTCCACACGGGAGAAGCTTTGCTGAGAACCAGTCTTCTGTGGAACCTCAAAACTTGGCCTTCTAATTTGTAAAACAAAGAGAAAACATTCCTGCCAGAAAGAAACAAAGCCTTTGCTGCTTTGTTTTGACAGTCCTAGCAAAGTAGCCCGTCTTTGGAGGAAAGTTCCTTACGGATCCTTGCACTTGTTTCCAACTTCTTAACCGCTTCTTCCTTCAGGCTTCAATCGCTTTGTCCTACGATGTATTTTTCTACTTTATTTTCCATCTTAGCAATTTTTGCGACTAATCTGATACTTAGCTTGATCTTTGAATTTTTAATCTTAGTTACACCTTTTATTTCTATGTTAGCTATAATTCTGTTTTTATGATCATTATTTATTTTATTGTCTTTGTTCCTATTTTATTGTCTTTGTTCCTTGAGTATATCCTTGCCATCTCCTTGTTTTTTAAACCGCTGAGTTCTTACTCAGCTCTAGGGACTGGCCCTGGCTGGAGAGGCATCAGGATGGGGATGAAGGAAAGGTAGAAGAGTTGAGGGTAAGGGGCACTGGAATGTCTGGTGGAGAAACGCAGCACCCTGGACACTCAATGTGTTTATTATATGCGGGGAACAGAAAGTGGGGTTCTTGCATTAACTGAACATACAGTTTATGGCATACTGCTGCATCGAGGAGGCAGGTTTAGCTAACATTCACAGGATCTTTGGAAGTCTTTGGGCTGTTAATATTCACATGAGAATGCTATGGTGGGCATTTTCTGCACACACTACCTTGTGAGAAAAATTTTCTCAACTTTGTTCTAAATAAGACGGAGATGGGCATGCCACTGTGTGTGGAAGGGGCTCCTTCAAAGTCCATCCTCGCGTTAGAACAGAGCCTTTCAGAATCCCAGTTTATGTCAACGTAATATATCACCTGCCTTTCTCGTCTTATATGGTCCAGGGCTTCTCTCCTAACTCAGGTGCTGTCAGTTAAAGCCAGAGGGTCGGCTTTTCCAAAGACTGTCTCTCATCTCAAGATCTCATTATCTCTGTGGGGATGATTGTCTTGGCATCTTCCAGCTGTGTATTCAGAGACATTTTAGAATTTTATTCTTCCTTCCTTTCCTCCTTCCTTCATTCCTTCTTTAACTCCTTCTTGAACTCCCCCCTCCCTGTCTTAGTACTTTGCACAGACAGAATTCCTTGGGGCATTTTATTCTCATATTACCAGAAACAGAATTGAGAGTCTTATCAATACTTTCATGTTATGCTTCTGAGATGCCCAATTTAATTGTCCTTTAACCACTAATCCAGACTTGTGTGTTCATAGTTCATATCCAGACACAGAACCTTGTTTAATTAGGAATATGATGGACTGGGGTCTATAATTAATTCCTTTATTCGAGTACATAATTTTATTTCTGTCTTAACTTTATTCTAGGTAATATGTTATAAAATGGAAATTTTTTTGGACATGAAGAGGCTTGATCCTCAAGGTCCTCAGAATTTAAGAGGCAGTACGTTGAAGAGGTGGCTTCAACTCGGTCTTAAGGAACTATGAAAGGGTTTGCCTGGGGTCATGAAAGCTCAGAGACAAGCCTTTGACCCCATTCCTGTGGAGGAGGAGCATGCTGAAGGCTGGTGTGCACAAAAGAAGCTGTTACAAGTAAAATTCTTAGCAAAGCCTTTGGTCAGTTGACCAGCATGACTAACTCTTAGGAGCAAGTTCACGTGTTCCTTTCTGTAGAAGCTTATCTTGTCCCTGGAATGTGGTCACAAACACTCTTCCTTTTCCTGAGCTGCCGCCCTGGAATCCAAGTTAGCAGATGGATACTCAGGCCTATCCTAGACTGCTTCTTGCAATCTGTTACACATATCCTAGAGCATTTCTTACAATATAAGTTAATTATCATCTATTAGTGGTGAGAACCGTGCCTTCACTGTCTTCACACAGACAAGTTGTGCCCAGAAACTGCCCAGTGTCAGAACAAATCCAGATGCAAAGTTGAAAATTTGGAGAAACTTGCTTTAAAGTAGTTGTTTCCTAGAGTGACAGCGATGGACTCCTCACAGTTTTTGAATCTTTGTCTCATGAATATTAAATAAATAAATAAATAAATAAATAAATAAATAAATACATGGTGAAGAGAGTATTGTTGGTAAGAAAAGGTGAGTCAGAGGTAACTGGTTGGCAACATCTTCGCTTCAAATTTCTTGGAAATCGGCAAAATGAACAGCTGAGAAACTCTCCAAACATGCAGCAGACCCCACTGTACCCCCCCCAAATTTCTTGGAAAGCTTTTTAGCATATTGTTTCTTTTTTATCTCAGTGCAGTATTCATTAAGTGTCTAGTGTATGTAAAGATTTTCAGGAACCCAAAGGACGAGTACACTCAGCCTCTGAGGCAGACTTCCAATCAGGAGAAGAGTGGATAGGTGCCCGAGAACGGTGATGAAGTAAGTAGAAAAAGAGAAGTGTTTATGAGCGCGAGAAAGGCTTCGAGATGGGATGCGATTTGTCACAAAGTAGATAACTGTTATTTTTTACAATGAATATTTACGAAAGTCCAACGCATAGGAAAGCACACAAATGAGAAGTATGTGGTGGCCTTATTGGAAAATGGGTGTGACGGTGTATTCACAGCACCAGGCGACAGAATCGAATAGTTCCAGAGTCTGTGCCTTGTCATTCCCCTCCATCCATCTTCAGAGACAATGGCCATCCTGAGGACGAGTTTCTCTTTTTTCAAGAACCCGCAAAGCAGAACAGACTATTAAACAAAATAAATGCATTTCTCTTTGGCCTCTTTTGAATGCTGTTTTGTTTTCAAGATTCCGACATACTGCAGTATTCCGTTGTGAGAACATAGGTGTGGTGTTGCTAGACCGGACGGTGCATGTGTTCCACTCGAACAGAGTCTGATAGTTTTCAAAGTGAGTGTGCAAACCTCCACACTCAACCAGAAGGAATGAAAGGCAGAATCCTATACACCTTTCCAACAAAACAGGGATTTTTTTTTTTTTAAAGAAAGAGTACAGTTGTGACTTTCTGGTGTGTGCTTATATAAACCTGGATGCTGTAGACTGCTGTCCAGGTGGCTGTATCGTATAGCCTACTGTATCTCTCCTACACATCTGTACGGCACACTCTTTCTGAATACCATAGGTCAGTGAAACCGGATGCTTAGTATCTGTGTATGTGGGCATCTACACATAGAAAAGGTACATTGTGTAAAAGCTAAAACATGGCTTGCTTGTGCAGGGAGCTTCCCATAAACAGCTTGAAGCATTCCGAGTTTCTCCAGCTGAGTCACAGAGCACTTGAGTGGGTGTGACAGCTGAGGTCATTCCTGTGTACTCTGCAGACTTCGTCACTCGGGTCACACTTGCTTCCTTAATTGAAAATAAAAATTGAAGTCATTTGTACACATGTGTTTGGGTATATGTATGTGAGTACAGGTGCCTGAGGAGGCCAGAAGAGAGGTGTTGGATCCCCGGTAGCTGGAGTTACAGGTGCTCATAAGTTGTCTGGTGCGAGTGTTGGGAACCAAACTCAGGTTCTCTACAAGAGTACTATATTCTTTCTCTTCTTTTTCCTTCCTTCCTTCCTTCCTTCCTTCCTTCCTTCCTTCCTTCCTTTCTTTCTTTTTTAAACTTTCAAGATAGGGTTTCTCTGTGTTACTTTGGAGCCTGTCCTGGAACTAGCTCTTGTAGACCAGGCTGGTCTCGAACTCACAGAGATCTGCCTGCCTCTGCCTCCACCACCACCCAGCAAGAATAGTACTCTCTTAACTGCTCTAGGCCTACTTTTATCATGTTTATTTTCATGCTATAAACTTTTGCATTTTAAGACTTTGGACTCTTTTTGAAAATACTTAGCTTAGAATATATGTATTATTGGGGCTGGCCTCTGTGGGCACCAGAGCACATGTCTGTATAGAAATACACAGAGCTGCATACAAATACACATAAATAATTAAAAATCTTAAAACACATATATTGTATAAAATATTTTTCTTTCAATATATCATGACTCTATAGACTTTTTCTATTATAATTAAAAACTAGTTTGTTTTATTTTTTCATCCAGACCCAACTGCTGCCAAGTCTGTTCCAAGGTCCTACTGCAGCTGGGGTCTGTGTTGAAGTATGAGGTCTGTGCCTCACACTTCACAAAGGGCACACAGAAGCTGGGGTTGGGGCATCAACCTGTTCCCTTGTTGGTGTCGAGGTGTCCAGAGCCATCCTGATCTGAATATCCAGCACTTCCACCTGGAGACAGCAGGGCCCAAGCTGCTACAGAGGGTCATGTCTTTCCATGGTCCTGCTGCAGCTGGGGTCTGTGTTGATGTCTGTGGCCTCTATCACCTCAGGGGACCATAGGAACCATGTGTGATATCAGAGGGCCGTGCTGAGCTGGCCCTGCCCTTCCCGGCTCTGGGAAAGCTTCAGAGAGAGATGACCCCACCCCTCATCACAAGCTAGGGAGAACTGACCAAGAAGCTGGCTTTATCCCTCACCTGAGGCCGATGGCCCCAATGGCCTGGACTGACCAACTCAGCTACAAACCGGACTCACATCCTGGGCCTTGGGTTGGCCACCCTAACATCTACCCCGTCTAGGGCCGGCTGGAGTTTGTGAAGGGAAGATACCTGAAGGATCTTCATGACTCACGGCAGCAGCAGGGGATGTCCGAGAGGAGTTCCCCTGGGATCCAGTGATGGTGGTGTGCCAGCAACCAGAGACCTTGAACCAGACCAGTGCAATAAACTCTGCAATGAACATTTGCTAGTAAAACCGATCGGACAAAAGGGTACACTGTGTGGCACACCTTGACGAATGTGCCACCAGGACGAATGAAGATGTATTGGAGAGTCAGGAAAGATGGAGGATCTAAGAGGTTTATTTGGTTTTTGTTTTGTTTTATTATTGTTTTTGTTTGTTTTCTTGCTTTCTTTGCTTTGTTTTGTTTTGATTTTTAAAAATTTTCTTTTTGAGGGTGCTGCAGGGGCAAGGAGAGGGTATGGGGGGACTGGGAGGTGAGGGGAATAAGATGATGTGAAATTCCCAAAAATCAACAAATACACAAATTAGCTTAGGCTAATTTGAAGTTGGGATAATCTCTATCACTGACTTCTACCTCTACATCTGGCCCTACTGGAAGGTTCAGGCAGTAACACGAATGTGTTACTGAAGGATGTGCCTGGGGATTGTCGTGAGGAGGTGCCACTTCAGAAATGTGTCTTTGGTGGTTCTCTTGGGACTGTCTTTCTTTTCATTCTAGGTTTGCTTCTAAGTAGACAGCACAGTGCTGAGTGTTCTCACCATTAATGAAAATGTTTCATGGTTGGTTCCATATTTTCAACATGTTTACAAGATTATATTTTTGCGTGTGTGCGTGTGTGATGTGGAGGCCAGAGGATGACTTGCAGAAGTCAGTTTTCGCCTCCTTGTGGAGATAATTCAGGTGTTCGAGCTGACAGCATTTGGGATTCAGGTATTTGGGACTGGCAGCGTTTGGGATTGGCAACAAGCTTCTTTACCCACTGAGCTGTCTTGCCAGCCCGTTTGCACTTTTTAAAGGATCCATCGAGGTTCTTCTAACCCTGTCAACTGTGAGTTTTCCTGTGGTTACTTTTAATTTTCCTGCTAATTCCATTTTCTCTTCGTTTCTTCAGCTACATGGTCCTCATGCAACTACTTTATAATCCTATGAGACCCTTGCTGCATGGGGTCTTCCTGGGAAATGTAGTGTAGCATGTGACTGGAAAGCATCCATGTTAACATAGGCAGCCATGTTAGAAATCTGTCCATGCAGATCACGCATGTTCTGCTGACAAGAAGAAAGGGTTGCTGCTGTACTTTTGGGGATAGGGTGAATATGTATATCACACGCTAATCAGGACAAAAATAAGGTTGAATCATGAAAAAGTCCAATTGTTTTAACAGATTGCTCTCCTGAAGTAGAAGGGCCACTGATTTAATCAAATGGTCGGGAGAGACAGATTAAAACATCAAAGCTTCCCGCCTAATAAAGAGGGAGATCACTGGGAATTTGGGGATGATTTTCTTTTGCTGAAATGGTGAGTGCTTGCTGGATTACAAAAAGTAACATTCAACACGTAGTTTTTCAGAAACCTTCTCTGCATAAGGAAATGTTCAGGGGAATAGAAATGACCAAGCTGCTAGCTCCGTCATTGCGGAGGTCAAAGTCTCAAGAGGAGCAAAGATAAGACACACCCGCCTACCTGGTTACACAAAGCCTTGTGTGATAAGAATTTCGTGGAAAGAAGGACCGAAAACGGAACCACAGTTATTTGAGTATCTTTTGTGAGCCAGGCACACTGAATGCACCATCTTACTTTAATCTTATAACGACAGTATAAAGTTGGTTTGTTCTCAGCTCAAGGAACAGTGAACAAGTACGGAGGATGCTAGATATCATCACCATCTGATGGCAGAACCAGGACTCCAGTTAGGATACCCCCATCCCTAGAGCTGTGTTTCTAACAGCCTCACAGACTAAGAGTCATAGTCTACAGAAGAGATGTTTCGCTTTGGTAGTGCTGAGGATGGAATGCGGCCTTCCCACATGCTAGGCAGGCTCTCCGCCAAGGAGCTCCAGCCCAGGAGATACTGATTGATCTTGTATCTTTTCAGTATGGAGAAAAAAGAGAGTTCTTCTCTTTCTCCTCTCCTGTCTGTATAACTTACCCCTACTTTTTAAACTATTGACATTTATGCAAATAATTCTTTGCCCCCCCCCCCCCGTTTCTGTTCTCTTCAAGTATCAAGAATACACAGTTGTCTGGTTCAAGTTAATTCCTTGCTTTTATGTACCTTCCTGCTTTGCAGTTTCTCAAGAGCTATCATCCCCACTGTCAGCATTTCCTAAGGCCAAAGAACCCAAACGCAGTCTTTCGCCTAGGACGAGTCAGCTGATAATCAATGCGAGTGTCTCTCCCACGTGAGTTGGCCCGGAAAGGACAACGCAGGATTCTGGCTTTAGTTTCCAATCTTACAATGAGCAAAGCACTGGCCAATTGTGTTTGTCCTCTGTAGGTCTCTGCTTCCGAGCAGACCATGACTCATGAGTTCATTGTCCTTCCTGGACCGCCCGAGAGTTCTTTGAAGAAAGCAGTGCTATTTTTCAGGACAGTACCAAGTCCACTGCAGAAACTACAAGGCCAGGAGATACTTTCACCTCAGTTTGTATAGCAGTAGACGCTGACCAAAATCAATACAGGGTTTGTACAGAATTTGATGTCTTAACTGAAATTACTACAATTTTTGACATTTCACTGGTGTCAAACATAGCTAAAACACTGAGAGACTGAATCCTCCATCCCTTTATTGATGGGGACCGAAAGAAAGAGATTAAAAATAGCAATGCTCCTGTAGCAGTATATAACAAGTGCTTAAAAAGTGATCTGTGTCTCACCTGGGAGACTGAAACCGCTCCAGGGCAGTAAGTGCTGAACAGTGTTAGAGCATGAATGTTTACTCCCTGTCCTGCCCGATATGATGCATGTGGTTGGTATGTAGTCTCATTTTCACAGGCACTCCGGGCTTATAGATTTAGAAATCCCCACTGTTGTTCTTTTTAAAAAATACAGGCAAGATCCCCAGCAGCAGTAGGCAGCAGAAATGCTGTAGGTCCCAAATGGTGGCGGCAGGCCATGTGGTGGCAGGCAGCGGGCTCTG
>NC_022009.1:60646737-60650363 GCF_000317375.1 Microtus ochrogaster | reverse complement strand
GAGAGGCAGAAGCGAAGCTACCTCTCCGAGAGGAAGATGGAAAAGAGAGCGAGCTCAGGCAGGAAGCTGAAGATCAGCCTGCCTCAGCGGATGGGGAGGGGAATGGGCGTGGCTTGTCCCTTAAAGGGACAGGAAAGCACAACACCCACACTTTTAACTAGGTAACTCTCCTTAGATATTTAAACCCTGAGGAGAAATGAGAGTTTCAGCCGAAGGGAAACAGTGAGTCTGCATAATGGCCTGTGCTTCGCCTTGAAATTGACACGCCTGTGCTTTTCATTTATTAATAACCTGACGAATGGTCAGTTTGTCCTTTCTAAAAGACTGCGTGAGAAGACAAATTTGTGCAAGTGAACCATGTCTTCTTGTTTTCGTGTTTCATTGCATGATGAGAATAAAGACATAAGCCCTGAGCTTTGGGATCATGAGGGAGCTAAACCTAGGCTAGTTTGATGGCGAGCACTTGTGACTCGCACACCCTCCCTCAGCCTCGAGTAAAATAAGGTCAGGCATTTCATTCTCTAAATGCTTTATCTTCACTGCCTTCACGGACAGCCGGAGTTATCTACTCTCTCGTTTGCATATCTTTTAACTGTGTGTTGCTTCAGCAGACTCCTTAGGGCAAGCGGTGTAGGGACTTGATCATTGCTGCACCCTGGTGCCACGGCTTTAATCCTATGCATATTGCTTAGCAAATTAAAGACTCATGTGGTCAGAAAAAGAGAGATATACAGTAAAGATAGATTCAAAGACAAAGAAAACCTCTAAATGTTTTACAGTGTGTTAAAAAATTTATGCACGCTTGGGAGAGAAAAGACAAAGTCAAAGTCCTTAAAAGAAAAAAAAAGAGTAGTTAGGTGTTGTGGCACATACCTTTAATCCCAACACTTGGGAGGCAGAGGCAGACAAATCTCTGTGAGTTCAAGGACAGCCTGGTCTACAGAGGGGGTTCCAGGACAGTGAAAGATATATAGAGAAACCCTGTCTCAAACAACCAAAAATTAAAAGTAACAATAAAACAAGTAGAATTTAAAGTAAAGCCACGTAAAGATGGAAAATACAGAGAGTCTGGAGACTGTATATTATTATGTTGTCTTTGAATTGCTTGACAGCTGAGGAAGGAGCAACAGCTGCAAAAAAGAAATTTGAATATAAATGCTGCTGGGTTAATAAAACATAAATATTTTAAAAATATCTTGACTTCAAAATTGAAGTCAAAAGATATGTTACTTTAGAGAAGAGGTTTTGCTTTTGTTTCCATAGGAAATGAGAGGCTGTGGATTCATTCTGAGTTAAGAAAAATCAGGTTTGATCAAGGAAGACCATCTGAGAAATCTCTGGTAGGAACAGATGGCCCAGATATCAGAGTTCTACATCCAGAACAGATTCAAAACTGCTACCTGAGATGATCAAGCCTCATGGGATACTCCAGTCATGACTTGACCATAATTCTAAATTTTCTTTTGGTACCCATAAGATTATCAGTGCCCCCAACCTGCATGAAGTAGCCTGGAAAACTATGCCTACATTCCCAAAAAATGTACTATGGATATTTTCCTTTTTTGGTTACAAGTTGTTATGGAAAATGGTCAGGAGACAAGCTAAACAAAGATATTAGATTCAGAGTTTTTTTTAAAGGTGGGAAGTGCTATGAGACAATGGTTTGCACCCTGTCAATTGTATTTTAATAAAACACTGATTGGCCAGTAGCCAGGCAGGAAGTATAGGTGAGACAGCCAGGCAGGAAGTAGAAGCGAGGCAATGAAAACAGGAAAATTCTGGGAAGGGGAAAGCCCATTCTTGGAGTCATGACCCAGCCACAGAAGAAGCAAGATGTGACTGCCTCCTGAATAAGGTACTGAGCCTTGTGGCTAAAACAGACAAGAATAATAGGGTATATAAGTTGTAAGAGTTAATAAGAAGTTGCTACTAGGCCAACCAGTTTATAACTAATGTACAACTCTGTATGCTTTCTTTGGGACTTAACGACTACAGCAAATGGGCAGGACAGAAACCTCAGACAGAAGAATGGCTCCCAATGTGGGGCGAGGGCACTGCATGTCATGTCATGTGTGGAGTCAGAACTGGTTTTCTCCATCTATTGTGTAGATCCCAGAGATAGAGCTCAGGCCATCAGTGCCACTCAGTGGCAACTAAGTGCCTTTACTAGCTGAGCCATCTCACTGGCCCTTGTTCACAGATTTCTCTGAATGGATTCATGATACACAACCTCCCTAATTGCCTTCTTTTGTGTACCAGGCCTGTGAAATCCATCCACTCTGTGCATACCAGCAGTGTGTTTTTTCTTGTTGCTGAATAGCATCCCATTGTGTTAATATGACACAATCTTTCCCCTTGTTATTCAAATCTTTGTGGACTTAAGTCTTAATTCCTCCTGTATAAATATTTAGAAGCTACTGGATCATAATGTGCTTTTCTTTGTAAGGTGTATCAGTTTCTTATTGCTGTGAAAAAAATAATCTGGTGAAAGTAATTTCAGGACAAAGGCTTTATTTTCATTCACAGTTCAAGGTACCCTTCACCATGGAAGGAAGCTTAGACTCCAAGACCCTGAAAGAGGTGGTCCTGTGACATACACAGTGAGGAACAGGAGGGAATTGCTCAGTTCACTGCCTTCATTTTACATAGCCCTAAACTCCTACCCAGGGAATGGTTGCACCCACAATTACAGTGGGTGGCTCCTCAACTATTATCATCAAGATAACCCCCAGAAGCCCACTTTCCCCATGAGTTTAGATTCTGTCAAGTTGACAATTAGCATGAATCATTACATAGAAAAAGCTAAACAGTTCTTCAAAAACATACCCCTTAGCCCTGGCCCCAACAATGTCGCCTAGGAACTCCAGCTCAACCCCATAGTGCCAGAGTTTGGTGTTGTTTATTCTTAGTTCTTGCCTTCTTAGTACTGTGGAATTGCATTCAGTAGACATTAGCAATTTTCTTATGATTAATGGTGTTGAATTTGTTTTCATTTGCTTGTTAGCCATTTATGTCTTTTTTTTCATTTTCTGTATTGTTTTGTCTCATTTTTATTTTCATTTGTGTACATTTTTGTGACGTGTTTGTACAAACGTTTTGCCCATACTTTGGCATATTTTTAGTATTGGAGTGTAGAAACATCTCTTGTTTTATTATTTAACATATTCTAGATTTATTTTATGTATATGAGTGTTTTGCTTGCATGTCTGTCTGTCTGTCTTTCTGTGCACCATGTGTCTGGTGCCTTCAGAAGTCAGAGGAGAAGGTGGGTCCCCAGGAATGGTTATGAGCCATCATGGGGGTGCTAGGAATGAGCCTATGTCCTCTGGAAGAGTAGCCGATGCTCGTAACGGCTGAGCCTTCTTTCCAGCCCCATCTTGACTTATTTTTGACACATTTCTGATAAAAGATACTTAATATTTTCTTCAGCTTTTGTTTTGTATTATGGTTTGATTCTGTGATGAACAGGGTTTTAAATTATGATAAATCCCAGATTAACAAGTTTTTAAAGAGTTTTTACTTTCTGTATCCCATGTTAGAACTGTTGGTCTCCAAGCCGGGCGATGGTGGCGCACGCCTTTAATCCCAGCACTTGGGAGGCAGAGGCAGGCGGATCTCTGTGAGTT
>NC_022009.1:60639297-60646637 GCF_000317375.1 Microtus ochrogaster | reverse complement strand
GAGACCAGCCTGGTCTACAAGAGCTAGTTCCAGGACAGGCTCCAAAGCCACAGAGAAACCCTGTCTCGAAAAACCAAAAATAAAAAAAAAAAAGAAAAAGAAAAAGAACTGTTTGTCTCCAAGGTTGCAAAAATACTTTTCTATGTTTTCTTCCACAATCTCTATTCCATGTTAATTTTTCACTTGACAGGAAAGATAACTAACTTTAACTTTTACCTACATACTTTGGAGTTCTCAGAAGTACTGAGATCCAGGACCAGTGAGATGGCTCCATGGGTTAAGGTGCTTGCCATGGAGATGACTGACCTGAGCTTGATTCCTAGGACCTGCTTGGTGGAAGGAAAGATCTGACTCTTGCAAGTTGTCCTCTGACCACCATACATGTGCCATGACACATCCACCCACACACACGCACACAAAATAAATAATAATGCAATACAAATATTAAAACTACCCAAACTCCATGTAAGCACGTGGGGAATGTTGCAATAAAAAATACTAGATTAAAACAAGTTTATGGACCAAAACATAAAGTTGGCTTGATTAAGCATTTGTTCAAACAACTGAAATGTTCAATTAATGAAAAAATGATCCCAATCACATGTACTGGTACAGCATAACACAGGAATAAATGTCTTGGTTTTGGTCATTTTATTATTTTTTATAGCTTTGGGTTTTACCTATGTTTTTCATAATAGTCATAATAATATGAATATGATCATATCATTACATTTTATTTCATTCACAAATATAAGTAGTTTAAATAATGTAGCCCAAAAACAATGTGAAAAACTTAAATAATCTGGTGTGAGATGGAACATTTTTCCTTCATGCGTGACAAGTAATCTTGACTGCAGTCTTTATCCCTACAATGTGCCATACACTGATGATCCAAGAGCTTCAGAATAGTGCATAGAATCTTCATGTCAATACTAACTTGATAAACCATATTTCAAGGGCAGAGTCTTCATTTGGCTGTGGTTAGGGCAGCACATCCTACTCTCTAGACAAAGCCATGGCCCATGTCTGCTACTGTGCTTAAACTGCATTATTTGCCTATGGAGGCAAAAAACCTCTTTTTCCGGTAGTACACATGTGAATAACATTTTCAGTGGCCCAAACTGTTATTTTCTTATGCTTTTAATAAACTACATCATGGGAACGGTGTATCCCTGAGTAGTGTGGTTCTCGGGGGGGGGGGTAATGAAAAAGGAACATAGGCAGATCAATTCATGCAAATAAAGTGTTTGCGCCAAGCAAAAGCCAAGGACAGGCTGCACACAGAAAGGTTCAACATTAATGTGACTAACCCAAGTCCAAACAGAATGGAAGCAATAATCATAAGATTTAGTCTGTGATTACTTTTGACGTGTTGTAAAAGAGTAACTTCCAGAGTCTGCTAACTGCCTGTGGGAAATCCTGCATTCTTGAACAGTAGCAGACATGGTGCTGAATCTGAACACCAAACAAAATGACTCCCCCAAAACAAAACCCCCAAATAACCAAAAACAAAACCAACAGAGAGATATGGCTGGTTTCCCCACACAAGCCTGTCCACCTTGTTTTCTGGAGAAAGAGGGAATTTCCGAGGACACCAGCCAGCAATCTGCTTCTCTGTTGAGACAAGTGCTGAACTATGGCCAGGATGAGCTATGTGGCTCTTCCTTGTGTTCAGCAGTCTATTTGTGCTAAAACTAAAAAGAATAGTTTGACAGATATTCATAAGAATTTGAAATTAACTGATTGAATTACATATTTATACACTGACTTCAAGAATATATGCTATTTACTTGTGTATTCATTTATTTATCTTGCCTTTTTGAGATAGGGTCTCACTGCATAGCTTTATTTGGCTTGGAAATCACTAATAGACCCAAGTTGGCCTCTCCCTCCCCAGGGCCTCCCCAGAGGTATGAGCCACTATGCCTGTTTTACTTCAGTTGTATTGTTATATTAACTCCATGTTGAATTAAGTGCTATAGCTTTAAAGATTTACTGAGCAGCATGTTGGGATCACTGCCAGGATTCTTCTCTGGCAGTTTTAAAGTTAGAGGCTTAATTTTCTTAGATTATTGCATACATTATTACGTGTTATGTTCTTTTTACTAGGAGCTCAGCCCAGAACATCATCTACTGTAGATAATATTGGCGCTCCTCTAAGCCTCACCGGAGGAAGCCTTTGCCATTCCCTTGGGCCTTGACATGACTGCGCCCATGTTAACAATACATATTCACTTAGGGCTTCCTCCCCCACACCCCGAACACCAATATTGGAAAAGATTCTCTACTCAATAGACTTGATGTTAACTTAATTTTTTCCCTTCTGTATACAGTAAACATTTCTTGAATTTTCAGAATGTAAAGAGTTAATAAGCCATCTTTGTGGGGTGCAGCTTGACTCTGAAGGAGTGAGCAACTTGGAAGACCATCAAGACCATGACCATGTAACTGACCGTTCTTCTCACTGTGCCTTAATTCAGTACGAGAGATCATTTAGTAGTAAAGTTTTTAGGAGTGAGAGACCATGAAAGGGTTTTAACAGTTTTGAAAACAGAAATAGTCTATTGAAAAGATAGGCTAGTAGAAGCCTTAAAAAACAAAAACAAAACAAAACAAAAAACAAAAACAAAACAAAAAACTTCTAATTTAATTCAACAGACACGTCATTTTTTTCGCTGTTTTGTATTTGTTTTTTTTTCTTTTGAATGTGAAAGAACAATGTTTTTATTACTTTTCAAAAGCTGTGAAAGAAAACCTCCTCAGCTGTAAACACAGAGGAGAAAGCAGGCTGAGCTTCCCTGCCTTCCCATAGTGCTCGCGGCTTTCTGGCCTCTGCTTTGTCTCAGCAGTGCAGGTCTATATGACTTCACACGATTTCCTCTTTGTGCTCCAGGAAACTGGGTGTCAATTGAAGAATTCTCAAAATTACTTCATGTGTCAAGTTAGAGGAAAGGTGGGGTGATAAGGAGGAGGGGAGTTACTTGATGTAACCATTCATTCAATGTTTGAGACAGAGCTTGTATAGGTGTTGTACAGGACTGTCCTCTGAACCATTTCCCTGCGTTCGGTTGTGCCTGTTTGCCAAAGATCATCTCAGCTGCGCTCCTTGAGTGCTTACACCTGCCCATAAGGGGTGAGGAGGTCGCCAGACCCTTCCCTGAGGTCCCGCCCCTCTCTGTCCAGAACTGCAGGTGATCTCGTGGAGGGGCGGGGCTAGAGCCCGTCAGGTGGGAAGAGCGAGGGAGTGGGGGTCCATCTGTCCACCGTGGGGAAGGAAGTCTTCATCCCTGCCGGGCAAGGGCTTTCCAGGTGCTGCTTTCCGGACGGTGAGCACCTATGACCCCGGGAGCCACTCCACTGCGTTCTAGAAGGAAGCTCACCTCCCGGGTTCCCCAGAGTGAACTCTGGAGGAATCGTTCTTGCCCTTGGAAGAAATATTAACTGTACTTCCAGGCTGGGCTTGTAGTCGCCTGCAGGAGAGGCTGGCCTTGACTTTCTGGTTCTTCTGTGATTACCTCCCCTGCGCGGGGATTTCAGGTAAGTGCCAAGCCGCAGTCGACCGGCGGTGCTAATTATATGCACGCATAAGGACCTTTGCCCCGACTTCTTTTGGAGAAATGCTGAAACCACGCCAGCGATCAGAGGCTCTGACCTTTGTCCCTCATTTTACAGCTCGCAGAGTTACGACTTGAATAGCACTTGAAGGCTTTGCTGTTGTTTAAGAGTACAATAACGATTTCCGGCAAGCAGGTATGTTTTACACATTTGTATCGCAACGGGGCTAACATGTTGAACGCAAATGTCACTTAATATGCAGGCAGAGGAAAGGAAGTGCAAGAGCGGTTCGGCTGTTCTACTTCGAAGTGAGCAGTGTACAATCTCAAAGTCCCCTCTCGGGCCAGGGAGGTGGGCTTCCGCCCTTCCATCCGCGTGCCGGATGTTTGGTTGCCAGGCAACAGGCTAGCTCCTGCCAGACACCTGTGAAGGGGTGCGGCCCTGGGTCCCAGACCTTGGTCCTGAACACAACCGGCGCCCGCGCAAAATGTGCACGGGCCGGTGTCACCTGCGACCGGCCGCCGGTACGGACGGAATCCGCACCGAAGGTGCAGAAGCCGCGGGGCTGAGCTCGGGAGGGATCACCTGTCCTCGGGCAGACGTCAGAGCTCTCTGCTCAGGGCACCTACGTCACACTGGGACGTCGGTAACGAGTTCCAGGTTTAAGTCGCAGTGGGGTGGAGGAAGGGTGATTGACTCGGGGCTCTGGAGACTGAGCAGCCTCACATTTCCCCAGCTCCCCGACCGGTGTCAGGGAAGGGCGAGCCTCCCGGGGTGCCCAAAGAGCCCTTTGCTAAGGGAGCTCACCGCCCCACCTAGACTCCAGGAGAGGCCCTTTACCCGACGTGCACCGGGCGCTCATTTGCATGTCCCACCCCAGAGGTAAACCACGCGGGTCCACGCTGCCACGCGCTCTCCGCTTAGCATCCGAAGTCACGAGCATAGACGTAGGTTTCTGGTGAAGAAAATACGTTTCCATTCTCGGGGAGTCCAAAATCAGGCGGTAACTAAGTCACCCTAGTCTTAAAGTTTCTGAGATATTGTGCCTTATATATTCCGCGTCCAGAGGAGAGATACGTGCTCGCTTCGGCAGCACATATACTAAAATTGGAACGATACAGAGAAGATTAGCATGGCCCCTGCGCAAGGATGACACGCAAATTCGTGAAGCGTTCCATATTTTGCAGACTTTATAAACCGATCCACAGGGCGACTCTTGACCTCTTCATTTTGCAGCGGCCCCTCCCCTAACTGCCGCCAGCGTCTCCAAGGCAACAGGACACGTCACTCTTAAATACCCCCATTTGTTCGTGTCTTTGGACCCGGGTTCTTGTTTTTTATCAATTAAAACCTGCTGTTATCAAATTTGTGGAGAGCAGCATTTGCTAGTGTCCTTTCGAGGCTGCATACAGAGTTTGTGGAGACAGATCCTAACGCTGGCTGCTTTTAGTAGTTGCACACTCAGGTCTACAGAACCAGCAGAGAGGGCCAGGACGCCGGGGAAGAGACCGGCGAGGCTCCGGAGCGTCCCTGCCGGGCCTCCAGCACGCGGTTCACACTCCGGGAAGTCTAAGGGAGAATGTTAAACTTCCTGGGGCCCCGGGCTTCGGGCTAGGGAAGAAAAACTCAGGTCTATTTTCGAATTAAAGGTACACTTCAAGTATTCCCTGTTTGGGTGAGCTTAATCCCTATTTTATAATGCCATAGACAACCATGCTCGCGTTAGAATAAGTAAGCAAACTTTCAACACTGAGTACAAACTAACGTAGTTTTTCAACTACGGACGTAATAGTCGGAATCCAGTTGGCAAAATATGGAACGCTTCACGAATTTGCGTGTCATCCTTGCGCAGGGGCCATGCTAATCTTCTCTGTATCGTTCCAATTTTAGTATATGTGCTGCCGAAGCGAGCACAAATCTCCAGTCTAGTCAAGAGCTATATAAGGGCCACTAATTTCTAGCTATTTACATTAGGGTGATTTCTATCAATATGTTTCCGGGGTGCATAGAGACTTAAGAGAGGTCTTCTTATTAAAGTCTTGTGTCTCGGCTCGTAAACATGGTTGCCGAGTGGAGGTCGTGCTGCCTGAGTGGACCTGCGTGATTTACCTGAGGAGCGCATGCAAATGAGCGCCCGATGCACGCCGGGTAAGGGGACAACTCTAGTCGCCTGGTTTGGACGGTGAGTTCTCGGCTTTCTGCCCGCGGGGCATGCCGGGATGGCGCGGTGGAGCCTGCGGGGCAGCGAGCGGCGGAGGCTCGGGGAGGCTGGGGTGGGGGGAACTCGGGGAGGCTCGCCTCGGACCGCACAGTGCGCCAGAACCGCTTGTCGCAGCTTAGTTTCCGTGAAAAGTACTTCGGAAACAGCAGAAAACT
The DNA here is from genome assembly GCF_000317375.1 of Microtus ochrogaster. Lineage (NCBI taxonomy): Eukaryota > Metazoa > Chordata > Mammalia > Rodentia > Cricetidae > Microtus > Microtus ochrogaster. Next base: position 60,640,706 of record NC_022009.1, on the reverse strand, counting down.
AACGACCCAACCCTTAGTAAATATGGAAATGTTAATAAAAGTCCTGTACATCGCCTGATCCTCAGCTCGCGCTCAAGTTTGCTGGGTGATTTCAAAGATGCCATCTTAGAAACTGTCACAAAGGGCTAAACTAGTCTCCCAGTTGTATTTATGACCACACACGTGGGTTTCTGTTCTCCGGTGATCATTATTCGCTTCTTTCTAGGCTAATGATTCATTGAAGACATGTGATACTTACCTTGTTAGGGGTATGTCTTAGAGGTGGTCCGTTGTGTTGTTATGCATTTGGTCTTTTATGCTGCTTAATTGGTTTATTTGCCCTGTTTCTTGGAAACGTATGCATATGCATAGAGGCTGAGAGCCTGATGAGTTGGTTTGTTTGTGTTTTAATTCTGTGTGCAATAGTGATGGGTAGGGGGTGTACTTGATAGTGCGTCTATCTCATCAGGAGCATGTGATGTTGACATGTAAATAATAAAGTGTGACGGGGTCAGCATCCTGACACCTCCATTTTAAAGCTTTCCCAAACCTTCCCCTAATGGTTCTGGACGCTAATGAACATTTCTCCAGGTAGATGCCTAGTGGTATGTTTGTATTTAACTCCTGGCTCATGAGTTAGTAAGGATGGTCTTTGGCAGCCAACTTGTCCGGTTCCTGCGAGAGAATTAAGCGAAGGAAAAGGCAAAGAAAATGGAAAAAGGAGGCGTTGATTCTGAGTCTCTGGATCGTTTGGTTCCTTATCCAGGTATTTTCCAAAGTACAGTTCCTTGCTTTAGCAAATTACCTTCCTCAAACTGAAGCTGTGTCTCCTCACTGACCAGTTCTTCCCGAGCCCTGCAATACTCTGCACACATTACTAACTCAACATGTTTACTCTGTTCATCTTATGCTTTTGTTATTGTATATTATGCTCATGTCTTACACTACACATTCAGACCCTTTTGACTCCTGCTAAACTCAAAAAGATTCCCAAATTAACATTTTATTTCAAAATTAAAATAAGTTCTGTTGTGCTTTCCTGTCGCTTTAAGGGACAAGCCACGCCCACTCCCATTACCTCTGACCTGCCCGCTGCCATATTGGGCCCTTCCTTTTCTGCTTCCTTGACGTGCCCGTGCCTTTTATTATAAGGAAGACCTGGGAATGTTGTGCTTTCCTGTCCCTTTAAGGGACAAGCCACGCCCATTCCCCTCCCCATCCGCTGAGGCAGGCTGATCTTCAGCTTCCGGCCTGAGCTCGCTCTCTTTTCCATCTTCCTCTCGGAGAGGCAGCTTCGCTTCTGCCTCTCTCTCCACTTCTCTGCTTCCCCCATCTCCGTCTCTTTCTCCTCTTCTTCTTCTTCTTCTTCTTCTTCTTCTTCTTCTTCTTCTTCTTCTTCTTCTTCTTCTTCTTCTTCTTCTTCTTCTTCT
>NC_022009.1:60634179-60639197 GCF_000317375.1 Microtus ochrogaster | reverse complement strand
CCCCTTCACTCCTCCTCCTCCATAACCCCCTGAATAAACATTCAACCTCACCCTGCATGTCGTGTCTATCCATGTTTCTGTCTTCTGCCCACCCGCCATGTGTCTCCCTGCCTGGGACCAGCCATTGCTCGGGGACCAGCAGCCGCCGTCTCTGCCTGGGGCCCACTGTCTGCCACCACGTGGCCGCCACCACCACCACTCAGGCCGCCGCTCTGGGACCAGCAGCCATTTCTGCCTGGGACTGGCTGCTCACAGAGCCCGCTGCCTGCCACCACATGGCCTGCCGCCACCGTTTGGGACCTACAGCATTTCTGCTGCCTACTGCTGCTGGGGATCTTGCAGCATTTTTAAGAAGAACAAGGGGGGCTAGAGAGATGGCTCAGCGGTTAAGAGCATTGCCTGCTCTTCCAAAGGTCCTGAGTTCAATTCCCGGCAACCTTCTGTAATGAGGTCTGGTGCCCTCTTCTGGCCTGCAGACATACACACAGACAGAATATTGTATCCATAATGAATAAGTAAATAAATATCTTAAAAAAAAAAAAAGAACAACAAGTTCTTTCACCCTTGATTAAGTATCTCCAATCTTTTGGGGGAAATACTATTTTGTTTTTAATCACAGTTTTTCAGAAGTATTTAGGAGAGCGACACAGTAGGCGTCTGTTACAGTAATTGGACCTTGAGTTCAGATTTGCTTTTGTGAGAATGATAAATTTAATAGACCTGAGTAACAGCGTAGCTTCAACAGACATTTATTTGAAGGATTTTCTCAGATTAGATACTTTTTAATGAGGAAAAATTTTCTTTTGTTTTCTGGAACATTTGGGCTCTATTGTTAGTTATTATTGTCATACTAATTGTTCACATAACGGTAATTCTGTTTCTTTACTCAAAAACAGCTACTCAAAACTATTTAGCTTAGTGGTTACTTTAATCAAATTGCCGGTACATCTTATAATCAATGTTATTTTGGATCTAATGAGATGTGTTTCTTCCGTGAGAGGAAACTGAAACTAAGTTTGCCGAACAATATTGGCACTGATCCTATCAGTGTTTGAGGCCAAATTGTTTCTCGTTCCTCTGCACCGCTGAGTATCACTAAGTCAATACCTTTTCAACAGGTTACAGAGGGGAAAGGAGACTTTAAACCTATCATTTTATAACCATGGCCGTATAGTGCGTGCTCATCAGCAGAAAGTCAACTTTGCTGGGTTTCTTTTCATTCACAGAAAAGGAACATTCTGTGAACTCACCCTCTTTAAAAACACAATAACAACAAAAATCCAACTTCCACTGCAAGAGATTTCCTTTTTAGGAATTTTTCTCTCATTTAAAAGAGAAGAAATTGAACCCAGATCCTCACATCCTCGTTGGCAGGAAGAGCGGAGTCACTGGAACCTGCTGCACCTATGACACGTGTCATCTCCTGTGGAACTCTTGAGCTCAAGCTGGAGGACTGAGGTGCTCAACCTGGGTTCCGAGTTGTCACCATAAGAACTTTCAGAACACTAGGGTAGGAGCCGGCCCACAGAGGTTCTGATTTAATCTACTCGAGTGGGGCCTGCGTTTCTGTGAGATCTTTTCATGCAGGTGTAGTTTCCCCCTTGAACTCTCAGCCCCTGTACAGGTTGCTTTGCATCTGTCCTGAAGCCATCATGTACATGCTGGGAACTGAACCTAAGTTCTCTATAAGAACAACAGATGTTCCTAACCACCAACGATCCATCTCTCCAATGGTGGGAACACTTTTATTTGTTTTTTTTTAAAGATTTTTTTTTAGTTATATATAGGTGTGTGTCTGCCTGCATGTGGGTATGTACACACAGAGAGAGAGAGAGAGAGAGAGAGAGAGAGAGAGAGAGAGAGAGAGAGAGAGAGAGAGAGTTTGGAGTAACTTAAAAAAATTCCTAGCCTGGGGATGACAGTTACTTCATAAAATACTTTTCTAGCATGCAGGAATCCCTGTTTAACCTCTAGTTCTGTGTGCTATTACTGGCTATTACTGGTCACACGCCTGCCTGTTGCCACAGTAAGTGGGAAGAGAGGCTAGAGGGTCAGAAGTTCAAAGTCACCCACCCTCTGCTACAGAGGAAGCTAGACTGTTATTTGTAATAGTTAAGCTGAAACTTAGTTTTGACGTGTCTTCAAGTTTAGATGTATTCATAAACTCAGGAAACAGCCAATCCTCCTAAAATAAATGTTTCATTCTTGTAGTGCCTTGGTAGACGTGAAGAGGCTTGTGTTGGGAATGACTTAAGCACAGAGGAATGGTGGCCTGCAGGCACTCAGGAATCCAGACTATTTCCACCTAGGTTCTGCTACCCCACACCTAAGTTCCAAGGTCAGCACTGAAGAGGAGTGGAGAAGGTGCCGGCAGCTTCGACAGCTTCTTAACACTTTTGGCGATAAGTCATCCGAAGTTTTGCTTGCCTTTCATTGGTGAGACCTGGTCACACTGTCCTACCTGGCTGCGGGGCGAACTTAGGAAACAGACCTGCTCCCACTTCCTAACTGCAGTTCCTTGTTGAATAGAAGAACAGACCTTTGGAAGACATGTAACCTCCAAGCCACAGCCTTCCTGCTGCCTTGTTCTGTCTCTTGCTCCTCCATTCCTCCTGTTCTGCCTTTTCCTTCCCCACTCCTGATTTCTGATGACTTGGTCATCATCTCTTATTTCTTTGTAATCTCTATATTGGCTTGGAACATGCACACACACACACACACACACACACACACACACACTTTTTCATTTTAGTAGCTGCCCTTACAGTTCTAGCACATTCAAGTTTTGAGATTTCTATAAAGCCTGTGTTTATTTAGTACATCTCTTCTCTACAGATAAGAAAATCTCTTGATCCCTCTCCTCCCATGACTAATACCATATATCCTTTTTAGGGTTGTGTGTGGCTTTATTCTAACTTTAAAGAAACTTACAAAACTCGTTATGAATATGAAATAAAGACACATTATGTATTTTTAAATTTCTGTGCTCATTTCTCCTGAAATCTTTATTGAGTTCATCTAGGCAGCTGCCCTCCTATATCCAGATCATATGTGTTTCCTTGTGCTCGTCCACTATTTCAGGCTCTTACACTCTTCCTGCCACCCATCAACAATGATCCCTGAGCCTTGGGAGGGGATTGAAATATATATATTCACTTTAGGACAGAGAATTCCTACGTTTCTTGTTCTCTGCACCTTGGCCAATCATGGATCTTTGTGTTAATCATCCCCTGTTTCGATTAGAAACTTCTCAGATGAGGGATGAGAGATGAATTGGTCTCTACTGATATTCTTATGTATTAAGATTTTAGTTTCTGATGTATTTTCTTTTTCTTCTTTTTTGAACACAATTTCTTTATTGATTCCTTGGGCATTTCATATCATACACCCAGTTCCACTCATTTCCCGCCTCACATACCGACCCTTCACCCTTGCAGCACTGCCCCCACAAAGAAAATTTAAAAAAGTAAAACCAAACCAAACAAAAACAATAAATAAAACGAAACAAAACAAAAAAAATCACCTCTTCTCATCTCCATCTTTTCTGCCTCTCCAACACCTGCTCATTCTTCTTAGTGGCCTTAGGTGTGGGCTGTACCGCTGGAGCTGCCCCCTCTCTTCTGACCATGCCATCAGGGCCAGTTTTCCCAAGCCAATGATGGGGTAGGGCCAACTCTCCTGTGACAGGGCCACCTCTCTTGCTACAGTGTTCAGCCAGGGGCAGGGCCAGCTATCCCAGGGCCAGCGAAGGACAGGGTTGGCTCAGTACTCTCCTTGGATTTCATCATGTATGATATCCATGCATGGATCCTTTGGCCCCTGTGGTGACACGGGCCACAGACATCAACCCAGAGCCCAGCTGCAGCTGCACCACAGCACCAGATATGGCCCCAGGCAGTAGCTCAGGCCCGATGACACCATGGCTCCAAGTGGTGGTACAGGCCACTCACATCTGTATGACCCCCAACTGCAGCATGACCCTCAGACTCTAAAAGGCCACAGGTTGTGGCCCAGACCCCAGGTCTCTCTGTGACCTTTGATGGCAGCATGGACCACGGACCTCAACATAGATCCTGGTTGTGGTAGAAGCACAAGCAGGTACCCAGACACAGTCCTCAGCAGCAGCCCTGTCCTGGATATCACTATGCCCCAGGTGGTAGCACAGGCCACCGAGATCAGCATGGCTCAGCAGCAGCGTGGCCCCTGGACATGGTCTCAGGTGACTGACCAGACCCCAGGCAACCACATGGCCCTCCATTGCAACAGCAGTCACAGACGCTAGCTCAGACCCTGGCTGCTATAGAATCATGGACCCAGACATGGCCTTTGGCAGCTGCCTGGCCCAGGAATCATCAAGGCCTCAGGTAGCAGCTCAGGCCACTCAGACCAGTATGTCACATCTGCAGCAAGACTCCTGGACACCAACATGGCCTTGGGTGTTGGGACATCCCCACAGTGTTTGGTGGTAATAGGAGTCAAGGACATCACCTCAAACTCTGGCTGTGATAGGGCCATGGATGCAGACATGAACCTCAGAATCAGCTCTATCCCTGATATCATCATGGAACCAGGCGTCAGTGCAGGTCACAGATCAGTATGGCCCCTGTGGCTGCATAACCCTCAGACACCTACCTGGCCCCAGGGGACAGCCCAGACATTGGGCATCCTTGTGACCATTAGTGGCAACATGGATACAGATGCCAACACAGACTCTGATTGTGGTTGTGGCAGCAGCCCTGGACCTGGACATCACCAAGGCCCTGGGTGGCAAGCAGGTCTCCCACATCAGCCTGCTCCTCACTGCCTTCATTTCTTGTTGAAATAAGAGCGGCGGGAGCTGTGTCCCCCGCTCCCGGCCGCCCCCATGGCTAGCTTTACCCGAAATAATTACACGGAAACTGTATTCTTTTAATCACTGCCTGACCCATTAGTTTCAGCCTCTTATTGGCTAGCTCTTACATATTGATCTAACCCATTTCTATTATTCTATGTAGTCCACGAGCCGGCTTACCAGGAAT
>NC_022009.1:60611993-60630594 GCF_000317375.1 Microtus ochrogaster | reverse complement strand
TCCCGGTAAGCGCACCCAGCTGGGCTACAGCAGATTATTAGAGATGGGCTAGTCCAGGTGCGAGAGTTAGCCTAGAAGAGGCTAGATAGAAATGGCCAAGCAGTGCTTAAAAGAATACAGTGTCTGTGTAATTATTTAGGGTATAAAGCTAGCCGAGTGGCGGGAAGCAGCCCACGGCTCCTATTACTACAATTTCTTCCATTCTGCCTCTCTCCACAGCTCATGAACCATGCCGTTTCTCTCTCCCATTTCTCCACCACACATTTGATCATCACAATGGCATACCACCTGGTACCATGCAGACACAGGGATGTGTACCAACTCAGGCCTTGAGGATCCAGGCTAACCCATGGATGACTAGCACCTGTCTGAGCTGAATGACGTCGGGCAGGACGTGGATATCTTCCTGCCTGTTGTGGAATGTTAATTTTAGGGTGTGTTACATTTGTTTATGGTTTGGACTATTTGTTTAATGATGCGAAGATGTCTTGCATTCTTTTATGTTGCATCTCTTTAACTCTGTGAAACCATGTTACTTTGCCTGTCTACAACACCTGATTGGTCTAATAAAGAGCTGAGCAGCCAATAGCAAGGGAGGAGAAAGGATAGGAAAGGTTGGCAGGCAGAGAGAATACATAGAAGAAGAGAAAGAAGGAGGAGGAGCAAGAGAATAAGGAGGAGGACATCAAGGGCCAGCCACCTAGCCACACAGCAAGCCATGGAGTAAGAAGGAAAGACCCAACAACACCCACCAGCCAAGGTCTTCAGGACCCAGGTTGGCCTGTGTGTAACTTGCACCTGCCTGAGCTGAATGGCGTCAGGCAGGCCAGGGATGTCTTCCTCCTTATGCATTTTCTTTAACTCTACTTGTATCTATTTCTTTTTGTTTTACTTTTCAAAGAATATATTCCTTCATTTACCTCTGTAAGAATCCTATAAATATACACATTGCCTTTGGAATATTATTTCCATTTTTGAATGTTTTTGAGATTTTATGTTTTTATTTTAAGTATATGAATGTTCTGCCTGTGCTTATGTCTTTTGTGTTCACCTATTAAGACTTCAGGTTTAGAAGTAGGGAGGGTTTTGGTGAGCTTCTCTGTTGGACAGCATTGTTAGTCTGGAACTGGCCAGTGGAGGTACAACAGCACTGATGTTTTCATCCAGACCCTGAGAACATCTGGAAGTCTATCTATTCCTTCCATGATTACTATAAGAAGGGATCTGAGTCATGGGAAATAAAATCTCCGGAGAGCTAGGGGCCCTGACATCGTGTGTAAGTGTGTTTGTTTCCTGGCCGCCCAGACCTAAATAATAACATAGGAAACTATATTAATTACAACACTGTTTGAGCAATAGCTTAGGCATATTTATAGATAACTCTTACATCTTAACTCATTTCTATTACGCTATGTATCACCACAAGGCCCGTGGCTTACAGATAAGGATCTGACTGGCGTCTGGCATCTGTCTCTTTCGGTAGGTACATGGCATCTGATCAGCTCCACCTACTCTCTCTCTCTGTCTCTGTTCAGATTTTCTGCCTGACTTTAGTCTGTTACCCTTTGGCCAGAAGCAGTTTCTTTATTAACCAAGGGCAGTAAAACATATTCACAGCATACAGAGGGGAATTCCACATCAGTCATGGACTTCACCAAATTGCCTATAAAGCAGAGTCTGAGGGACCTGTTTCTCAGTAGATCACAGACATTAACATAGGTATATGAATGGCATATACCATAGGGGAGATGCAGGGATTGCTCAGAAGTACCAGGGAGCAGAGAGTATGCATTGGCACCTGCTGTATCTAGAGAGTTGCATGGGGAAGTTTATAGATGGACTATAAACACTGGTGTTATAGGTAGACTAGAACTCGAGATCCACCAGAAAATAAGATTTTCATGATAGGAGCCATTTGTAGTGTTGAGAGGCTGGAGAGCTATGCTGCGTTGTGTTCATATTATGCACAATGTTTCTATCTCTCTCTCTCATCATTTCCTCTTTTTGACTCAGTGGCTCACAGTCATCCTTCGCTATCATTAAAGAAGCTCCTGCAACTGACTTCCTCGTAAGACATCTTTCCTCCCCACTGCGGGGAACAGTGTTCTAATAATGTGCCACATTTTATGGTTTTCACAGGTAGCACCTTATTTCATGGTGCCAACGAGGATAGGATTTTTCTGAGATCTTTCAAAAAATCTTGAAGTGATATTTAATGTTCCTGGTCCTGATCATGTAACATTTCCATCTCACAAGAACAGAGAGCTAGCAAACTGTGACCACCATTTTTAGAACAAGCTTAAGGGTCCCTAAAACAGATCTTCTTCTACTAGTGAAAAAGGAACAGCTGGTTCTCTTAAGTCTCTTTTAAATGAGCAAATATGTCTCGGAGTCAGAAATGAGTCAATGAAAGTTGGTTGTAAGTCGGGTACCTTTCTAGGCAAGATTAATGATGCGATGCTCGTGGTCAAGGAGGGACAGGGATTGGAATTCTTGAATCCATTGAGGCTGAAAGTATGTGTTGAATCCGTATACTGCCTCAGGAGAATCACAAAGTGTGAGTAATTAATTTCTCAGTGGTATTTTCTCACTCACCCAAAGTGGCTCATTATAGTAAGTTTGGTATTCAAACTGTTTTCTAGTTTAAGATGTTTTCACTTGCCAAAAACCAGCATCGAGGAGTTGTGTCATGCAGCGTATTAGATTCGAGGACAGATGGAAGCAGAGAGTGTCAAGATCTCGGATGCTTCTGTTCAAGCACTAGCTAGTCTGTGTGCTGCTGGGACAGACTGCCTGACAAAGGTGACTTAAGACGGGAAGGTGTCACTTGGGCGCACAGGTTGAGGGTTCAGTCCATCGTGTCAAGAAAGTCATGGCAGCGGAACCTAAGGCAGCAGGTCCGTTGTGTAGGTGCTCAGCTCCCCTCTCCCTAGTCCCTCATTTCGGAGGCTTTTGAATGTGAAACAGCATCACCCATAGTTAGGGTAGGCTATCCTACCTCAGTTGACCTAATCTAAACAATCTCTCTCAGAAAAGCCGAGAGATCTGTTTCTGTGGTGAGTCTAAATTCCATCGGTTTGACAACCAAGATGAACTACCAGAGATGTTAGACCAAAGCTAATAGCATGGGTTATGGGAGATGGCAAGGAGCCATCTTTCCTGATGGAAGATAATGGAAAAAGAAATTCTTCCTGAACAAATGACCAAGCCATAGATACACAGAGAACTGTATATAGAAGATGCTATAGCAGAAAACAAAACAAAACATTCTAGTCTCCACAGGCAAGAAACTGAGACTCTGAGAGGTTTTGTTTAAGACCACAGAAGGGATAGTCGGAGGAGGGTCTCAGCCCGCGTTTTCAGAGACATATTCTACACAGTTGCATCGTCTTTTGAAAATTTTTGATCCTACTGCACGTACTGGCTTTGGGGGAGCCTAGGCAGTTTGGATGCTCACCTTACTAGACCTGGATGGAGGTGGGCGGTCCTGATTGCTCTTCAAGCTGATGAGGGAGAGGGACTTGATCAGGGGAGGGGGAGGGAAATGGGAGGCAGTGGGGGGGAGGAGGCAGAAATCCTTAATAAATAAAAAAAAAAAAGAAAATTCCTAATTTAGTTCTGTGTCTGAGTCCAGGCTCTCCCATTTATTAAGGAAGGGATCGCAGGTTTACTATTAATTTTCTTAATAGCAATGATGCCAGAAGGTCACGCTAAGTTTACAAACCAGATGGATTCCTCCTCCTGTTCTGAGAGAGAAGTTAAAAAACAATTTTCTATAAAAAATAAAATTCAAAATAAATCCGAGCTTAGTAATGGGCTTTGTTCTTCCCAGCATTCATTTCTTTCTCCCTGTGTCTTCTGATTTGGGAGATGGCTTTGTGCTTCCTGGAGTGAATGATGATTTATCATGAACAAAATAGAATTTGTTCCTGACTCCTACAAGTGTAAACTCTGAGATAAATAAATGGAAGTGGATAAAAGTCTCAGGAATAAATCAGACTGCTTACATAAGTACATAAGTTAACCTTTTCTCGTTAGTAGGTGGGAACATTTCGAACTAATAATCCATCTCCTCGCCTCCATGTAGGACTTTCACCCAAGCTCGTTTTTATTTATTCATATGGACCAAGATGGGGGATTTCTTCTTTCTTGTTGTTATCATTCCTAGGAGGGGCCCCTGTCAGTTTAACCATGTGCTGAATGAAGTCACGCTATGTAAAATGCCAACAGTGGTAGTACTAGGAATGGTGGTCTTGTAAGCATTGTCCCTCTAGACGCTGAATAAACTTGACTTGCATTCCTTTTCCTCAGAGACAGACCGAGGCACTATGGGAAAGATTTGGGTAGAAAAGAATTCGGGAGACACGGGGAAGAGGGCCAGGAAAGGAGAACAGAGAGAAAAAGCTTCTGGAAGTGGCCCGAGATTAGGAGTGACTTGAAGGGAAAGTACAGGGCCCCACATTAAAGGTGTCACAATCAGATTAGCAGAAACCAATCATCTTAGGGATGGACGACACCTATGGAAAAGTATAATTCGCCATCTAAATTGACCTGCTTTTGCAAGGGAAAGGGTGCCCCTTACCAATGCTAAAACAAAGTCGTGAGACTGTCGGGCAAACCTGGACAGAGGGTCACAGATTAAACCTACACCAGCCCCACAGCCAGAGAGACTTGGGAACACTCAACTCTTAATGGGATGGCTCCTCGGGGCTCAGAGAACCTCAGAAAAGGAGGTGGGAAGAGCCAGAGCAGAGTGGGTGGGGACACCATGGCAACAAGGCCATCTGAATCAGCTCAAGCAGAGCTCAGATGAACTCCCGGAGACCAAGGCAGCTTGCACATGCCTGCACAGGTCTGCACCAGATGGGGTTCTAGAGCTGGATGGAGAAGTGGACACGTGACCCCATCCCTGACCCAGAAACTATATCCAGTTGATAACCACTTGAAAATGAAAACTGAGCTTTCTCTAGGGAGTCTCAAGTACTACCGAGGAAACAAACTACTCTTAAGGGTGGGTGCTTGCCCGGCCCCGATGACCAACAGAAAACAAACTCAGTGGGATCTTTAGAAGTTCTTTGTCTCATAATGTTATGTCGGGAATTTTTATTTTTTAATTATTTTCAAAATTACCCTACAGGTAATTCTTTTCACCTTTTTACCCTACAGGTCCTTTGTGTATATATTATGGTTTCCGGTTTAGTGTTTTTGCGAGGTTCCCGAGTGTGTAAATAAATGAGTCTCTGAGTCTATACCTGTGCCTTTTCTTGGGCTCTTTTCCTTCTATTTGTTTTTTTTTTAATCCTATTCTAATGTACTAGCTTTTATTTTATTTTATTATTATACCTTTGAAACTTATTTGTCTTCTAATGAGAGAAAGGAAGTAGATCCAGGGGGAGGGAGTTGGGGAGGAACTGGGAGGAGCAGAGTGGGAAGAACCCTAATCAGAATGTATTATGTGGGGGAAAAATGAAATTGCAGTGTAATTTTGATTTGCTTTTCCCTGGTGGCTAAGGATGTTGAACATCTTTTCATGCATCCATTATCCATTCATACGTCACCTGAGAGTGTCCTTCCATTGTTCTGTTTACTGGCTGCATTCATCACTCTTTTGTTCTTTGTTCTGAGTTCCTTATATATCCTAGATATGGCTCTCCTGTGGAGGAATGATTGGCAGAGGCTATCTCCCGTTTTATAGCCTGTCTCCTTACTCTCATAGATTGTTCTGCGGTGGAAGCTCTTCTTAAACTCGCTATTGTTACATTTGTCAGTTCTCTGAGCGGCTCTGACCTTGGCTTTGATGTCTGGCGGTTCGTGGCATCAGAGTCTCAACCTTCGCGGTCCCGTTTACCCATCGTCATGATCTGTCCAGAGCTTGTGCGCGTTAGTTCCCATCTGGTTCGCCCACAGGATCGTGGCTGCGCGCTCTGAAGCCTGGAACTCAGAGCAGCGTGCTTAGTTAGCTTCTGCACGGACCGGCCTAAATCGAATAAACGCCTGATCCCAGAATGAATCGCATTGAGCCCTTTCTTGTCTTCATCTCACCTGCTATGCACCTTTTCGTCTCCCAAAGTCTATTTTCTCCTTTCTGTGTCTGATATCCTTCAGAGCTAGGGCTGGAGTCAAGAACTGTAACCGGACTGAGGGGTGTCTAGTGAGGACTCCCAACATCCCACACTGTTTTTTCTTTAAATGCTTTGCTTCTCTCCCAAAGCCTCTTACTGTGTAGTGTGGTCCTCGCAGAGGCTCCGCAGCCGTTCGCAGACCTCACTCTGGTGCCACAGTCCCTGCTTTCTCCAGACTCTAACGTCCTGGTAGAGCCTGGGGGCGTGGTTAGGACAGCATTCTGTTGGAGCAGCCGGCCTGTGCTCGGTAGGAGGGATGAGGGTTCCACATCAGAGGGCTTCTCTTGGCCTTTTGTCTGTTGGTTAGTTTATTTTCTTGCCAAGTCATTTGTCAATATCAAAAGCAACTGAATTTGAAAATATATCTCAGTATTTCTGTCTAGGGAATAGCAAAATAATACAACTTTCCCAAGTTAAATATTTCTGTTTATTAAAGGTTTTTAATCCTTGGCAAGCATAATATTTTACTGTAGAAGAATGAAAAATGCTTTAGAAGTATTGTTAGCGTGGAAAGTTCCAAATTTGGTACCATTTCAATAATTGCAATGCCAGATACTTCGATTTTGTACCTCTTGTGTATTTTTTATAGTTGTACTAAGGGAAGTCAGGGCAGAAACTTGAGGCAGGCACCAGGGCACAGGGACTGAAGCTGAGGCTGTGGAAGCCTAACACTTACTTCTTTGTTCCCCTTGTTCTCAGTTTGCTTCCTTACACAGCCTAGGACCACTTGTCTGGGTGGCTCCACACAGTCGTTAATCAACAAAACTCACATACTCGCCTACAGGCCAGTATGACTGAGGCGTTTTTCTCAGTTGAGAAAATGAAAATTCTCATTTGTGCCAAGTTGATCATCATCATCAACAACAGAAACAACCAAACAAACCAACCAGGACACCCTAAATGCAGAACCCGTCAGTCCTCTAGTGCGAATGCAGGCAAACTATGGCATTGCGGTGACACTAAACATCTTGTCTGTTTGCTACAGTTGCAATCTAAGATATACAATCATATTCTCTTTGTAGTGGGGATAGGAAAGATACCTTCAACGCAGTAGTGCTTGATTAAACTAGGGCCCCCGATAAGAAGTCTCTAGAATCCTCAGTTGGTTCCCTTACCAGCTCCCTGAGGCTAGTATGTGTCCGATCTTGACCTGAGTTTGAATGAGTCAGGCTTGAAAAAAATCCAAAGGTAATAAAACAAAGGGAAGGTGGTCACTGGCTTTCCACATCCTGTTCCTGATAAGGTCATGTTCAACCCTGCTGTAGTGCGTTGTCTCTGACACGTTCCTGTTGCTCCTCTCTACTGAAAGGCACGGTGAGCCAGGGATTATTATACTTCATTACAATTTCCGGACAAACCCTGCTTGCTAGAATTTCTATTCCTATCGAGAATCATAAAATTTCTGCTTAGTTGTTGCAGGGGCCTGTAGTGGGTGAGGTACAGATTGGGCATTATGAAAAGCTAAAGGAATATCAAAAAGATGTAGTGCATCCCTTTTCTCTTTCCCGAAAGTAGACTTCCTTTTATTTTATTTAGAACTGGGTAGTGAGAAATTCGGCACAGTACCGGCATTTATATGGTGAAAGTCATGATTTTGATAGGCAGAGGTATCACATGGGACTGCACAGAACCTGCTTCTAGAGAGTAAACTGTACTCCCCCCCCACCCGCCCTCAGTCGGCAGGATGGGGAGGCTTGGTCATTTGCCCCTGTAAGGATATTGTTTTGCAATTCTGCTAATACTAAGAGTCTTGTTATCTACCTAACAACCAGAAGAGAAACACCCCCTCCCCCAAGACCCACATCCAGGGCTGGGGCTGCCAATCAGAGCTAAGTGCTCAGTAGGATGCACAGAGAGCCCTGGCCAGATTCACTCCCCAGTGCTGAAAAGCTCCACGTCTCCATTCTTTAAGTCATATTTCTGGAACACTGTCGATGTGGGGGGCAGTCCTTTGACTCCAGATCGACCCTCTTGCCTATCATCTTCTTTATTTTGTTCTCTTGGTGCCTAGGAACAATCTAGACATGATATAAAAAAATGCTATCTAGAACAATCTAGAAGTGCTATCAGAAACCTCTTCAGTTCTTCTGCCTACCCCCTTTATCTAGCGTCATGATTTTAAAGTCAAAAATCCTTGGCTGTCCTGGCAGCTCAGTAGGTAAAGGTCCCCTAGGTGCCACAGTGGTGTAAGAAGACAATTGAATCCTGCAGGCTGTCCTCTGGCCTCTGCATGTACGCCATGACAAATGTGTGACCCCCCAACATACAATAAATAAATGTAATAAAAATAAAATTTAAAGCTATTTGTTAGAAAAACCAGATCAGTAGAATACCACGCATAGCTCTTAAATGCAAGGTTTCTGGGTTCTGGTCGTTAGCTCCGTGCTTTAGACAACAGCTGGGAAAGCCAACAGAGAAAACCAAGCTTCTACGCTGGGCAAAGCAGCTGTGTGGGCTGGGGCAGAAAGCTCACTTAAAGTACAGAGATTTGAAGGAGACATGTAGGAGCTGGATTAGCAGAGAAGGAGGAAATAGCGCCATAAACCCACGTAGAGTCACAAGCCAACTGTGCCAGGGGCAGTTGCTTAAATTTTTGAACGATTCTAGGAACTTGAACTTTTTTTTTTTGCCTCAGGCAGGGTTTCACATAATAGACCAGGCTGGCCTTCAACTTGCAATTTCCTGGCTCAGTTTCTCAAGTGTTGAGATCCAGTGTGTACTATCCGCACAATTCAGGACTTAAATGACTGAACTCAAAGGCAATGGCAACCTGGGACCTGGCGGGCAGGAGTTAAGTGTCATTGTAACTCCTACAGTAGTGCTCTGCCCCTAATGAGCACTCGCAAATCAACTGTCCAGAACTTTCTGTTGATAGGAATGGTGTTGGTAGAGAAGCCTGGCTTTGCTGTTCAGTCTTTTTCTCCTGGGAGGGACAAGAATCAGGTTTCGGATTCTGAAAGAGATTTGATGTTGACAAATGGGATGTGAAGGAATTCCACTGATGGAAGAGGTTTTAGGGAGCTGAGTGGCAGGTGCCCTTCAGTCAAGGCCTTTGGGGTTGACTATCATCCTAAAGTCAAACATAGACAGTGAGCTGTAGAACATGCTTAAATAAGCCTCAGAAAGGTCACCAGAGGAAATCCAAGTCTTGGGTTAGAAGAATGTAAGTGGGGACAGAGAAACCAGCCGGAAGAGTGCTGGGGCAATTTGGGGAAATTATAATTTTGGTTTGAGCTAGGCTAGTGGCAACGAGAGTGGAGACACCTAGGTCCATCAAAGAGGGAACTGAGAGCCCTTGGTATTGGTTGGGTGTGGGGGAGCCTGCATGAAGAGGAGTGATGTGTGACTTGCAGGCTCATCTGAACAAGTATAGTAAAGTCATGCTATAAAAATAGAAAGAGAAAGGATGTGGGGGGTGCCAGAGAGAGAGGCCGAGTTTTCTGCACGCCGCCTTTGAGAAGCTTGTGATACATTTCACAGGTGGGGAGGGGGAGAGGGAGGGAGAGCGAGTGCATGCCAACAGAAACAAGGCATAGATATGTCTGTGTAAAGAAAGCTAGTCTTGAGTGGTCAGAGAGGCGATATACATGCACAGGGAGTGAGCTTGGGGAGGAAGAATTTGAGAACCGAGGATTGTACAGCTTCTTCACCTTGCAATTATCTTGTTTCTACATTCTCAAATAGTTTCAATTTCTCAGGATCAAAAAAGTCCCTTTTTTGATTTGGGGAGGGGTAAGAAAAGCTGTGCAGCCAGTACTGTGTAGATGACCTTACCTAAAGGGCATTGGTATATCTTTACATTTGCCTGGGTTCTGATCTCGGGTGATTTTTTTATCTAATGCTAAAGAAGATGAGAAGAAATCTTCCTTACTTATAGTACAAGTTCATAAACACAAGCCAGCAAGGAAAGTGACCTATAAAAGCTCTGAGTGCATTAAGAGAAGCATATATATTTTGTAAAGGTCATGTCTTTTGGCTACTGCTTAATGAGGTGATTGGTGAGAATGGATCCCAAGAGTGATTGGATCCCAAGGAAATATTAGGAGAAAGGTGGCATGCGCCTCTGTGGCCTTACCAAGAGCAATGGGCTAAGTAAGTTCCCAGAGGGAGGCTTGCTGAGTGAGGACCTTGATACTCTTTTACCACTCTGGCAGTGAAGCAACAGGCGCTTCTTTTACTGTCCAGCTAGCAGGTTCTCGTTTGAGTTATTGTATCCATTATTTCTTATCTACTTAGAGGACAACCTAAGGGTGCGGCGGCAGAAGCATTGCAGCAACTATATTTGTCTCTGCTATAGGCAGTGGGTTCTGTAAAAGGCATGCTATAAGGGGCTGCCAGTGGGTGCTGGAACATCAGGGCTTTCTCTCCCTGTAGTGGGAAGAGAGCCAGCAAGGTGTCAAGAAGGGACACTTTCTCCAAACACCCCGCTCCTGGGTGCTGATGGAGAGCTGGTGATTCACGCTTAGACGGCCTTCCACTCCTACCCCTTTTCCTAATAACACAAAACCTGAGTCAGCTGAGAAAACAGATTTGCTCTTTTTTAATCTTAGCCGCATTTGAGTCTAAAGACAGACTCTGTGGGAAGGCGGATCCTTAGTCACCTCCTTCCCAAGCTGGTGCAGGAGTTTCAGATCTCTGCCTGTCAAAGCATTTTCATGGAACCCAGAATTTTTGGGGGGGTGGGGTGCTGAATGTACAGCCTTGATCCCCTCACACTCTTCTCTCTCCTTCAAAGGTTGTGGACTAGGGGTCTCCCAGGGTCCCCTGCCTGTGTCCTCACGACCTGGTTCCAACAGAGTCTGTCCTTGGCCTGGCCCTTCCATGGTGCGCTTGACTGGCTCACGGGTGCTGTTCTGTACTTGGGCAAAGCAAGTCATTACATGGCAGTGTGTGGAGAAGAAGCTTGTTTCTTGTAGAATCACAATAGGAAAGAGTCTTCGAGGCTGAAAGGGTACTCAGCCCTCTGGCAGATGGGGGACAAAGGATGCTGCTGGTTTCTAAGGAGCCTAGAAATGAAAATGATTAAATTCCGCTTGCCTCTGTCTGTGCTTGCCCAGTACCCTGGCCTGTTTAGTTTCTGTTCACCCCTGTGAGAAGCTTCCAGGTTTCAGGAAAGGGTATCAGGGGAAGGCAGACATAACACACCCAGCTCTGACACTAGGTTGTTGCGTGAACTTGGATCAACTGTTGAGCTTTACAAACTGTGTTGTCTTTACCTGTTACAGGATGACGCCTCGCGGGAAGGCTAAAAGAGCTAACATATGTAAGCAGGCGTGCGGTGTGGAGAGGTCACCGTCTGCATCTCTAGTCCCCCTGGTCCCCTTTGTGTGTCCCCTATCTGTTCTCACCTCTGGTACTAAGGGAAGTCTTCTCTTTCCCAGAGCTTAGGTCCCCCAGGTATTCCATATGCATCACTTGGCCTTTTATTCTGCGGATAACTTTCTTATGCTGTCCTAGTATTGCTGATTACCAAGGGACCACTGCTGGCCAAGCCTTAGCTACATAGCAGAAAGGTGAGCAATATTTGATGAGTGAGTGTAGAACGCACTAAGTTGCAGGGAAAGGGGGCTAATATGTGCCGTCGTCGAAGCCTCGACGGATGCTTAAACCAGCTCGCTTGGGTTAGAGTCTGAGTGTCGCCAGTGCAGAGCTGTGCACATTTGGGGAGTTGCTGGACCTCTCTGCTCCTTGGTCTGCTCATCTGTAAAATGGCTGTGATAAAAGATAAAACCTCTTTCCCAGGGCTTTTGTGATGATTGCTCAAGTTCTTGTTTGAAGACTTTTGACTGGTGCTGGAGAGAACCCATTGTATTACTTTAAAGAGCACAGCTTACAGTCAGACAGAACTGAGTTCAGAGAGATCCTGTCCTATGGCTTCTCTTCTGTGCTCTTGAACAGAAACCATTCAGCATCTCTACACTGCACTTCTCATTCAGATAGGAGCAAAGCACTCTTCATTAGTTGTGTGGGTGAACTTGAGATGAGGCTGCAGAGACACTGACGTGTTTGATGACTGTTGGTCTCTGAAGCCCAGAGCTTGTGGGTTTTCTCACGGGGAACGGCTGCTGTAGCCCAGGCCCTCTTTAGTAAACTGAAGACCTGGATCTTTCCCTGCCAGGAGAATAGTGGAGTCAGGTTGCTGTGGCTAAACTGCAGGGAGAGATGCTGAAGCTGCTTCGTGTTGGTGGCTAAGTTGTAGCATCAATTCTTGACCAAATTAGGCCATTAAAAACGTTGCGTTTGGAAGGAGCTAGAGATTTTGCCCATGTGAGATTCCAACACAGGTCTATACCCGTCGCTTTTCAGCGTGTCTGTCATTATGTAAGGCATTTCTCAGTGTTTGTCCTTCTGTAGTCAGCCGAGCTAGTGCCATGGTGATGCCTTAGCTGGGGCTGAGTAGAGACCTGCCACCCCCTGCAGCCAGGTGGCTCTGTGACTCTCAGTCTCGGAGAAGGCAGACTTTATGTATCCAAGGGAGACAGTTGGCCTAGTCTCTTAAAATGGAGGAGTTAAAAAACACTGAAGTTCATAGAGACCCAGTTTCTGTGGTTCAGACTCCTGAGTATTACTCTGAAATCTGGTTTGGCCCCAAGTCATGCTTTAGGTCTCTGGAGTGACCCCTCTCTTCTCTCTCGGCCATGAGGGACCTGTCCGGAAGGTAGATATATTTGAGGGGTGGTCTCAGTCCTACAGGGGGGGAACGAAGGAGAAGAGAAAGCAGAGAGAGCCAGGCAGGCCTTGACACCAGTGGTGTCTTCCAAGGTGACATTGTTTTGTTACCTTTCTGAAGCTGGATCTTCATTTAGATTTCATGGTCCAAGCCTTCTATACTCATTTTACTTTTGTATCTTAATTACTTTTGTTTGAAGGTAATATTAAGTTAGACAATACAATCAGTGTTTTGGGAGAGGGGGTAAGGAGATGTACGTTTATGCCTCACGATTACTGATTTGTTGCGTATTTGCTTATATGATCTCACGGTCTCATCAAAATCTCGTGGCTTCACTGCCAGCACTGTCAACAACTGGCTTCAAACATGAAGACAGCGGTTACAACTTCCTTCTTCATCACCTCACGTTCTTTATGATTTTAGTCTTATCTTCACTCTATCCCTGTAGGAGAAAGATTACTGTCATTTTTTTTTTCAGAACAAAATTCAGGTAAAGAAAGCTTTTAGGAGCTGGGTATGGTGGTAAACTGTCAAAAGTTTCTACAAAAGTTGTCCAGTCCGGGGTTGGAGAGTGGGGATTAGAATTATTAGGCAAAAGGAACAGAGACGTAAGGGAAATAGGAGACAGAAGCATAGGACAGCATTGGGAGGGACATGCAGTGAATACTGAATCCGTCTCGTTTATTTTTCACACGTTTATATATTTCACTCAAAAAGGGGGCCGGAGCAACAGACTTTATTAGCGTGACACAAGGAATAGATTTGACATCTCTGACCTTTGGTCCAGGTGGAGCAGATCTTCTTCAACACTCAAAATACTAACTAACCACACCCTAGGCCAGAATCGCTCTTTTGTAGCCACACCTGTTGTTAACAATGTTGAGAGAGCAAAAATAAGCTCAGGCTCTCTGACCCTCAGACAAAGAGGAACAGGCTCACAGCCATTTGTGTTCCAACAGTGAGCTATCGTAATCCAGCACTAGGGAGGTAGAGCCAGAAGGTTTGGGAGTTTCAGGTCATTTTCAGTTACTTTGAGGGCTGAGGACATAGCTCAGAGGTAGAGTGCTTGCCTATCCTGTGTGAGGCTCTGGGTTTAATGCCTAGTCACACACACACACACACACACACACACACACACACACACACACACACACACACACACTGCCTTGAGGCTGAAGATGTAGCTAGCTCATAGAGTGCTCACCTAGCAAGAGAAGCCCTGGGGTTTAATCCCTGGCATCCGATAAACTAGGGGTGGTGATGCACATTTGTGATTTTAACACTCCAAGAGGGAAGTGAGTGCAGGGTAATCTGAAGTTCAAGGTCAATTTTGTTCACTTAACAAGTTCAAGGCCAGCCTGAGATTATGACTCTTCGTCTCAGAATAAATAAATAAGTAAATACACAAATAAATGAAGA
Source organism: Microtus ochrogaster (assembly GCF_000317375.1). Lineage (NCBI taxonomy): Eukaryota > Metazoa > Chordata > Mammalia > Rodentia > Cricetidae > Microtus > Microtus ochrogaster. The sequence continues at coordinate 60,616,383 of NC_022009.1, read as the reverse complement.
TTTTTTTTCTCCTGGTTGACCTAGATGTACTCATTCTGGTTGTACACTGGAGGAATTAAAAACAAAAACCCCAACTGTCCAGATCCTGCTCCAGACCAGTTAAAAGCAACAACCCGTCAGGTGGAGGTAGTGCTATGTATGGGATTTTAGTCTTTCAAGAGAAGGTTGAGGGCAAACACGGTGTCACTGCTGAGTTTAGAAGCAAGCCCTTTTATTTTTTATGGTTTTGATTAGAAAATTACATGAAGTAGTGGAAAATAATTTTTAAAATATAGCTATAGTATTACATTGAAATTTGCTTTTCAAGTTACTTTTCAGTCAGCATTGTGCATATGCAAACTTCTGAGGTGATAACTATCAGGAGGCCTTGTCTTTGGATTTTTATTTAAAGGGGTGGAGCTTTAGGGTTCTAGGGTTGGAAATGTTCCCTGGCCTTTTATCAGGATGTTAGGGCACGGATCCATGGTTGTTACCATCCAGGTTTTCTCTTTGGAGTGTGACTGTGCCAACTAGAACGACTTTCCCAGAGGTTGAGCAGAATATGGCGAGAGGGCTAGCCAGAGTTGATTTGTTTTTCTGAGTACAGGTGTCTTAGTTAGGGTTACTATTGCTATGATAATAACATATTGCTATGATAGTAACATAACCAAGTAACCAAAGAAACCTGGGGAGGAAAGGGTTTATTCAGCTTGAGCTTCCACATCACAGTTCATCATCAAAGGAAGACAGGAACTCAAGCAGAGCAGGAAGCCGGAGGTAGGAGTTGATGTAGAAGCCATGGAGGAGTGCTGCTCACTGGCTTGTTCCTCATGGCTTGCCCAGCCTGCTTTCTTATAGAACCCAGGACCACCAGTCCAGGGGTAGCGCCACCCTTAATGGGTTGGGCCTTTTCCCATCACTTGTTAAGGAAATGCCCTTGGACTATATTGTGGAGGCATTTTCTGAGACTCCCTCCTCTCTGATGATGCTAGCATGGGTTAAGTTGACTTATGGTTAGGCAGTGCAATAGCTTTCTCAATGCACATCCTCCAGCACAGTTCCCACCTTCCCCTGTCCTGGGTCTCAGTTATGTGATCTCAGCCCTGGCAATTGCTGAAGTACATCTCTGGGAGAAGTGAAAGCAGAAATTCTACTGAGAGTCATTTGCCTAAAGCTCTCTGCATGCTTTATTGAGTGGGGGTGCATTCATCCCTGTCTTTACTAAAGCTCTTGTGGAGACACCAACCCAGTGCTTGCAAAAGTCCTTGTATTTTATCTACAAGCGTTATGTAGTCACAGCTAGAACTTTCTTCTTGGGGTGAAGGTCAGGGCCAAAAGGAGACCATTCTGTGGAAGACTGGCCCTAGAATGGTGTGTGCGTCAGAATTCTTCTTGAGTCCCTTTGGGATTCTTCAGACCTGGAACGTTGCTGGAGAGCTGTCGTTAGCACTTGTGAAGAGCGTCTGGACCACACCAACAAAGGGCGAGAAACACAAGGCTGTAGAGGGGCAGCCGTCGTGGGGTACAGCGTTTCTTCTCAGATGAACACCAGAGCTATTTCTCTTGGTACTGATCCAGTCTCTAGGTGGGAATGTTTCTTGTTCACACTAGGAGGTAAGCTTGTCATTAACTTTTCATCAATGAATTCTTAAAATTTGTGGGCTAAAACAGAGCAAACCAAACCAACAAAAACCTAATCGCACCCGGGGGGTGGTGGCGCACGCCTTTAATCCCAGCACTCGGGAGGCAGAGGCAGGCGGATCTCTGTGAGTTTGAGACCAGCCTGGTCTACAAGAGCTAGTTCCAGGACAGGCTCCAAAGCCACAGAGAAACCCTGTCTCAAAAAACAAAACAAAACAAAACAAAACAACAACAACAAAAAACCCCAATCGTCTTGAGCTGACAAGGTGGCCCAGTTGGTTAGGGTGCTTCCTGTCAAACCTACCTCCTGTGCTCCATTCCTGAAACTCACCTCACACCTCCTCCCAACACAAGCACACGTTCACACACTAACACACAATCATTTTCAAAGATAATTTATTTTTACTTTGTGTATGTGGTGTATTGCCTGCATGTATGTCTGTGTGAGGGTGTTGGTTCCCCCTGGAACCGGAGTTACAGACAGTTGTGAGCTGCCATGTGGGTGCTGGGAATTGAACCCGTGTCCTCTGGAAGAGCAGCCATGTTCTTAACCGCTGAGCCATCTCTCCAGCCCCACAATCATTTTTTTTTTTAACCTTAAAAAATTCACAAGCTGAACAAAATGCTTTCTTTGTCATAATGACTTGCTTAGGAATTTGGAAAAGGCCTTTGCTATAGGTTTGCTGTGTGTCCCCGCTGCTGAAGCACAGTTGGCCGAAGCCAGGGACTGGCAGCCTGTAAGCATTTAGCTATAGCTAAGCTGGGGGCTGCCAGAGGCCGATGACAGTCATTTGTATATAAAGAATTCATTCCCAGAGCCTTAGATATCACATACCAGAGAAAGACGATTGTGAAACGCAGGGCCAAACTCAAGTGCTTCCCAGCTGTTGTGGGTACATTTGGTATGTGTAATTCTGCCTGACAGTGTTTACTATTTGGTCGTCTAAACAGAACTTCGTAGTGGCAAAGAAAGGGTTAACGATCATACCCAGCAGTTATCAAGATGGGTGCGTTTGCCGGTGAGGCTTACACTGACCGCCTCTGCAGCTGCACTGAGAGCTCTGACCAGGGATTCTGTGCTGCAGAGGGCTTGGGAAGGGAGCTAGAATGTTTGCCAGGACTCAGTGGCTTCTCCTCTCTGGAGTTTCCTTGGGCCTGGATATTGCAACAGCAGCCCCTAGTGTGTTAGAGGGTGAAAGCAGGATTCTAGCTAACAAGGTGAGAAGGCACAGGGTGTGGGGAAACAGGCATCTTGGCCTTTATAAAGCAGTATAGCTAGGTCTAGCTATTAACATCACCGTGTTTTCTAGGTCTTGACAGCAGGAAGGTAGGTTTTATATTACTTTAGAAAAATATAGAGGCTAAGGAGATCTTAGAGGAGGAGGGCATTAGGAAGTTACTGGAGAGGGGGGCTGTTCATATGACCAATTTGCCATTCTTCCAAAGTCTGCAGAACTTGGCTGTGTAGAGAGAGAGAGCCGTTAGCGCTCGGTCACAAAGGTCCCTCAGAATGGGAGTCTATGATGGGGGCCAAGACCTGAAATTCTAGAGATGCCAAGCAATAACCCAATCAAAGTGTGAATGGCTGATAGATAATTACTTATTATTGAGTTTTATTTAAGAGGTTAGGCCTAGGTAAGACAGGGATCTGGACAGGAGGTGTGAAGATGGAGACAGAGAGAAGAATCAGGGATATGGGTGTGAGTATAAGAGACCCAGCTTTCATGAAGCCGGCATTTTGTTCAGTTGCCACAGCTCAGACCTTGGTGTCTGAATGTTTCCAGCATGAGTCATACGCAGGCAGAATGTGATTGGAGGGTGTGGGAAGCACCCAGAGCTCAAGACTTTGTCTCCTGCTTGCCCTGTCTGGCTCTTCTGAAAGATTTAACCCCAAATGACTTGTCCATGATCAGGTTTGGTTTTCTGAGGCCTCTGTGTGAGTTGAACACGTAGTATTTCTCTTTCCACGCTACCTCTCTCTCTCCTTCCCCTACCCTCCCAAGACAAGTTTCTCTGTGTAATATTAACAGCCCTGGCTGTCTTAGAACTCTCTTTGTAGACCAGACTGGCCTTGAGCTCACAGAGATCCCCCTGCCTCTGCCTCTCTAGTGCTGGGATTAAAGGGTTGTTTTCTAAAGAAGTAATAGTGGAATCATTTATGTTGCCTGGGGAAAATGGAGAACCTGAGGTGATAGGATGGCAACAATGAGGTGTGTGTGTTCATGTGCGTGCGTGCGTGCATGTGTGTGTGCGTGTGTGAATCCTGAACCCTGGAGTGGTGAGCTGTGGCTTTGAGGAGTTTGTTTCTTAGGGACAACTAATATCCACCCATAGAAATAGCTGTGTTGATTCCTGCCAGGCCCTTCTAGCTCTAAGAAGCATTCTGTCATATGAGGTGGGAACCGTCTGAGAAAGCACCGAGCGTAGGACGTCTTGGGAAACCCTACTGTTTAAGGATGAGAAGAAAAAACCCACGGAAACTGAAAAGCAAAGAGGGGAACACGACGAGGGAACATGGATCTGATCATCAAATTCAGGCTGCTTAAACATGTTCCGAGGACATTTATTCCCAGATTCAGCTTCTGCTAGAAACTGCTCGGGCGTGAAGGCGGTAGTGTGCCGCGATGGCTGAGGTTTGGAGAGGCTCAGCTCAGACTGTTTTCCAGAATCACTCACACAGCTCAGACTGTTTTCCAGAATCACTCACACAGCTCAGACTGTTTTCCAGAATCACTCACACAGCGATGGCTGAGGTTTGGAGAGGCACAGC
>NC_022009.1:60595600-60611893 GCF_000317375.1 Microtus ochrogaster | reverse complement strand
CACAGCGATGGCTGAGGTTTGGAGAGGCACAGCTCAGACTGTTTTCCAGAATCACTCACACAGCTCAGACTGTTTTCCAGAATTACTCACACAGCCCCCAGTTGTAGTCCCGATTCCCGAGTTGCAATGGCTGCCTAAAGAATTTTGTTGTGTGGGGTGTTCGTTTTTCTCTCTTTTCTCTTTTTCCCATGAGCTTTCTTGTCCAGGGGACAGTACTGTAGACTGGGACCGTGACACTGGGAAAGCAGGCCGCCCGCCCGCTCTGTGTTGTACCTGGAATTCAGTTAGAATACATTTTAGGAAATGGCTTTTCAGCTTGACATATGAGTTCCAGTACAGAGACACTTGCTGGTTCATAGCTGATAGCTGGTCTCCTGACATGTGTGTAACTTTTGACAACTTAACTCTTCTCCTTCAAAAGAGGCAATGCCAAACCCGTGGACTGCTATTTTTTTTTTTTTTTTGAAAATACTATAATTGTAACTTTACAGATACAGGCGCTAAAAGACTAGTCGAGGCTTTCTTTAGGGCTAAAGCTGTTTGTCAATGCAGAAGCTCCTGCTGGGTTCCTTAACAGGTAGACCTGCTGAGCCTGGTCTTTGGTTTATTGACAGGGTTTCCTTATGCTGTGGTCCTTCTTTCTGCAGAGTTTACTTCCCTCTGTGAAAAGCAAAGCACCATGCAAATAGGATTGGAGGATGGAATGTGAGTGAGGTTTTTAAAATTTGCAGAATCCCTTCCAACACATGAACCATTCAAAAAAATATTTCAGTGTTGGGGATGAATTCAAGGTCTTGTGTTTACTAAGCACGCATTTGCCCTGCTGCTTTTTCAGGAGCTAACACCATGGACCATCTGAGAGGCAACAAATCAGTACATGGGGAATGCTGGGTGGCTTTGGAATTTTCTGTGTGTGTGTTCTGCCACCTGCTGGAAAGCTGAGTAGCAGGAAGAGCTGCTGTGCAGACCTGGTCCCTCTGTCCGGCTCCCAAGACCGGGTAGAGGAAACAGAAATCCCAAAGTCTTAGTGAGTGGTTTTCTATTGAGCCTCACAAGCTGGGAGCGGACCATCGCACAGGGAATTCCCCTCTGACCCCCTGCTCAGGCCTTGGGAACTCGTCTCATGTTGTCTTCAAGTCTCCTAACTCTGGGGGTCCAGTGCGCTGACCGATACTGCCCTGAACCACTTTCCATTGGTTTAAAATGAGAACACAGCAAAAATATGTAATCCAGGTTCAACACATCCGTCAGTAGGTGAGGGCCAATTGACCTGTTCGGCAAAGAAATACCCCCACCCCCACCCCGTTCCTTCTGTTAAGATTATAGTCTCTCTGCTCCATAGTGTCAAAGTGACTTTTTGTTAAATGACACAGATAAGTATAAAGCACTAGCTTCTGAGTCAAACTTCCACCATCTTCAGAACTCGGGATATGTTCACGTCCTTGCTAGAGTGCACCATTACAGAGCCGTGGACTGTGGACATTACCTCCTGGAAAGAGGGTGCGGGAATGCCCCTGAACCCACACTTGTGCATTTGGCCACTTTCCTCAGTCATGTGCACACAGCTCTGCCCCAATTGCACACGCTCTCGGAGTCTTTCAGGGGCTGTAGCATACCTGCTGGGGACGACTGGGCAGGGAGATACCCATCTGTGCAGCTATGGGGAAGCCATCGTCCACGCTGGCTGACGACTTCCCAGCGTGGCTGCTTTGCGGTTCTGCCAGTGTTCCTTTACCCAAATTGGAGCACCGGACAGAAATCTCAAGGTCCAAATCAGGTCCAGAAGGAGAGGGAGCACGAGCAAGGAACTCAGGACCGCGAGGGGTGCACCCACACACTGAGACAATGGGGATGTTCTATCGGGAACTCACCAAGGCCAGCGGGCCTGAATCTGAAAAAGCATGGGATAAAACCGGACTTTGCTAAACATAGCGGACAATGAGGACTACTGAGAACTCAAGAACAATGGCAATGGGTTTTTGATCCTACTGCATGTACTGGCTTTGGGGGAGCCTAGGCAGTTTGGATGCTCACCTTACTAAACCTGGATGGAGGTGGGTGGTCCTTGGACTTCCCGCAGGTCAGGGAACCCTGATTGCTCTTGGAGCTGATGAGGGAGGGGGACTTGATCGGGGGAGGGGGAGGGAAATGGGAGGCGGTGGCGGGGAGGAGGCAGAAATTCTTAAAAAATAAATAAAATTAAAAAAAAAACTTTTTGGTTCCACAGAGTAAAATTTTGTAGAATCAAAACCTTAGTGTGTCATTGAGACTTGGAGTGTGTGTAGGGTGGACATTTATATTTCCTTCAGGGAAGGACTCTTGGTGACAAGTTAAAAATGTTCATTTTCTTGACAAAAGAAAATGTTTTAACAATAAAATCAATCTCTCAACTCTTTACAAACGTTTTTCCCATCTATGAAATCCCAAAATTTGGGCAATCACGGGTTTTAAACCCCATGGCCTCACCTCTTCTTTCATGTGACAACTTGTGTAAAAAAGTAGGGTCGACAGTTCTCAGTTGTGACTTCCATATCATCCCTGGCAAATTCTCCGGAGAACTTTCTGCGCTGTGACCCACATAGAAACATAAACATAATGATGTGGTGGAGTGAGGATAACGTTTTTCCACTAACTAGGTCGCTGTGTGATAGATGAAGTGTGGTCTGTAGTAAATGCTTGGCCTGATTTCACAGCCCTTTGGACCGTTCTCCTTCTCCGGAGTTCTGGCTGGAGTGTGACCTTCCTGGCTGGGTGTGTCTATGAGACTCCTGTGGGGAAATTGTAGATTTTTGGCAGCCAAGCCTTCCAGCTACAGGGCCAGGATGAGGATGGAGGCCCAGTTTCCCCGCCTGTTGAAATTTCTCAAACACTCAATACTTTTGAAATATTTTCACACAGGAACACAGCATTTTAATATCTATGACTAGCTGGAAAAAAAAATACTAGCAACTAACTGAATAAAACTGACTGCATTGTTAAGGGACGTCACTCTGAATTTCTCCCGAGGAGTTTTGCGGCCCAGCAACCTTGTGACAATGAAGGGGAGAGGTAGTGCTGTCCTGGCTGAGGCAGCTTTGGAAGCTGCCTTCATGTAACCAGAAGTGAACATTGCTAGTCGAGAAAACCTTAGTTAAAATTTACTTTGAGAAGAATTTTAGCTAAAAGAGGCGGATGGCTGTGACCTGAGTAGGCGGAGGCTGGGAAACAGATCTGTACTGAAGCCAGGACACGTGGTGGCTTCACCGTGAATAGATGTTCCCAAGGAACAAAGTTACCCTTTTGTATATTTATGTATTGATAGCAGCATCCTCTGAACGATTGAGATCATCACAATCTCAGGCTATGGGCTTCTTAAGAGCACACTCAGAAGTTGTGTCCTCAAGACCACATTAAGAAGATAGAAAAAGGCCCCCTGTTTCATTTCAGGTCTGTATCTGGTAAATATTTTGGACTTTTTAATGTTTTCAAAGAAAGGCATTAAACTGAAGGAAAAAAAATTCAACAGAATCAAAACTTTGCAGTCAGAACTTTGATAAAGACTGAGGTATTTTTCTGCCCGCTCACCTCAGTAGTATAGCTGACAGAACGAATTCAAGTTAAATTCTTTTTTATTAAAGGTGATCAGATAGGGGCTGGGGAGATGACTGCATGGAAAGACACTTGCCTCCAAGCCTGCCCACCTAAGTTTCGTCTTTGAGATCAAAGGGTGGGTGTGGGAACCAAATTCCACAAGTTGTCCTCTGACCTGCACAGGAGAGCTGTGGCATGTGTGAGTCCCCACAAGAAATAGAAAAATAATAATCATTTTTTCAGGAGGTGATGGGATAGAATGGGCCTGTTAACAAAGTCTTTCCAGGTAGCATTGCCTGGAGCTCTTTCCTTTTCTTCAGTCGCCCTTGCTTTAAAGCATTTATGGACTCCCAACATCACTCCTGTCTCAAAATCCCAGTGAAAATTAGGAAGACTCAAGGCTGTGCCTTTATGTCCTCAGATCACAGCCTGCTGCTGAGGACGCCACCTGTGATCCTTTCCCTCTGGGTTTGGTTCCGTCGTCCCGTTTGTCCTCCAAAACATCTGCCAGTGTCAATGGGTAGAGGGGTCCGGACTCCATTTTAACCCTGGAAACAGTGTTACAGGTCCGCCATTGCTCTTCTGGTCAGAAGGGTACCATAAAGGTCAGCACCTTTCTGTATGCTAAATGCATCAGATGTGTAATTAATGTATCGCGTGTGTGGTTTATTCTTTGGGTTGGTCCGTTCTTTTCTTTTCCAGGTAAGGAAGAGAGTAGCTTATAGAGTGCGTTGGCATCTGAATGTGGAATGTCTCCCACAGGCTCGCACTTCGAGTGCTCGGCCCCAGCTTGCGGTGTTATTTCCAAAGCTGTGGCGCTTTTTAGGAGTTGGTGCCTGGTTAGTGCTAACAGGTTCCTAGTGGTGGGCCTTGAAGGTCATGGGTCATATCCACCCTGGTTCTAGTCTGGTTCTCTGCTCATGGTCTACTGCCATGTGATCAAATGTCTGCTACATGTTCCTGTCACGTGACCTCTGCCATGCGTCCTTACAGTGGCAGAATGGAAGTGGTAAGTCAAAAGGAACGTTATCGCCGAAGTCGTTCCCGTCACGTGTTCTGTAGTAGGGACTAGCACACAGAGAGTTTAAAAACTTGGGGTTTACTTAGCAAGCAAGTGGAGCCGGGAGCTGATACGTTTCTGCCTTTGTGGCTTAGGTTTGAAACTACCTAGCCTGATGGCAGGATGCTGCAGAGAAAGGAGCTTTCCCAGGCTGTTGGACTCAGCTGCCCGCCAGCAGGAGCATTCCCCTCCTCCATGTCCAACCCTGAGAGAGCCAAGTTCATTTTGAGATCCCAGGAAAGAGCCCTAGAAAGGCCAGAGGGTCTTGCTCTATAACTCAGGATCATCTGCTATCTGTAAGACCCTTCGCTAAGATGCCTTGGCATCACATGACGCAGTAGACAAATATGCTTTCTATATAAATGTGCAGTAAATAGAGCTCAATGAGTGTCCACTGCCTAGGCAGACAAGCAGGAAGCCTCAAAGCGAACAAGCCTGCCCAGCGTGTAGGCAGACATCATGCCTGAGGCTGTGTTCTCACCACGACCTCTTCCCTTTTCTGCTGACTTGGGCAAAGTCTCAACTTTTCTTTACAAAAGATCAAAACTAAAACTTTTTGGCTGCGCAAATCAGGTTGTCACTAGGGGTTGGCTGTGTCTCAGAAAAGACAAGCGAGGCTGGCCTGGATTGTCCTCTCTTGGCATTCCAGGACACCCAAACTCCACAGAAGACACTTTACCAACAGCCGCCCCTTTCAGGCCTCACAGGAGAGGCGGAGGCAGGCTGGATTGAGTTCAAGGACAGCTGCAGAGAGAGACTGTCTTAAAACAAATAAATAAAGAAACAAATCAGCCAACCAAATAAACGTTAACAGTACCTGCTGGCGAGCGAAGGAAGTCCTGGGGACTGCTTTCCGGAATTCCTAGTTAGTGGTTAGAAAACTATCCCTTCTCTTTTAGGCCAGAGGCTTATAACATGAAATTCTATATCCTAAAAAATGGGTACATTTTGGACTGGTTCTGTTTGAAGCATAGTAATGATCTAATTTTGTTGATTATGGATTATCTGGAAGGGATGGTCTTACAGAACATGTATATTCTTGACCCTGTTTGTGAAAAAATCTCTTTAAAGGGAAATATTTGAATGTCTCTCTTTCAGAAGGAGAAGAGCATTCATGTTGTCTTCTTTTCTTTCTTCTGAGATGCTCAAGCTTCTGGCACGTTCTCTCAATGTATAGACATCATCTCACAGGCTTTATCTAGACCACGACTTCTTTGAAAACCTCAGAAATTCAGATGCCTTGTCTACTCACCATGACAAACTATCACAAGTGCTTACGGAATTTTAGAAGGGTGGGGGTGGGGATATGGTCAAAGTACATCCTGTGTCAGAAGTTATGGCTTTAAGTCTTGCCAACATAACCACCCAAACAGGACATAAACAAGAAGGACACCACCAAACACACCAAACTGGAGAGGTAAAAGCCCACAGGGTCTCAACCCTATGCAGAGAACTACAGGCAACTAAGTAAAGCTGGGAGGCAGAGAGACTTTTCTCTAAACCCCATGATTTTATTTTTTATATGTAATATTCTCACCTTTATTGAAAATAGATTCTTTGATTATAAAATATATACTGATCACAGCTTCTCCTCCCTCTACTCCTCCAGTTTTCCCTCCCCTTCCCTCCCATTCAGATCCACCCCCCTTTCTGCCTCATTAGAAAAAAATAGGTTTCTAAGAGGTATCAGCCAAACAGATAGATGACTTGGTGCAGACCAGTGTGGGCCCTGTGCTTGCTGCTCTAATCTTTGAGGGGTCATAGGAGCTGTGCTTGGTTGATCTAGAGGACTCTATTCTGTTCTCCTGTTTTCATCCCACTCCCCGTTTCCTCTTCTCCCTGGGCTCCGCAGGGGGAATTTGATGGAGGCTCCCCTTTAGAATTGTGTCCAAAGGAGTCATCTCTCTCTCTTTCTTCTCCCTCTTCCTCTCCTCTCTTCTTCTCTTCCTCCCCCTCCCCATAATGCCCGGCTGTGGGTCTCTATATTACATCATCCCTCAGCTCTCCTAGTAACACAGGCAGTGTGACTTGGAGCACAGCAACCACATGAGGCTTGTTCTCAATGCCATCATCAGAGAAGCTTCCTCCCGCGGCAGATGGGAATAAAGTCGGTTTATTCAGATGTTCGTTATAATGCTGTTTCGCTCTTTCCTGTCGCTCACGGCTGACAGGTAGGAGAGTTAAGTAGATGAGCTGTGTGTGACTCATCACCTGCTCAGCCCAGGCCCCTGACAACAGGTGGTACTTTTGATCTCCTCCTAAACTGGAAACAGCCACTGAGGGAGAATTTAAGTCTGTTGACAGATTTATAGGCAACAGATATGTAAACAGAGGATAATCTTTTCATGTATCTAACATTCTACAATACTGGTGGGGCCAGATACAGAAGAGCCCTAAACCCGAGACTTTTACTGTGTACACATAGCCTGACCAGGGGCCATGGACATAGTTGGTGATCTCTTGTCTATGTCTTAAACCCCAGGTTGAAGCAGGGGAATGAGGGGGGCAACTACACTTAACACCTACATATGGTACTAAAGTGAGCACTGGGTACCGGACCAGGGCTGGGGAAACGGCTTAGAGGTAAGACAAACTCCCAGCACCCACATCCACAGCACTGCAAAAACAAAAGGCACACAGGACAGGAGTGACCCAAATGTGGTTGAAATTGAGCAGGATCATTATGGGTACTCTCTGCTGGGGAATATACAGATGTTTCTGTGGGATTGGGTAGGGATTGACACTGGGGGCTGTACTGTGGTCATAGGCTCAACTATATAGAAGTTTAGGTTAAGGATATGACTATTTTTTTCTTATTACCTTTGCTAGCTCTTAAAGGAGAAAGGGTTATGATTTCAGTGACTCCACAGACCATGCATACTGTTGACAAGGTGGACTGTGTGACAGTGGTGAATGCTGCCCCCTCTTATAGCTGGGCATGATATAAACACACACACCTACTTTTAGAACTTCTTATGGCTATCTATCAACAAGTATCATTACACTAACTTGGTGCTCCAAAAGAACTTCGCAATGCAAACGGAGGCCAGGAAAAGAGGGAACTCATGATCTGTATTAACTGGGTGGCAGCCTTGTTTGTCTTCTAGGAAGCTTTTCTCTGGCGGCGTTGAGGTTGCTGAGGTCATATCATTTTTAGAGCCCATGGGGTCGGTCTCAGATGAACAATCTCTAGTGTATATTCATATAAGATAGAAAATTTCTCATATGCAAGTAGTTGAAGAATACACAGAGGAAACTAATTGTCTGTTGTTCATTTGTTTTGATCATTAGCCATTCATGTTTGCTTTTCAAACTGCCTCCTCTTTCCCTCTTAATTCCAGTTCACGACACAGTCCAATTGTACCAAGAGGATGGAAACATTCATTAGGGATGTCCCGCAGTGACATGTTCCACTGTGACAGTTAGACTTTTGTCACCTATGGACCCTAAAGCTTTCTAAACGAGGTGCTGGGAATGCTCGTGCAGAAACACAGGTGCCTGTAGCTCAAATATTCAAAATGTTTATCAAGAGACCTTCGCTAGGACAAGTTATCATTCATATACTAGAAGTCCGGTATGAGGCTGGGCAGGGTGTGTAAGGTGCAGCAGTTATGGCCAGCCACCTGGAGCTCCTTTCCATGGTAGTATTGAAGCATGTCCACTTTTCCGAGCATCAGTTGTGAACTTTTCAGGTGTCAACAAGCAAGCAGGTTGGTAGAACCTTAGCAAGCTTACTGGATCCTTGTGATCCTCGCTTGGATGTTAAATCCTGTGTCTCCAAGACATTTTACTCTTTATATGGGTTTGTGTTCCATCTTCCTTGACCAGGCACCCTCAAAACCCAGGTGCAGAGGTCCTCCCACGGGTCCTGTTGCGACATGTGTATGGATTGTCACAGCTCTTTAGGGTGTAATTTCATTCTTCTCCCGTCAGTGCTAACATGTTACCACAGATTGTGCTGGAATTTATCCCTGGTTATCAGCTTGGCAGGGATCAGCGTGGGGCAACACCTAAAGGTGGCATGTCTGGCTTGTAGCCTAGAAGATTCTGACTAACCTTCCTGTGTGGGGAAGAGGCTAGCTCCAGGTAGGTAGATGGGCTACTTCTGTATGCTCTGAGTGCTCACGTGAGTCTGCGGATATCACAGTGACCAGGGACATTAATCCAGATGCCCCACGTGGGTTCCAAGGTTTGTTAGAATAGGTCTTTTATAAAATATTTAAATGGCTAAGTATGTAAATGCTTACTGGATGTACTGGGATGGCTTAGTTAACAAAGTTCTTGTCAGGCAAACATGAGGACCTGAGTTCAGATCCCTATGTAAAAGAAACAAGTGTGGATGGTGCACACCTGTGACCCTTGGATGGTGCACACCTGTGACCCTAGATGGTACACACCTGTGACCCCAGCACCAGGGAGGCAGAGACAGTGGCACCTATGGGCTTACTGCCAGTCAGTCTAAACAATCAGTGAGATCCAGGATCAGGGGGAATCCCTGTGTCAAAAAATAAAGGCTGGCAGTAATAAAGGAAGACAAATGCTGTGACCTGTGGCTTGTACACATGTGCACACACATACAGACAAAAAATATGTGTATTGCTTACACTACACTTAACAACAGCAAAAAGTATTTATAGGGCAAGCCCAGTGTCTCCTTTTCCACTATGGGCAATAAGAGCCTCTTTGTAAATTACTAAAAGGGCCTTTCGGTTGTGGTACTTTTTGTTAGCATGTATTATCAGGTGCTTTGCTATTCTTGTGAGGACAGTGTCACAGTGATGATCAGCCATCCCCGATGCCCTTTATGCTTGCTATCCCTTGTCTAAATAGCAAGAGAATACTCTCTAATAGGATAGGTCCCCACATCAGTGCCAGTAAAAACTTGGGCTGCTGGTCCCTGCCTTGTGCCAGGGACTATTCATGACCTAAAACCATTTGGAACAGAATCTTCTTTTGCTAGATGAGCAGGTAGATGATGCAGCCTAACAACCCCTTCTTGCTGACTGCTTTCTCAGAGTGCTCCAGCTGCAAATGTGTCTGTTCAAGTTCTACGGATGGAGATAGGAGAAAGGGGAGGAAGGGCAGGCATAGAATCCATCCATCATGTCTGCTGATACCTGTGAAAGGGTGTGGAGAAACACAGACGGATTTTACCTGGCAAAAGGAGAGAGCGAAGAGAGAACCATTTGAAGTGCCCTTGTTCTCCTGCGGTAGCCAGGCCTCCCCAAAAGCAGTTCAGCGAGACCACTGTCCTGGTCTGAAAGCTGCCTTAGAGCCTGAGTGTGCAATCTATTGGATACCACCAGGTAACAACACACCCCAAAGCGGGGAGGCCTGAACGGCACCCCACAGTTGGTTGTCCCTTATTAGTGGCTACATTTCCTATTACATGGGACAAAAATTATAGGATCACAATTCATTTTTAAAGATCCCTCACTTTCAAATGGGTCAAGACAACTTGTGGCCAAACTGTGAAGTCCTCTCTAGCATTGGCTTCACCACCTTCACTGTTAGAGATGCAGGAAGAAGATGGCCGTCTCCAAGTCCTGTCTAGCATTGGCTTCACCACCTTCACTGTTAGAGATGCAGGAAGAAGATGGCCGTCTCCAAGTCCTGTCTAGCATTGGCTTCACCACCTTCACTGTTAGAGATGCAGGAAGAAGATGGCCGTCTCCAAGTCCTGTCTAGCATTGGCTTTACCACCTTCACTGTTAGAGACACAGGGAGAAGATGGCCATCTCCAAGACCTGTCTAGTATTGGCTTTAACTACCTTCACTGTTAGAGACACAGGGAAAAGATGGCCGTTTCCAAGTCCTGTCTAGTATTGGCTTTAACTACCTTCACTGTTAGAGACACAGGGAGAAGATGGCCGTCTCCAAGCCAAGGGATGCTTGAAAGTGCCAGCAGCAAGGAGACAGGACCAAAACAGAAGGGAGGGGGCATGGCCCTGCCAATACCTTGATTTTTTTTAACTTTTAACATCCAGAACGATGAGATTACAAATGTCTGTTGCTCCAATCCCAGGCTGTGGTGCTCTGTTACAGGAGCTCCAAGGACCAGTTAGCGATGCCATCTCCCACTGCTTTTACCACAAGGTCTTCCTTGTAAGTCCCTGATCCAGTCTCTTCTAATAGAGCCGTAGAAGTGATTTGCCTTACTCTGAGTCAGACTGCATTCCTTTTTCACCGTAAAGCCAGACCATTTCTGTTTTAAAAAGCAGTCTTCATAAAGACTTCCTTCCGCCTCTGCCCAACCTGTTGAGGGGCAGGGCAGCTATCCCAGGACCAGTGAGGGGCGGGGCCAACTCAGCAAGGCAACAAGCGTGGTCCTATGACCCCCTGTGGCAACATGGGCCATGGACTTCATCGCAGACCCCAGCTGCAGGAGGAACATGGACCCAGACATGGCCACTGGCAGCAGCTCCAAGCTGGATATCACCACGGCCCCCTGTGGCAACACAGGCCACTCTGATCAGTATGGCCCCGGTGACAGCAAGACCTGAGCCAATTTAATATCTTGTTTGAATCTTATATCCAGAAGAGACAGATCTTTAATTTCCTCAGGATAAATAAGAAAACATCTCACATCAGGTACGAGGTCTGTTGTTCTTTTTTTAAAATTGCTGCAAGATCCCTGGTGGCAGTAGACAGCAGAAATGCTGTAGGTCCCAAATGGTGGTAGCGGGCCATGTGGTGGCAGGCAGCGGGCTCTGGGAGCAGCCAGTCCCAGGCAGAAATGGCTGCCGGTCCCAGAGCGGTGGCCTGAGTGGTGGTGGTGGCGGCCATGTGGCGGCAGACAGTGGGCCCCAGGCAGAGACGGCGGCTGCTGGTCCCAGGGCAATGGCTGGTCCCAGGCAGGGAGACACATGGCGGGTGGGCAGAAGACAGAGACATGGATAGACATGACATGCAGGGTGAGGTTGAATGTTTATTCAGGGGGTCATGGAGGAGGAAGGGTGAAGGGGGAACAGAGAGGGAGGGAAAGAGAGAGAGGGAGAGAGAGAGAGAGAGAGAGAGAGAGAGAGAGAGAGGGAGAGAGAGAGAGAAGAGGAGAAAGAGACGGAGATGGGGAGAAGCAGAAAAGTGGAGAGAGAGGCAGAAGCGAAGCTACCTCTCCGAGAGGAAGATGGAAAAAAGAGAGAATGAGCTCAGGCTGGAAGCTGAAGATCAGCCTGCCTCAGCGGATGGGGAGGGGGAATGGGCGTGGCTTGTCCCTGAAAGGGACAGGAAAGCACAACATTCCCAGGTCTTCCTTATAATAAAAAGCATTTGAAAAGGAAGGGCCCAAGATGGCGGTGGGCAGGTCAGAGGTATTGGGAGTGGGCGTGGCTTGTCCCTTAAAGTGACAGGAAAGCACAACATTGTCAAAAGGGAATCACATTTGCTCTGCTTGTTTAAGGACTCAAGGTCTCCGGGAAGGAGGTAAGCAAATGGCAGCGGTGCTGAGATTTCCTTTGAACCCTTCCCTGGTTAGGTGGAGGTAGGGGAGGGAGGCACGTGAGCAGTGACAGGGCCATGGACCTTTCTCTGCTGTCATTTGGTGCTGTGTATCGTATTGAGAGCTGAAACGGTTCCTTCCCTGCCTTGTCTCTCACCAAAGAGGGCAGGCTTCGGATGAGAAGAGGCCTCATCTGGAAAACGATGATAAACTTTCTCCAAGGCAGACATTTCTAGTAATGAAGAAGTGCAGTCAAGCAAGCTTCTAGTTCTAATTATCTACGGGAAAATTTCACGGAAACTTGTAAATGAAAGGATGCTGCCGGCAAAAGAAGCCCCACAGGCTGCAGCCAAGGTTAGTGAACACAGCGACAACAACGAGGCAACACCTGATAGCGCAGAGGCAAGAAAACGGGTCTTTGTGCTGTTAAGTACTAGCTAGGGTTTTAATTCGAAAATTTTGTTAAGTATTAGCTAGGGTTTTAATTCAAAAATTTCTATTTATAGAAAGAGAATATTTTAAAAAGTGGATCCAGGGCTAGAGCCGTGGCTCAGTGGTTAAGAAATTTACTCTTCTTCCAGAGGCCCTGAGTTTGGTTCTCAGTACCTGCCTTGGGTAGTTCCCAGCGGCCTGTAACCTCAGCTTCAGGGGATCTGACGCCCTCTTCTGGCCTCCGTTTCATTGCACATGCATGTGCAAACCCACTCTCAGAAGCACAATTAAACATAAAAACAAATCTTTAAAGCAGATCCATGCTGTATTTTGTATTGAATTAGTTTTTTTTTGCTTGAATTAAAAAAAAAAACCACTTCTCAGCATTCTTTGATGTGACTTAGAAATGTTGCAGGGTGTCTCAGGGAAGGTGCACATACATGTCTGTTTCCCATTCCTTCCCTTCTGTTCACCGTGAATGCCTCTTTATATATCCTGCTGTGGATGATAAGGGTAACTGCTTTCTAAACGTCATGTTTTATCTATAAACTTTCCTGAAAGTAGCCTACAAGTAAAATGGGTTTGTCAGAAGCTGGTGTAATGACTATACTTTTTTTATTAATAAAAATTGCTCCGAGCCGGGCGGTGGTGGCACACACCTTTAATCCCAGCACTCGGGAGGCAGAGACAGGTGGATCTCTGTGAGTTCGAGGCCAGCCTGGTCTACCAAGGGAGTTCCTGGACAGGCTCCAAAGCTACAGAGAAACCCTGTCTCAAAAAACCAAAAAAAAAAAAAAAAAAAAAATATTGCTCTGCATTTTCTTCTTTTTTTTTTTTAAAAAAAAAAACTTTTATTGATTCTTCGTGGATTTCATATGATGCATTCCGATCCTTTTTATCTTCCTGTCTCCTCGCATCTGCGCTCTCCCCCCTCCCTAAATCAAAACTAAATTTAAAAGAAAAATAAAAAATGCAACAAAACAAAATAAATAGAAAAGAAGAAGAATCCTTCTGTGGCGTCCGGAGGCCCACTGCATCCCCGGTTACTCTTTAGTTCATTCACCTCTACTTGTCTGTGCTCATTGCTCTGAGTCACAGCCTGCCTCAAGGCCTCTGGCTTCTGCTCCAGCACCGATACTGGGCTCTCACTGGGGCTCCTCTCCGATATCCTGCTGTCTTGGATCTGTAGATTGTCCCCTTCACATGCTCCAACAGTTCATAGATTCGGTGGATGCGGGGGTCTGGGTGGTAGCTGGGTTGGCCGGTGGCTAGTTTTCCCTTATGGTCACTACCCGGATGAGCTCTCCAGCACTGCCTGGCTAGCCGCTAGCTCTAGCTCACACAATGTAGCTTATAGCAAGAGGTGGGGCCAATTCTCCTGCTCTCAGCCCTCAGATCCTGTCTCCCACAACCACAGCAGGGCCAGCTCTACTGTTTTGCAATGTGCAGGGCCCTCCCTTCTGAGGAATACAAGGGGGAGGGGTCAGCTCTTCTCTCTTGTCCTCAGGGCTGGCTAATTTAGAGTAATCTCTTAGTGAATTGGAAGCCACATTTCCTCTCTTGAACCAGGTGGACGTAGAAGGACTTGCCCTCCTTGGATTAGCTATAGAAACTTTAAATTTTAATTTTTAAAAGAGCATTTGTGTGTCTGTGTGGTTGCTGCGGAGGCCAGAAGTTAAACCAGTCACGATAGACCAGTCCAAACTCTTTTATTTATTTTATTTTATTTTGTTTTATTTTTGGTTTTCCGAGACAGGGTTTCTCTGTGGCTTTGGGGCCTGTCCTGGAACTAGCTCTTGTAGACCAGGCTGACCTCAAGCTTACAGAGATCTACCCGCCTCTGCCTCCCGAGTGCTGGATTAAAGGTGTGCTTGCACCACTACAGCTCGGCTGTTTATGTATTGTTAAAGAAAAACTCTGTGAGTTTGAGGTCAGCCTGATACACACACACACACACACACACACACACACACATTTACCTATCAATTTATACCAAAAAATTGCTAATACCACGAAAATGCAGCAAGCAAAAATCTAGGTGTGAAACATTCCACAAGGAGATGACAAGTGCCAGCCTGCAAAGGGAAGGGAGATAGGGCTGAGCCATAGACCAGGAAGAACTTAAGAAAGGCGGTCTCCATAGTAAACCTTAGTTAGATCCTGACTACACCAGACACTTAGGAGAGCACGTGATCGTGGGATATTAGATGACACTGAATATGACCGTTATTGGGTTTGCTTTGGTTGAACTTGAACCTCTGGTCTCATGCAAGCTAAGCAAGCACCCTACCTCTGAGCTGCATCCTTAACCATTTCTAACATTGTCTTCTGAAATGGGATCAAAGGCTAGCCTAGAGTTCACTCTGAAACAAGCCTTAAGCTGGGTATCCTCATGTTTCTGTTTCCCAAGCGTCTGGATTTACAAACCTGCACCATTTTAGGCCTGGCTTTTATGTTTTACTTATTGTTAATAATTACATATTTTAGGTAAAAGAGGTATGCTGATAAAATGTTATAAAATAACTTCGGTATTTAGTTGCCTGTCAAGCATAATAGTAGCTTGTGGTTATGTTTATTTAAAGGAAAGCTTATTTTTACTATGATAATCCCTACAAATAACATAAGTATCCAAGAGTTTCTTCAAAATAATTAACGGGGCAGGATCTAAATGAAACAATTTTTTTGTTGGCTGAGAATTCTTGAAGCTCGATGTTATAAGAGGATTCGTTAAAATATTCTTTTTACTAATTTGAAACATGTAGTGTGTAGATCGCCTTTGGCTGTCTTGATTTGATATTGGTGGTACTGCGGTCTGGTAAGGTTTTCTGTGTGTGCGTGTTTCCGCACTCTCCTGAGCACACGTCTGCATGGAACAGTATCATCCAGTAATTCTGCGCTAAGAGGCCTGAGGAGCTGCACATTTTACATCCCACCAGGGAGGAGAGACCCCAGCGGCCCTCCACCCTCACCTGTCCCATTACTGCCTCTCTGATCTCCCAGTCTCCCCAGTAAGCTGCGGAGCGGAATGTCTAGGAGGTTATAGTTGCGTGTTCTTCTTCCTCCTTCTCTTCACACAAGGTCTTTTGCTACGTAGACCACTTGGTGTTAAACTAACAATCCTCTTGCCTCAACTTCCTGGGTATAAGGATAATGGGTGTGTGCCACCATGCCTAGCTATAAAGATAACAGTTTAATACTTTTTTAAAAAAATATTTTTGAACCTTTGTTGCTCAAAGAAAGAAGAGATCCTTTGAAAGGAGGACGAAGTGTATTATGCTTCAAAAAGAAAAAAGCCAAGCCAGTTTTCAACAAGAATAAGCCCTGTAAAGAAAGAAAATGTGTTTTTGTGTGTGTTTGGTTGGTAATCTGACACCGAAGAATCTTACTGAGGAAAACTTTTCTATTCAAGAACTGCTTTCAGGAAAATGATGTCAGAATAAGCTTTAACTCCTAAACCTCACGACAAAAAAGGAGGTAGCTGGTCAGTCCAGGCAGGAAGGCAAGTGCTGGTCAGTGCAGGGAGAGGGACAGCGCTGGTCAGTGCAGGGAGGGAACAGCGCTGGTCAGTGCAGGGGGATAGCGCTGATCAGTGCAGGGAGGGGGGACAGCGCTGGTCAGTGCAGGGAGGGGGGACAGTGCTGGTCAGTGCAGGGAGGGGACAGCGCTGGTCAGTGCAGGGAGGGGACAGCGCTGGTCAGTGCAGGGAGGGGGACAGCACTGGTCAGTGCAGGGAGGGGGACAGAGCTGGTCAGTGCAGAGAGGGGCACAGCGCTGGTCAGTGCAGGGGGATAGC
>NC_022009.1:60581534-60591534 GCF_000317375.1 Microtus ochrogaster | reverse complement strand
GCAACAAACGCTGTCCACATCATTCCTGCACAGGAAATCTCCTGTGGGCAAGAGTCCGTGTCCAGCCTTCACTGAAATCCACAGGAAAACAGTGTCGTTCAGCCACCCTGGCCTATCACAGAACCACCGCGAGCGTACAGGGCTGTAACTGTGTGTGTTTGTTTTTAAGTGGGCAGCGGCCTGCAGGTGAGATGAGCGAAGGGAGGTTGGAGCATGCTCAGTGGTGTAATGCTGGCCTAGCAGGGCAGGGTTCAATCTTCAGTACTACAAAAGTACCAGCTAAGGAAAGAATGATGTTGATGATACAGGGGCGACTCACGCTAACCCCAGGCCTCTGTGGAATGTGGAGCGAGGCGTGTCATGTCCTGTTGCTTCTTTCTCCACTGTCCCTTGGCATAGCTGCTCCATTCTCTCTGCTGTTTGTCCCCTGCATGGCAAGTGGACATGTCTAGCCCACAGGTCCAAGACTGTGCTTGTGGAGATTGAATGAGACCCTTTAAGACACCGAGCTAATCTGTCTCTGCTGGCCCCTTCTCTACTGTTTCTTTGTGTGTGAGTCAGGGGGAGGGAGGGTACCCAGGTATGTGCAGGTACACATGGAGGTCACAGGGTAGCTTTTGGTGTCATTCCTTAGGCATCATACACACATACACATAAATATGCATATGCACCTATACATACATGTATATGTATAGCTACACACACATGTACATGCACATATATGCAAAGACTCATACACATAAAAAATAAGCCCAATTTTAAAAATATGCTTTCTTCCCCCCCTCTTTCTCTCTCTCTCCCATGGCATATATATGGAGATCTGAGGACAACTTACTGGGGTTGGTTCTCTCCCACCGCGTGGGTTCTGGGGATTAAACTCAGGTTGTCGGGCTTGATGACAAGCATCTTTACCCTCTGAGTCATTTCACCACCTCCTCCCTTTAAGAAACTTGTGGTTATGTTGGGCTTTCCTGAATAAATCAAGGTAATATTTCTGCTTGAGAGTCACATAGTTACAACAACCATTCTTTTTCCAACCTGGATTCCCATTTTCTATGTGACTTAATGTACACTTTGGATAGCTAGGTATGGATATATGGGATGTGTGCCTGTACTAACTGTCCTGTGCATATGAGTCGGCTTGTTTGTTTGTTCCCGCCTGCTCAGCCCCGAAATAACCACACAGAAACTGTGTTAATTAGATCACTGTTTGGCCTATTAGCTCTAACTTCTTATTGGCTAGCTCTTACAAATTAACCCATTTCTATTAATCTGTGTATCTCCAAGTGGCTGTAGCTTACCGGCAAGGTTCTACCCGATGTCTGTCTCTGGTAGGGCTACATGGCTTTTTCTGACTCTGCCTTCTTTTCCCCAGCATTCAGTTTAGTTTTCCCTGCCTCCCTCCATTCTGCCAAGTCATTGTCAGACAGTCAAGGGACATCTTGCTTAGATTCCAGTAACTGATGAACTTGGAGTCTAAGCCACTTTTAAAATTTCCTCTTACATTTGAGCCTTAAATTAATTACATTAGTTCAATTATTTGTTCATGTGTGTGCACATGCTTGTTTGCCATAGCTCGTGTGTGGAGCCACATGGGTTTCGGGGTTTGACCTCAGGTTGTCAGGCTTGGTTCTGCCGAACCACGTGAGCTTTTCAGCACACTAGATTATAAATCTAACATTAGAGTAGGTAATGCACACACATCAAGTATTTCAAGACTTCATTTCTGGCGTCAGAATAGAGAGGAGGAAAGGGCTGGTTGACAATCATTATTCCCAGTGTTTGTCAGGTGGTTTCTTTTGCTTCCTTTTCCTTTGCTTTGCTGAGACGTGGGTGATTTATGCACCACTTCCCAGACTTGTTTCTTTGTCTTCAGTGACAGGAACCATACACATAAAGTTTTAACAGTCCTGCGGCATTCCCCATTGCTGAGGAAGGGTAGAGAGGCAAAGAGCCGATTTTCTGTGAGCCGCAGAATTGTGGTTTCAAGAGGCAGCAACTTGGGTCAGCTCTCTTCATTTATTTCCTCCATCTGTAATAGCGTAAAGACAGAACCATCCCTGACATCCTCCATCTGTAATGGCATAAAGACAGAACCATCCCTGACATCCGTATTCAGGGCCCAGGCCTGGGACATCTATCCACCCCACACAAAGAAAGTGTGTCGGGCTGTGTACTGTCCTCATCCCTTATCATGCCATGAGATGGTGGCAGTAGAAGTGTGTCGGGCTGTGTACTGTCCTCATCCCTTATCATGCCATGAGATGGTGGCAGTAGAAGTTGTCTTCTTTCCTTATAGATTTAGTTCTATCTCTTAGTTTTATCTTGTTTGTTTGTTAGTGTATATGAGCTTGTGGGTGCATGCGCATATGTACATACATGTGTGTGTGGCGTATGCACATGTGCATGCGTCTGTGGTGTATATGTGAGATAGCATGTGCTCGTGCACACGTGTATGTATGTGTGGCACATGTATGAGCTAGTATGTGCATGTATATGTGTGGTGCATATATGAGTTTGTGTGAGCATGTGCTCAAGTGCATGTATGAGCTAGCATGTGCACATGTGTGGCTAGAGATGTCAGCTTCTGTCACTCTTCACCTTTTTTTCCTTTTGAGACAGGGTCTCTTGCTTCAGAGAGCCATGTGTCTCATGAGCCAGTGCTGGTGTTGCAGGCAAGTGCTGCCATGAGGGTCTTGTACACTGGCTCTCACACGTGCG
The DNA here is from genome assembly GCF_000317375.1 of Microtus ochrogaster. Taxonomy (NCBI): domain Eukaryota; kingdom Metazoa; phylum Chordata; class Mammalia; order Rodentia; family Cricetidae; genus Microtus; species Microtus ochrogaster. Next base: position 60,588,813 of record NC_022009.1, on the reverse strand, counting down.
AAGCAGGCATTTTACCGTTGAGTCACTTCCCAGGCCCCCATCTCTCTGGCTCCCATTTCTGGTTTATAAGCTACGTAGTACTTATTTTCAAAATAAAAACATAAGAAACAAGTTTTTTACTTTCAAGGAATTAAATATTATACAATTTTAAAATAATTTCCAGAATATGAAATTAAATATAAAACAATTTACAACTTTGTATGCTCATATAGACATTTATGCTTTGTTTATTTTGGATGGATTCTCTTGGTTAGCCAGCTGTTTCCTTAGCCACATGTTTGGATTTTGAAATTCATACAGTGAAGAATTCTTCTGATGGCTTTATTTTCTTTAAAGGCCATATCATTCAAGTAACTTGCCCTAGACTTGTCTTGGAAGCATACTTATAATTAACAAAACATAAAGTCATAATTTAGAAATGCCCATTAAAATAGAACATAAATACATACTAATATATAATCTCTTGGTCTAGTAATCCTTCTGCCAGGAATTTTATTTTGCTAACATAGTTTGAGTAGTATGTAATGATACTAGTAAATACATGTCTGGTTAAATAAACACATGCTTAGAATACATGCTAACTATCAGAGTAAATGAAGTATATTTATCAAGTAAAAATAATAATTAAAACACAAGTTGTAAAAATGTATATTACTTAATATATACTTTTTTAGCCATTTTGTCTTAAATATCTACATATATGTATAAACAGCTGATGTAAGTGGTTTTGAGTATCTAAAAATGAGCCAAATAAAATAATTGTTAGCAGGGATGTATATAGGGTACATTTTCTTTATATTTTATACCTTAAATGTTTTGATTTTTAATAATTATAGAATATTCCTCTTATAATAAAAATACTTAAAATATTGTTTTTTCGTTGGCTCTATCAAAAGATGTCGGGCAGCATGAACAAGGGGGAGTATTGAGCCCGTTATCCAGAGGAGTTGCTGAAGAACACATTGGCCATATTCTCCCCAAAGAGTATTATCCTTACCAAACAAGCAAGCCTAATTAAAAATGCAAAATTCATGGATGGCGAGCCCTTCCCGCAGGTCCCCAGGGACTCATTCTCTCCCGACTCCCTCTGGGTCCTTACAGTTCATTAGCTAAGCAGGCTTTGGGAAGGTTGGCTCCAGCCACAGTTGCTGCCTTCTCTTATGTCGTTCTGGTCAGGTCAGTAAAACCCCCTCGTTGGACGACAGCAGGCTCAGGGCCTGCCAGCCTCTCCCTGGCTGCTTCCAGGCTGACCTGCTGGCTGGCCTCCCCTCCCCTCCCATCTTTCCTACCCATTGTGCTTTGGGTAATCTTTAGGAAACACAAGAAACGGAGAGGCTTTATTCTGCAGGGTGGGGTGTGCGGGGAGGGCGGCGATCCTACCCTGGGCCCTTATTAGGATAATCTCAGACCAGCGATCTTAGTGATCACCAGGGCCAATGACTTTATTTGGGGGAGAAACACCTTCTTCCTGCCAACCGTTCTCTGCTCCTAGGTGTTTGGATTATGAAAAAGAACTGCTTTTTGCTGCTCTTCCGGTAGCCCTGAAGCCCCCCATAGGAGGGAAGACTCAAGAGCTTCCCAAAGAAGGAGACACGACAAAGAACAAAGACCTTATTAATGGGAAGGTGGCAGAGCAGAGCGAGTCAGGGCAGTTCATCACACAGGAATGCAGGCATCGGGTTCTTGTTCGGTGGCAACACTATGACAGCAGTCGCACTGCCCACAGAAGACAGGAAATTCTGCTGGAAAGGTCCCTTATGCCTCCAAGCTCCAGAGCTTGTCAGAGGTGGAGCAGAGTTGAGCTGTTTCCTGAGGACTGCACTGTGTTGTGTGTAGTTCTATGGCCCGATTCACTGAACTCTACTTAGGGTGATTGTACTGACCTTAAAAGAGATGGGGGAGGGGCAGGGAAGGCCAAAGTGGGTATTTGAAGATACTTTTCTCTGAATGAGGCCTAATCATTCAACTTTCTTTACCTTGTAGTACATTTTTTTCACTATGATTATTTAATAAGCAAATTTTCCACATCTTGATTGCTTAATTTCAGTGAGTTTTCTATATTGTTATAAAGCCATTTAAAAAAAAAAAACGTGTGTGCACGCACGCGCAGCTTATTCAAGCAGAGCGATTCTGTATTTCAATGTGATAAGTTATGCCATAGAACCCGAACTCAGATAAATAGCCTGGACTTGGTGTTTTTAAGTCAAGAACTTTCTGTACCTGCTGGCAGAGCTACTTACACTTGCGTCTGTGTGCTGGCCTTCATGGGCATACAGTTGGACCTCAGTCTACGCTGCCCTGGTCTTCATTATCGCGCACTATTCCTAGGAGCTGCCTGGTGCTGGACTGGGGAGTTGAATGTGAGTGGGAGATGCCCCTTGCCCCAGACTGGACCTGTAGAAATGTCCCATGGAGAAGCCCCATGGGCCAGACCTGCAGAAACATCCCACGGAGAAGCCCCACCTTGCTCCATTTCTGAACAGAAGACCCAAAGACCCAAAGCAGGCCACAGTTACAGATGGAGCGATCTCGGGACTGAATAGTCAGTCGCGAGTGGTCTTTTGGATAATGTTCATTGACCTTTGATTTGGGTAAGAAATACATTAATGTGCTAAGCCATGGAGATTTGGGAATTCCTAGAACAGTTTCTTCTAATACCTTATTAAAATTATCTGCTTTAAGATAAAGTTCAGAGGTATTTTCTGTATTCTTTAACTCACTTCAGTAACAGAAAATACTGGAAATATTAATATTTCATGTGGTGAGGTCTCCACTCTGGGAGAAAACTAGTTCATGGCATCATAACTCTTTCAGGTAGATTCCCCCGCCCCCTGAGTGGCCACGCTGTGAAATATTTATAGCGCAGCCCTCCGAGGCTGTTCGTGCTAGTGTGCTATTAATCTCAAGGACAACATCATCGACTTTTCGCTTAGCAAGACTAAAGGCAAATTAAAGCAACTTTCTTCAGTCTCAACACGATGGCTGGGGGTCAGGTATGCTCTTATTAAATCACTCCTAAGGTGCCTTCCAGACCCATCATTCCGATCCTCAAGGAGAAGCTGATGAATGGAACCGGAAAGTAAGATCCCACACGGACAGAAGCCGTGAGCGTCAGGGATTCCAGCTGGAAGAGTTCGTGCAGAATGTCATAGAAAGTGATAGCAGCCGTTAGAATGCTCGGCCCCACTCTCTCTCATCATCCCTCTGGCGACCCAACCCATCAGTAAAGCTATCTTGGGACAACAAGTACATTCAAGCCATAGCGTTGTCTAAAAGACTTGAAATACTTTATTTAGGGCTCATAATAGGAATGGAAGCCCTGAGCATAAATCCCAGAAATAAGATTATATATGTGTGACCTTAAGAATAATTGCAATTTTTGATACCATGCTTAAAGTAGTCCCTTTAGCGGATTTTTTTTTATTGGAAATATCTTAAGACTGGCAGCAGTTTTAGAAGTATTTCATTTTAGTGTGAAGGACTTTCTGGGCTTATTAGCATCTGAGGCCAAAGGGTAGTGGGTAAATCCTATTGAGTCTGCTCATTGCTCCTTGAGTCCCTTGGCCCTCAGTCCACCACTTCAGTGATCCCTAATCCAGGTTATACACCATGTGAGGCGCAGTTACATTCGTTTTTAAAGTCTAATTATTCAGAAACAGATTTGGCATCGGAGAAGAGCTGCGACGGCAAACTTGGTTCCCCAAACCCATCCCCCAGCGTCTGCTAACGTGAAAGTGCAGCGACTGGGCGTGAGCGCAGCCATTTGTATTTTAGGGAGGCAGAGCCATGTGTTTAAAGGAGAGGTCTTGAGCAATAACTGTGAACCTAGGTCTGGGGTCCTACTTAGTGATGATGTAATACCAGGTGGGTTACTGTCTGGAATGAGGGTACCTCTGGTACGGGGCTGCTAATGGGGATTAAACATACCTAGAGTCATCCTGTAAGATTTGGTTCACAGCAGATGAATAATTTATGGGCATATCCCCTGCCTATAGCCCTCTTCTCTGGCTTCCTCCTCTCTCCTTTCCCTCTTGTTCTTGGTTTTTTTTTTTTTAATTGAATAATCTCATTCTCACCCAGATTTCTACTTTTATGTTTGCCAGTCTGCCAGTGTCTCTAGCTCCAGCCCTTTCTGGGGCAAAGGGGAGAAAGACCATTTTTGGCTGTAGTATTGTCGAGCCTGTTCTGAGATGGTTGAAAACACTGGCTTTCGTCAACCCGAGTTTGAAGGATGGCATGTTTCAACGTAACTACAAGTAACTACAAGGACAGGGAGAGAGCAAATGGGAAGGAAATTAGGCCAACTGGAGATTCCAGAACGTGAACGTGTGCACAGAGAGAGGACATGTGTGTGAGGGGCAAGGATATGAATGCTAGAAGACAGCTCAGCCTCTCCTCTTGTTCTTGAACACTGAGGGAGCGCTCTAGGGTCTGAGGTTTGAGATCTGGCTCCAAACAACCCACTTTAGCCAAGAACGATTCAGGTCTTCGCTGCCTTCATCTGCCCTCATCATTTACTATAAGAGTCCCCAGGGAGGGGAAACACTGCAATACGGGACCGTCTAACCCCTCAACAAAAACCTGCTTAAAAGCAGATGCCTGGGAGCCATATGACAGACGCTCCACCCTGAGGAGGGGCTGCCCTTGGGGATCCGGGAGAAGCAGGGCGGTTGTGCTGCACGCCTGCTCCCAAACCTAATAGGCCGGCAGGAAGGGAGAGATGGAGGCCTGAATACCTTGGAGCTGACACCCTCTGGGCAGCAAGTGCTCCATGTCAGATTGAACCAGAGTTTAGCAGCTGTCCTGGGTGGCGACAGCCCTTCTGCCATATGGGGGAGCAAGATTTGGCATGAAATTCGGATCTTCAAGCTCCATCTTTTATGTAAAAGTGTGTTAGGGGCTTGATTAGAGAGGGAAAATAATAGTTCCATCAATCCTCAATTGCCTCTTGTTTAAACGATTTAACTCGAGGACTGCTGTTTCGGTCCACGAGCAGCAGGAGACGGGCGTGAGGGAGCACTACTTTTCATTATCAGGGCTGTAGTAATCAGTGTTGGGTGGGCTAGGATTCTTACCAGGAGGAGTTTTACCTGTGGTGGATTTGTTCAGAACCTCACCAAGAATTAGCGGAAAAACAAAATGAAAACATCGTTTAGCCCCAGCGAACTCCACACTCCACCACAGAGATGTTTTTATCTGCATGTTTAGCATTGCCCTATTCACGAGAGCCTAGCTGTCCATCAACAGAGGAGTGGATAATGAAAATCTGGTGCATATATGGCATGGAATACTATTCAGCTATATGTAAAAAAAGATGAAATAAAAAGCTTGCAAGGAAATGGGTGGATTTAGAATGTATAATATTAAACAAGGTCATATAATCTCAGGAAAAAAACGGTTATGTTCTTCTTCATATGGATCATAACATATGGTATATGTGTATATGTATATATGTAAACAAATGTACATGTGGACATAATATAACGTATAGAGAGGAGAAAAATAAAGGGTAAATATCAGGGGATGAGAAAGGAATAAATGCAGATAAAGGGCATTAGCCATGAAAGGATAAAAGGCTTGTTGCTTTTCTAGCTGTAACTAACATGGATTTTTCTTTTCTGTGCCATGTAAGTGCATAACATTATATTTAAAAGTGAAAGGTCAAAATCCAGTAAGAATTCCCACAGCTTCAGAAAGGTTGTTCTAACTGTGTGGAAGTTCATTGGGATGTATAGGAATTGGGTCTGGTTAATTTCACTTTGTGAAGCTGGGTGGTGGTGGTGCATGCCTTTAATCCCAGCAGTCAGGAAGCAGAGGCAGCTGGATCTCTGAGAGTTTGAGGCTAACCTGGTCTTTAAGAGCTAGTTCCAGGACAGACACCAAAACTACACAGAGAAACCCAGTCTTGAAAAACAAAACAAAACAAAACAAAACAAAACAAAACAAAACAAAACAAATTTTATTATGTGGCATTTTTTATTTGCAAGTTCTTTATAATAAAGTTTTTTTTAAAAAAACTATTAAAAAAGAAAATGGTTGTGGCATATTGTTTTAACTAGTCAAAGATGTGTGACATTTATGTGTCAGAATATTACTTCAACTGTGTAAAGGTATGTTACTTTTGTTTATGCTGCATTTGTTTAATGATGTAAGGATGTGTGTTCAATTATATAAAGATGGCTCACCTTGCCTTCCTATGGCACTTGATTGGTCTAATAAAAAGCCAGACAGCCAATAGCTAGGCAGGAGAGGGATAGGTGGGGTTGTCAGGCAGAGAGAATAAATAGGAGAAGAAATCTAGGCTCCACTAGAGAAAAGGGAGCTAGAGAGGAGAGAATGAAGGACTTGCCCCAGGCAAGAAGTGAGGCTGCTGCCAGCCAGCAGAAGCAAACAGCAGTAAAATAAGAGACACTGAAGGAAAGAAAAGTAAGATGCCCCGAGGCATAAGGTAGATAAAGAGATACAGGTTAAGTTAAAAGAGCTAGCCAGAAGTGAGCCTAAACTAGGCTAAGCATTGAAAACTAATAGTAAATCTCTGTGTCATAATTCGGGAGGTGGTTGATGGCCAAAAAAAGAAAAACCTGGTACAGAAAATACCATTTGATAAGAAAAATAATAAATAAAATATAAAAATAATAAAAAATGATAAAAGTGAAGCAAATGACATTTCTATGACAGGAGTATAGGCAGACTTGTAGCCAGGCAGGAAGTAAAGGCTCTGTCCTGGAGTATCCTTCTTTAAAAAATAGATTACATTTTATCTGTCTGTCTGTGTAAAGTGTGTGTGTCACGGTGTGCATGTGAAGCTCAGCGATAACTTGATGGAGTCGGTTCTCTCCTTCCATCATCTTGGTACTGGGGGTCAAATGTAGGTCGTCACTCTTGATGGCTAGCGCCTTTACCTGCTGAGCTACCTCCCTGGCCCCTGGGGTGTTGTTGACTGTGGAGGCTGTCCCTGGGCCAGAAGGTGCTGAAATGGCCTTTTTATCTTGAAGCTGAAGGGATGTGAAGAAGAGGGGCGGTGTGAAGGAACAGAGCTCTGTTTGACAGCTAGGCTCTCAGGTACTAGTGTGAGGGGCTTGGTATTGAGACTATCCAAGCTCATAGAACTGTGCAGAACTTTGTCTTAGCAGAGAAACCCTAGGAGTCCCGGTGTTTCTGAGCTGCGGGACTCTAAGCCTTGTGATAATGAGGTGTTCATAGGTTTGTGGGTTAAAGTCACGGTCTTCTATTCGATTCCATTGGTCGACTTCTCTGTTTTTATGCCAATACCAAGCTG
>NC_022009.1:60578908-60579576 GCF_000317375.1 Microtus ochrogaster | reverse complement strand
CATTTTCAAAATATCTATGTTGGATTAGTTCAGCAGCATTTATAAATAAATATCTTTTAGCAGCTGTTGCTCCTTCCTCAGCATTCTAATAATTCAAAGAGAGCATAATAGCATACAGTATCAAAATTCTCTGTGTATTTTCCATCTTTGTACGGCTTTATTTTAACCTCTATTTTGTTTATTTTTACTTTTAACTTTTTGCTTTTTGAGACAGGTTCTTGTATCTTTGACCTGGAATAACTCTGTAGACCAGGCTGTCCTTGAACTCTCAGAGATCCTCCTGTCTCTGCCTCCCAGGCATTGGGATTAAAAATGTACACTACTACACCTTGAAGTCACAGAGGTCAATCTCCCTCTGCCTCCCAAGTGTTGGGATTAAAGGTGTGTACTACCACACCCACCTACTCTCTTTCTTTCATTTTTTACTTTTAAGAACTTCAGCTTTTAGTCTGCATATATTTTTAACATGCTGTAAATCATTTAAACATTTTCTTTGTCTTTGATGCTCTCTTTACTGTATATCTCTCTCTGTTTTTCTGACCATATGAGTCTTTAATTTACCAAGCAATCTCAGTAAGACTAAAGCTGTGGCTTTGCCGGCTAGATGTAGCCCATTCCTTAGCTTTCTGTCATTCCAACCTTGTGGCTGAGGTACCGGCCAGAGCCGC
>NC_022009.1:60565294-60574386 GCF_000317375.1 Microtus ochrogaster | reverse complement strand
TTTTGTTATACTTCTCATCCATTTCTATAAGGGCGTTTTTCACATGTTGTTTAAGGGACTCTATTGCTTTCATAAAGTCAATTTTTTCCACTTCTTCTGTGTTAGGGTGTTCAAGTCCTTCTGTTGTAAGATCATTGGGTTCTGGTGCTTTCATGTTGTTTTTGAGATTATTGGGTGAATTTTTGCCTTGGTGCCTGCCCATCTCCACCTATTGATGCTATCTAATGGGTCTTGTAAAACCGGTTCAGGCTTCCCTGCTGGCCAGGGGCTCTTCTTACAAAAATGCCCTCGCTCTGTTTCCTGGCTCCTGCCGCGGGCCACGATCCCTCTCACCCCTCAGAAGGGTCTTCAGGAACAGGACCCAGCTCCTCTTTTGCAAGGGACCTTGCCAACCAAAGGCCTACCTCTTTGATTTAATTGTAGTGGGGCGATCTGCTCTCGGTGTTGCATGCCGGTCCCTGACTCCTGCGTCTGCTGCCACACCAGTCCCCACCGCCTGCGGCCTGCGTTGTCTGCTGATGTGCTGGTCCCCGCCCCGTTGTTTCTATTTTTAATGTATTAGTCTTGAAGACAAAGTACATGTATATTTTGTTATACTACTTTAGCTGAGCACAGATTTGCCACTGGGCTTCTGCTAGCAATAGTTCACACTTTCCGAGGGCTTGCAATAGGCCATGGGCCTAGACCTCAAAGATTTTTCATATACAACAATTAACTTAGGTACCAGATGGTGAAGAGGTATCAGGTAATATGATAATAGTCACCCCAGCCAACAGTTACTTCAACAAGGCCACACCTCCTCATCCCTCTCAAGTAGTGCCGCTCCCCATGACCAAATATTCAAATATGTGAGCCTCTAGGGGCCATTTTGGCTCCTGGTGAGGGACCCTCTTTCTGGCTTCTCATTGTGTTCTCATGGTCCCAGAACTTCTCTTTTACAAGACCGCAGTCCCACTAGGTTGGGGCTCTGCCCTTACTTTATTCCTTAATCTGTGTTGACTTCTCATGGTTTCTGACTCCAAAACAATTATTTTGGGGGTTAGGGTTTCACTGTATGAATTTTGAAGAGACCCAGTCTTATGCATGGAACCCTGTAACCAGAAGGAAAAGGGTAAAAGCTAGAGATGTGTGGTGGAGAACTGGAGGAAAAGGCTTCATCTCTAAGGAATGGGAGGAACTGCAACCTCTTGTCTACCCTCAGGGTCTATGCTCTCTGTTTCTGTAATTCCACCTGGGCCTGAAGTACCTGTTTCTTTGTTTTGAATAACTATGATAGCCAAATAGTGGCAGGAGACAAAAATGACTGAATATGTTATTGCAGCAGTAATTCTTGAGTTTCAAGCCCTGGGATTTGCTTAACTGTCTCATATTGAACATTTGCCTTCATGCCATAGGAAGCAAGAGCAGGGAGGGAAGGTCGTAAGATGTACCTCTCAATTATAGGATGCTCTATTGCCCTTCCATGATATGCATGATCGGAAAGATGACCCTGTAGCCTACCAGAGATGTTTCCGAAGACCTTGCCAAGAGTTCTAAGGCAGGAAACCCATCTTGGAAGAAAGTGGAAGACAGTACAATCAAATCCCATGCTCTCTACAATTCTTTAAATTACAAGTGTTAGAAAAACCATATCGAAGTACCTTAGGCAAGATGGGAATTTATTGGTTTGTATGAAAATAAACAGTCAGGCCGAGTTAGTATGGTTCAATTTAGAGACCACCAATGAGCTTTGCCTCTGTTTACTTCGTCTGGCCGTTAGAGTTGTGGCTTTGTTCTTGCACTAACAGTCCCAGAGAAAGAGTAAACACATTTCCTTGACTGTGGTTGGGTCATATGCCATTCTGAGACTAATCAGTGTGGCCACAGCAATGGAATGCGCTATCATTTTAACTTAACCAGAGATCTCCTGCACATGTGGCTTTCGTTCCGTTAAAACCATAAGACTAGAGATAGGGAAAGGGAAATTTTATATTCCTCTTCCCAGAAGAAACTGCAGATTCCTTCGAAGTGTTGAAGCTGGGTGCTAGAGAGAGATAAGAGGCTTCCAGAGTGTCACACTGAAGTTCACTATACGTCTTTGGTTTAACGTTGATTGAATTGTCTCTGAGGATTACAATAAGGTATATGCTTATTAAAGCAAATTTCCAGTCTTTTGGGCCACTATAGCAAAATACCAATGACTAGGTAACTTAAAACAACAGAAATTTATATTCTTTAAGTTTTAGGGGTTAGAAAATCTAAAATTAATGAATCTGATGACTTCTTGACTTTCAGGTACTCAAATTTTCATTGTGTTCTTGGGTGTCAAAAAGAACGTGAGTTTTTGCTCTCTCTCTCTCTCTCTCTCTCTCTCTCTCTCTCTCTCTCTCAAAATAACACCAGCACTGTTTGTTTTTAGTCTCACTCTTACAATGTCATTGGTCTCAGTTATCATTTTTATAGGTCTTATCTCCAAATATTAGGACTAGGGCTTCAATAATGGAATTTAGGGGAGAGGGCCACAGTGTAGCTGCCTTCAGTGTCTGTAGATCTAGGAACTGCTCTAGTGCCAGCCTGTTTGGTTCTATGTAGGTTTCTGTGTAGCAGAGGCCAGTGGATACTCCTGGACTGGACTTGGCTGTGCCCACTAATAAAAATCTAAGCATGTCTCCTGCACAAGGCCCAGACATAGGAAGTTCCTCTACTTACCTTCTGAGATTACCCTTTTCAAATCCTGCTTGTTTCCGTAAGTCTGTCCAGAGATTGTGACTACACATCCCTTTTAGTAGAACATATCCTCAATCCACAGTCCCCCTTCCAAAAAGAGGAAAAAGTCTCTACAAACTACCCAAGAGCTAGGGAGGTGATTCAGTACTTGCCTCGTAAGCACAGAAACCTGAGTTTGGATCCCCAAGAACCACGTGAGAAAGTTGAGTGTGATGGTGTGTGCCTGTAATCCCGCGCTAGGAGGAGGAGACAAGGAGAACCTGGAATTAATAGCCAGTTAGTCTAGCTGAGTTTGTATACTCCATGTTCCATGAGACAGTGCTCTGCTTCATGGTACACACCCACATGAACATGCACATTTACACGCGCGAGAGCGAGCACACACACACACACACACACCACTTAAATTCATCTCAACATGAAAATTACCTCTAACCAAAATAACAGTGCTTATGTTTTAAATTGGAACATCTTTTCTTAGATTTTTTCATATTTTCCCCTAAGAGAAATTAGTAGATGTTCCCCAAATCTATTTAAAAATAAAAAACGCTGGCTCCATTGACCTCAAAGAGAATTCTAGTCCCCGCATCTTTAAGGAGAGAAATGTTCCAGCCCTTGAGGAAATTCCCTTAAGGAAAGTGCCGCCACTAGTATCATATCACATAACACAATATCTGTTTTTGCTGTTTGAGAATTTCATGCATGCATATAATTCCTTGTCTATTCTTGCTAACACATCCTCCTCTCAATATGTGTTCTTTTTAAATTTTTATTTTTAAGACTGATTTTTACTATCTTTCACTATGTTTAGGGGTGTGTCTGCATATGTGTGTGTACATGAGTGTAGGTACCTGTGGAGGACAGAGATCCGATACCCTGAAGCTGGAATTACAGTGGTCAGCCTCCTGATGTGGGCGCTGGGAACAGAACTTGAGTCCTCTGGAAGAGCAGCAAGTGCTTCTTATTGACTGGGCCATCTCTCCAGCTCCTCTGTCTTTTTTAAAATAAACATATATAATGTGATGTGTGGGTGTTTTGCATGCATATATGTATACTCTGTGTGTGCATGCATGTGCACTGCCTCAAGAGCCCAGAAGAGGACATCACATCTCCTGAAACTGGAGTTGTAGACAGTCGTGAGCAGCCACACGGATGCTAGGAACCAAACCTAGCTTCTCTGGAAGAAGAACTGTTGCTCTTAACTCCTTAAGTCAACTCCTCAGACCTTTGTTTCCTCTTAAAGACAAATATCTAAAATCCATTGGGTCCACTTTATGCTGCCTGTATGATCATGGATGTGGGACCATCTACTGGAGCATGAGTCTATTAATATTCAAGGATATCCCAGGCAATAAGGAATTCGTTCTTTTCTTTTTAATTTATTTATGTTTTACTCTGTTTAGATGTGTGTGCCTGAGAGTATTCGTGTGCATCCATGAGCCCAGGTGCCCATGCCCAAGGAGGCTAGGAGGGGGGCATCAGGTCCTCTGGGGGTTAACACGCGATTAGGAGCTCCCTGGTGTGGGTGCTAGGAACTAAATGAGGCCTCTGCAAGAACACTAAGTGCCCGTACTGCTGATCCATCTTTCTAGTCTCTGAGAAATCAGCTCCTTAATTATAATTAAATGACATAAAAGGAGCCTTGAAAACAAAGAGAGAATATTCCAAATATCATTCCTGTTTCTTTCTGTTATACACACAAAAACATATTTTTGACAGCTTTAGGATTTGGCCTGTCACTCCAGTCACAAGCAGTTCAGAGATACGGAAGTCCAGCTGCAAAGAGTAATCATGTCCCAGTCTCGTGCACGGCACGATATCTTACTCAGGCACACACACATCTAAACAAAGTCAAACATAAATGAGTTAAAAAGAAGAGAACTGATTCCTTATTGCTTGAGATAGCCTTGGATATTAATAGACTTAGCAAAATATCAGTGTGTTGGGCTATCCTAAGATTTTTTTCAGTAGCAGGAAATACCATCTCTTGAAGGAAAGGCACTTTTTAAAAGTTTTTTTTTTCTCTTTCCATTAATTGATTGGTTTAGAATTTCTATTGAATATATTTAACACAGCTAAAATATGCTCCAGCATTCACTGAGGAAACCATTTACATTATTAGAAGCTTAAAATGATAAATATGATTAAAACTTATTTTTTCAAATGGCTGAACGTGAATATTACTCTTTCAGTAAAAGGAACAAAGATATCAAATAAAGTTTGCACCTGACTTCTGAGTTTAGAAAACGCTTGTTGGATTGCTGCTAGGCCCATTTTAGGGATATCACTGCATTACAGTTCTCCAAAGAAGCAGGATGTCTATCATTATATAATTACATTATATGAAATTATAGAAAGATATTATTTATTAACAGTCTTACAGTATTGGGGTCTGGAAAGTTTAGCAAGGGCCATCTGTTAGTCAGAAAGGCAGAGAACTGAGTATCTCTTCTTTCGGTAGTTGAAAGTCTCAGGGGCACCAAAGATGCAGCCCTGTACCAAGGCTGAGGAAGGGAGCTGAGGGGATCAGTGGTGCGAGTCAGTGACAAAGGGTCGAAGAAGCTGGAGTCACGCTCTCTGGCAAGGGTAGCCACAATAGAACTGGATCAAGTGTGCACCCAGACTTAGAAGGAAAGCCCGCGAATCCCGCTATGAATGGCACAGTCAGAGCGAAGGACGCCAGTGAGAGGGCGAAAGTTAGAGGAGAAGCGGCAGCGGGGACTCCAGGATGTTGGAAGCGCCAGGAACAGGGGACATTTGCTGAGGGAAGTCAAGCGCAGAGTGGAGCCCGCCTAAAGAAGAACCTGCTGACTACAATCGACAAGACTGCAGGAGTCAGGGCACCACGTGCCCCGGGACGAGGAACTGTAGGATTTAGCGCTAGACATGCTGGGGTTTGGTCTTGCTTTCTTCCATTGCTGCCCTGCCGTTTTTCCTAGCCCTCCCTTTTGGAATGTGGGATGTGGGACACATTCTCTGCCGTTCTATGGAATGCCAATTTTGATATTATATATTTTGGATTTGGACTTTGGAAAAATGCCAGATCTTTTCTGACTCTGAGGATGTTTGGAAATAGACTCCTTGGGATTGGACCTTACCCTGACCACATCTTGTTTCTTTTTTTGTCCTTCCTGGCTGCCATGCCATGAACTCCTCTGCCTTGCTACTCTCTTCCTGCCACAAAGCGGGGATGCCTCTGAAACTGTCAGCCTTTCCTCCCGGAAGTGTTCCTGTCAGATATTCGGTCATAGCATCGTTTGCCTCATGACTAACATTGCTTGTGAGTAATTCCGGACCTCACAGCTGAAGTAACTAGCGGTGTTTGTGTTTCTGGGCCTCCTAGCTTCGCCCTTCATACCCAGCATTGCCTTGACTTCTGTTAGGTTACTTTACCCGCCCTGACCTGCCACTATCTGACTCTGGGACCAAAAGGGTATGAGGGCACCTTTGGCACCAATAAAAAGCTGTCGTGAGACAACTGTCTCAAAACTGCCACCCGGCACCATTGCGTTTCCAGAGTCATCCTGGCTCACAGTCAGCCAGCTGATGGATATTTGGGATAAACAAAGTTTGATGTCACGAGAGTTCGTACTTTTCCATTCCTCAGCTCAGGTCCATTCCTGACAAATAGTGAACTTGGCAAGATCAGGAATCTGGAATCAGGAAATCTGTTCCTGGGAGGGACAAGGGAAGTTTCAAGACCTCGATGATGTGATGAGGACCTAGAGATGACAAATTGCTCTCCATGGACCTTCTGCGCCATTGCTCTTGGCGACACAGCTCTTGATCCACATCGCAGCAGGAGAAGGTCCACACCTTCTCTTCCCCGGGCTGACGACTCAAGCTGCTCTGAGAAAAGCTGCTTCTCTTCTTGGGCTACAGCCAGATGGAAAGTTGCCTGCAACCTCTGGCTTCCTATTGTTCGGGACAGACAAAGTGCTGCACTATGGAGAGCTAGCTCATCAGGCCTGTGAGGAAGAGGTGTCTGATTCGTTTGTTCCAAGGACAGGTTGCTGTCTCTCACCTCCACGTTAATAAGAGGTGGTAAGTGAGGACTTTCCTGGTGTATCTTAACCACTTTCAGTCTTCCGTTAGGAACGTTACTCCATGGTGTTGTTATTTTGGTGTTCTTTGTTGACTGAACCAAATTTTGTATACATCTATTTGGATGAGTGTTCTAATGTCTTCATATATCTGCAGCAAGATAAACATGTTTTCTTTGTTGAATTTCTCTCTCTATATATATATCTTAAGCACGGTGGGTGGCTGTTTGTTAACTGTCTTCTTTTCAAACCTGCATTTATGTTTAGAAACTTCACTGCACATGAATGTACCAGCAGAGCACTGCACAACAGCATCTGTGCAAAGACCTTTGCGTTGTCACTACCACATAAACTTACAATCATTTATAACAAAGCCCAGGTGTGTGCTCTCACACAGCCCTGAGCACGCTTGAGCTATAACAGCAGCATCCGCATTTTCAGGTATAGGGTATTGCACTGAGATAAGTCCATGTTACACATGGACGCACAAACACGGCAACAAGAACTGTTATATTACTAATGCGCCACATGCAGATACACTGTAACCAAAGTGGTCATACATTTTTCAATAGTAAATATTTGATTTCTTAAAATTTGGATATTATGTCCTTTCCTTCCTCGTATGTGCTTCGTTAGTAGTTTAGCAACATAAAGTAGATGTTTAAGACCGTTTGCAGTTAAGGGGAGAGCTGTGTTCTTTACTTTCATATTGTCTAAGACACCATGACCCAGACAATTTATAAAAGAAAGTGTTTAATTTGGGACCCATGGTTCTAGAGGGTGAGAGTCCATAGCCATCATGGCAGGAGGCGTGGTGGCAGGCAGGCCTGATACAGGAGCAGTATCCAGGAGATTAGATACTGATGTAAAGCATGAGGCAGACTGAGCTAACTGAAACCTCTTCCAACAAGGTCACACCCCCCAATCCTTCCCAAACAGTTCCACTAACTGGAGATCAAGTATTAAATATATGAGCCTGCAGGGGCCTTTTCCTTTCATCCATCACAGAGACATGGTGAAGAGAGGAGGAGAAGAGCCTGTTTCTAGGATTCCAGATGGAAATTAGTATTTTTATCTCCATCTGAAGACCAGTGTTCTCTTCTTTTCATAAAGTAACACGGAGTTGCTCCCCTCAGACTGAACCCTTCGAGAGACTCATTTCACCTCCCCAGTGTCATCTTGCACATTCTTCTTCACATTCTTTGCATGTCAAAAGATTCAGGAAAGTGAGGGCAGTACAAACATGTCACCCTTAGCAGAGAATATCTAAAGTTCCTGTTCATAAAACATTTATAATGATTCATGTATATTCATGTATTCACTCACATGTACTTTACACGGTGTTGCAAACTAGCTCAATTAATTATATGCCAATTGCTTATTTTGATTTCTCAATCTTTTTCTAGAATATTTTCATTTATTCATGACAATTTTGTTTGTGCTTACAGTGTGTCTTATTCATATCCTCAGTCCCCCCCCCCTTTCTGGGCTCCTCTAACACACTCTCTTATCACTTACACATATTCTTCTCTTTTTTTGGTATAATCCATAGAGTCTAGTTAGTGATGCTGTGGGGCCATCCGTCAGGGTATGAGCGACCCACCAATGGCCACACTTCCAAAAAAAACTGGCTCTGTCCTCCAGCAGCCATCAATCACCAATAATTCCTAGGTTATATCCCTTCTTGCATTCAGGCTGGAATGTCGACTTTGCTCTTGTGCAGCGGCCATGCCATGCCCAGGAGACATCATTACATAGCGCTCCTTCCTGCCTTCTGTTTCTTACATCCTTTCTACCTCACTTCGGTGTTGTTCCCCGAGTCAGTGTCCCATGTGGGTAAAAGAATATAGAGGTATGGAGAGATAAAGGAAAAATTAGGGTATTAAAGAGATAAGGGGGAGTGGGAGAAAAGTATAGAGAAGGGACCATGAGAGGGACAAGTAGCATAAAAGGTTATTTGAAAAACCATGTGGAGACCTACTACCATAGAAGCTTCTAATATATATATGGGCTATAAATGAAGTCATAAAGTAACAGGGAAAACAATGCCCCAACTAGGCATCTTATGCTGCAAGAAAAATCATCAGTACCAGGAATAGGTTACAGTTTGTTGCTAGTTTGAGTAAGAATGGCCTTCATAGGCTCATATATTTGATAGTTGGTGGAACTGTTTGGAAAGGATTATGAGGTGTTGTTGAAATAAGAGCGGCGAGGCTGCGTCCCCAGGACCCTGCCGCCCGCATGGCTAGCTTAGTTTATGCCCCGAAATAATTACACGGAAACTGTATTCTTTTAATCACTGCCTGACCCATTAGTTTCAGCCTCTTATTGGCTAGCTCTTAC
>NC_022009.1:60560589-60562599 GCF_000317375.1 Microtus ochrogaster | reverse complement strand
CGCCTACCTAAGGGTTGGCCTATGAAATGGGCCTAGGCAGTTTCTTTATTAATAAGAAATCATTCCCACATCAAGGTGTGGCCTTGTTGGAGGACATATGTCACTAGGGATAGGCTTTGAGGTTTAAAAGCCCATACCACTCCGAGTTAGCTCTCATTGACTTGTGCTTATGGATCACAATGTAAGCTGTCAGCTACTGCTCCAGCACTGTTCAGGCTTTCGTTGTCTGTTTCCCAACCATTTGATTCTACAGCCCGGAATCTGAGTGCTAAGGAACCTCCACTAATGGTGCCATAAACAAAGTCTGGTATTTCTGTCTTCCAATATGACATGGTAGTTTTAATAATAATACCCCCCCCCCAAAGCTTATATATTGCTTGAATGCTTGGTCATCAGAGAATAGCAGAATTAGGAGGTATGGCCTTCTTGGAGGAAGTGTCACTGGGGATGGGTTTGGAGGTTTCAAAAGCCCAAGCCAGGCCAAGTATCTCTATCTTCCTACTGCCTGTGGATCCAGATGTAGAACTCTCAGCTACTTCTCCAGCAGCATGTCTGCCTGAGTGCCACCATGCTCTCTGCCATGATAGTAGGCTAAACCTCTGAGACTGTAAGTTCCAATTAAATCCTTTTATTTAAGTTGTCTTGCCTGGTCTTGGTATCTCTTCACAGCAACAGAAGTTGGTAAAGGGAGTCGGGGATTACTGTGACAGACCTTACCCTGCTGCTTCGTGATGGAATGTGGACATTGGGACTTTGGTTAGGAAAGTAGTTGAATGTGTTAAGATGGGCTTATTGGGCCATCCTAGTAGGAACATGGAAGACGGGGTGCAGAACCAGCTCCAAAGGAGAGAAGCTTGTTGGTAGTCAACAAAGCCGAAAGGAGTTGGAGATCTGAAGAGCACTCAGACAGCAGACACAGAGATACAGAGTTTGGAGTCTACCTGGCTGAATGTGGTCTTGTTTTGGTCCAGTATTTCCTGACTGTGCTCCCCTTCCTCCCTTTGGAATGACAGTGTAAATTCTATGCCATTGTATGTTGGAAGTTCTATATTTTAATTTAAATTTTTAAAGGGGTTCTGGTTAAGAACGTTCCTTGAGTCTCAGAAGACACTTCAGACTTTGAAGACTTGGCAGCGGTCTTGACACTGAAAACTTATGGGGACCTTTAAAGTTGGACTGAATGCTTTCTTTTGCATTATGATATGGCTATAAGCATATGGTAGAAAGAGTGGAATGTGGGAGCTTGAGTAAGAGTAGTCCCCCATGGGCTCCTGTGTTTGAATGCTTGGTTATCAGGGAATGGCATTATTTGAGAGAGATTAGGAGTGTGTCCTTATCTGAGTAGGCGTGGTCTTGTTTGAGGAAGGTGGTGGGCTTTGAGCTTTCAAAAGCCTATGCCAAGCACAGTGTTTTTCTCTTCCTACTGTGTAGCGGGTCTTTCTTTGGATCAGCAGTTTCTGAATAATGACACAGAGACTTTTTATTAAGAACAGAAGCTTGGCCTTAGCTTAGGCTTGTTCCCAGCTAGCTCTTAAAGCTTACATTAACCTGTTTATATTGTTACATTCTGCCATGTGACTCTACCTCTGCTCAGTACCGCACATCCCACTTCCTCAATGTCTGGCTGGTGAATCCCCACCTCTCAGATTCTTCCCCTGAGTTCCTCCATCTCCCCAGAAGTCCTGCTATCCTTTCTTGCCTAGCTATCGGATGTTTAGCTCTTTATTAAACCACCCAGAAGGTGCCTTAGGCAGAGAGGTAAAACAGATGTGTCTTCACAGTGTACAAAAGGATTATCCCACAACACTGCTGCTTGTGGACCTGGATGCAGAACTCTAATGCTATGTGCTCCCATGCTCCCTGCCGTGATGATGGGATAAACCTCTGAAACTGTAAGCAAGTCTCAATTAAATGCTTTCTTTTATGAGCGCTTCTACCGTCATGGTGACTCTTCACAGCAGTAGAACACTGCCTAAGACACCGTTAGATACATTGTAGCATATATATATA
>NC_022009.1:60559396-60560489 GCF_000317375.1 Microtus ochrogaster | reverse complement strand
ATATATATATATATATATATATATATATATATGAAGCATAATCTTCAAAAACAACCCTGGCAGGTAAGCAGCAGAGCAAAGGACACGGAGAAATCCAGAGTGAACTACCACAGGCCCAGTCACAATGCAAGGACATGCTTTATAGCTTGCTTCTACTACAAATGGCCACCATTTTCAGCCAACGGGATCAACTTGTGAGTTACAGTTCAGCTAGTCCACAATGTTAAAAACCTGACCCGGTGTCAGATTTATTGCTCTATTTGCTCTATTCATCCTTTCCTACCATATCTGGAACCTGGCAAAGGGAACTCTGAACAGAAAATGTGTTCAAGTATGAAATATAACATACATATCATATGTATGATATATTAACATATTTACATATCACATTATGATATATTTATATATGATATAAACATCATGTAAGTTATATATAATATAGTTATATAATATATATGTGATATTTTTATATATTATATATATTCTGTAAACAAAAAAAGGTGAATTTGTCTATCTTTGGCTTGTTTATTTTGCTTAGTGTCATAATCTGTACTTCCTGCAAATGACATAATTTCATTCTCCTTATAACTGGGTAAAATGACATTATCTTTTACCTGTCCATTTGTTGACCTGTCCTCTCCTTTTTATGGGGTCTTGGGATTTCATCTCCGGAAGGTTCCATTGGCTTTCACACATTTTCTTGTGGAGGCCCAAGAGTCCAGAGAGAGGCCCGTAGTACTCTATGGCAGGCAGGGTTAGTAACTGTGGTAAGAAGGACCCAACAGTCTTGGCTGTGGGTTTCTTATCCCCTCCACCCACCCTAATGAAGGCAGTCAAGCTTTGTTCTGTATCATCAAAATAATAATAATAATGATAGCAAACCATGATTATTAGCCAAGTCTACCATCCCTCAGAGGAAACCCCTGAGCCCAGGAGAGATTACTAGATTGCTACAGTACACAGAATTCTAGGAGGGAGTAACATCCCAGGTGGATTTGTTGACCAGGTCAGTGCTCTTGTCTCTGCAGGGACTCCATGCTAATTTCCCAGTGTGTGTGTGTGTGTGTGTGTGTGTGTGTGTGTGTGTGTGTGT
>NC_022009.1:60551873-60559296 GCF_000317375.1 Microtus ochrogaster | reverse complement strand
GTGTGTGTGTGTGTGTGTGTGTGTGTGTGTGTGTGTGTGTGTCTGTGTCTGTGTGTGTGTCTGTGTGTCTGTGTATCATGTGACCTAAGATAAGGGAGCCCTGCTGTGCCGACTGCTGAGTGCCTAGACGGTG
The DNA here is from genome assembly GCF_000317375.1 of Microtus ochrogaster. Lineage (NCBI taxonomy): Eukaryota > Metazoa > Chordata > Mammalia > Rodentia > Cricetidae > Microtus > Microtus ochrogaster. Next base: position 60,559,163 of record NC_022009.1, on the reverse strand, counting down.
TCTCCTCTTGCTTTCCCCTTCCTTGTTTCTGAACAGTCATGGCTCCACACCAGAGGCAGGGCTGCCCTTTGCAAGGTTGGTAGTGCGCCCTGCTAGGATCTTGACACCCCTCCTGCATTTTATCAGGTCGCCTTTACAGAGAGGCTGACACCCGAGCCCCACCCTCCTTACTTCTGATTAACAGGGCTGTTTAAAATCTCAGTAAGGAGGGGGTGGTAGAAATGTCTCATTATCTATTGGGTTTTCAGAACGTTGTTTTTCCTCAGAGTTGTAAAGATAGAACGGATGTAGGTCAGCTTGTGTCTGTCTGTCTGTCAGTGGCCTGCAAGTATTAACCCTGTGAGAGCTGGGCTGCTGGTCCACGCTGAGTCCTCCTCAGTGTCACACTCAATGCTTGTTTACACTTCAGAGTGGAAATAAGCCACTACTTTGGACTCCCCTTTCTTTGACTAACGGGAGTAATCCCTTCTTGAGTCTTGTTTTAATGTGCCCAGTGGGGGAGGGGAGGCAGTAATCTCTGTGGTAGGCAGCCTTCCTGCCTGGAGAGGACAACAAATCCCAGCCTTGGGAGTGGCCCTGACCAGAGCTTTCTACAGGTCTTCCACTGGCTCTGGATTTAACCCCAAAGACACTTGCATTTTGGCCGTGACTGCGAGGAGTTCTCTGCTGGACAAGGGAAGGGTCCCTGGAATAGGACCCCTTCCCGGGGCCCCTGCAGGTTTGGTGGCAGCTGAGTTCTTGCTGTGGCAAGTCCTGTGGGTTGCTGTCTGTCAGGGTACATCATCAGGGCAGACTTAGCCACCGAGGCTTAGCCCATGTTTGGAGAATTATTAGTCTGTGCTCTCAAGACTCAGACTCACTTGGTTAGCTGTTTATTATATTAAATATTCTTTTACTTTTCACTCCCTGCTTTGTTCTTGTGGTCTTTGAACAGGAGCTAGAACTCCTTTCAGTAACTTTTAAAGAGGTATTGTTACTAGCCAGAGAGAAGAAATGATCAGGTTGCCTGATAGGGAAACATGAATATGAGTTTGTATTTTCTCAGTCCTGAGCCTACAGTCCACTCCCACCTTTAGTCTCTAAATCTATAGCAGCAAATAAAGAGGTAATTTAATACTTTCCTCCAAAATTCTTCTAGGAAAATCCCTTTTGAACTTAACAGATTTTAGTCCAATGAGAAACCCTCTTCCTTTGGACTGAATTTTGCATATTGTCTGTTTCTTACAGAGCTTCCGTATTGTCTCGGGCTCCACTGGAAATGCAGCAAAGATTCCTAGCACATCCCGGTTGCCATAGCAACAGCAGCCTTTCCCATAATGAGCTGCATCATCTGAACTGATGTCACAGCATCATGCAGCAGGTCAAACAAGGCATCTCCTAGTATTGCATCCTACAGATGTGCTGTAAACATCAAAAGAAGACGGCGAGAGCAGGAGATGGTGAGTGTTAAATGTCCGAGCCTTAATTACATGGTTGTTTTGTTGGCTGGTCGGCGGCAGCGTCTGCTCAGGCAAAGAGATGGGGGGGATGTTGTCTGTTTAAAATGGACCGGAGAAAGAGAGGTTGTTTTGCTTAATTCTGTTTTCAGGCTGCTGTGTTAAGACAAAGGCCTGCAAGCATCATGTAGGAATCAAAATGTAAAGATTTCTTACTCTGGCTCTGCCTGTTATATTTAGTGTTCTCATGGAATAACAATAAAAAAAATAAACGCAGGATAATTTTCTACCGCAAACGCCCATATAAGCTCTCATATGTGTAGTTCATGGTATTGTAGCATTGTAAAGATATGTTTCTTTTTTATGGGGCAGGGCTAATTGGTCCCATTTGCCTCTGTGGTTTATGAAATATTTAGTGACTTGCAGAATGGAATTCAGGATTTACCTCCATTGGGTTTCAGGTTCCTCACAGCGAGGAATGAAGGCTGAATGAAGCCTTTGACATAACCCTCAACTGAAAGGCGTTCTCTCGTGTGTTCAAGAAAGAGTTTATCAAAAGCGTAAAGACTGAAACCAAATGAAATTATTTATGTCCTTTGATTTGTACAGGATGTCTTCATGTCCTCCATAGTTAGGAGGCTGTAGCGGGAGCTGTTTGCAGGCTGGTTTGTCATGGGAGAGGAGCATATCTCTCTGCCGCAGTTATAGTCAAAGATAACCAGGCGAGACACTCTGGAGGGACCAGTGGCTCTGCCATCTCTTGCTTAACTTTAGAGCCAAGCTGATGTGATGGATAAATGTCAGGGTGTCTTAGTACTCGTTAGGAAGGCAAACCTCCACTCATAACATCACCTCGTTCTGAAACTCTGGACAGACAGGCATTGTTTACATTTAATCCAGAGCTTGCCTTTACACCCTTTACACTTCTCCCCCCCCCCCCTTTTTTTTTATTTTCTAAAGGAAAGTCCAAGAGGTCAGTAGGGAACTGTGTCTTTGCCTTTTGTTTTGGGGAATGAAATGGACCAGATTTCCCTGGTGCGACTGATTACACATGTCAGCGCAGTTGATCGGTCTGCCTCCTTACAGTTAGGGAGTGGTCCTGGGTGTCAGGGCAGTCCAGTTGATAGTTCCCACTTATATGGTCTTACTGGAAAGGACAGCACCCTCGAGTTCCTTTATGTTTAGCTTAGATTGTTGATGGCGCCTGTAACAGATATATCCTAAGAAGCAGGAACAGCTTGGATTGCTTTATTTTTTTCCTGTGGAGTTGAGCATATCAGGCCCATTAGGCACTAGCCTGAGTGGGAGAGCTTGGGTTTTAATTAGTTTGTTTATCCCACACCACACGCATGCTGCTCCGGAGTCCTTTAAGGGTACACGGCTGGCAGGCGGCTAACTGGGAGGGAAGAGGTCCACTCAGCCTGGCTTTTCTCTCAAGCACTTAGGAGCATGGACGGTCACTGCCTGCTTTTTTTTTTTTTTTTTTTTTTTTTTTTTTTTTTTGAGGCGTAGTGTGAGCTGCAAGCTCTGCTGGGTGTGAGCACAGCCAAGCCAGAAGCTCTAAGGTGAAAGGGAGGAGCAAGATGTCAATGGGGGAAGGGAGAGTGTGCCTGGTGGCTAAAGTACAAGTCTGGACCCCATGCCCAGCACCCATCACAATCCCTCTGAAGTGTGCCTTTCAATGACAAGGATTGAGAAAAGACTTGTCTGGTAATGTGAATTTCTGGGAGTGATAAAATAGCTCAGGGCTGGTGTTTTTGTGGGGGCTTCTCTGGCCTTAATTCTTATCTCTTCTTTCTGACACTGCTTTTAGCTGCTTCATCACGGGTGATGCATACAATTACTGGAAGTCACAGGGGCCAGATTCCTTAAGGGCAGTGTCAGAAAAGTGAAGTCACTCTCTTAGGGTGGGGAAGGGCCCTGGTGGGTGTGGGCTGCTGCACAGTTGCTAGTGGAACATCCGCCCAGCGCAGACAAGCCTGTCACCCTCCTCCCAGCCCCCACAGTGTGCAGCAACACTTCCCCAACTTTATGTCTTCATGGTTTTTGCTCCAGGAGAACAAAGCCCTGGTAGCCGGAGCTGTCACCCGTGTGTTCTGTGTCTTAGAGGGCCACAGCCGGGGCTGCACTCTGTTTAGCTGTTTAATTACGAGCTAAGGCTATTTCAGTTGCTGTCGCTTTAATATATCCCCAAGGGGCGGTGTGTGTGTGTGTGTGTGTATGGGGAGAGAAATTGTTCCGTGGCTGGATTTATTGGTGTCTCAGTGAAATTTTCTAGAATCTCAAGTATTTCATTGTGCATAATAACTGGAATCTTATCAAAATCATGTTGACTGTGTGGCCAAGTTTAGACTGTGCTAAGTCCGGTGAGCAGTTAACCCCATGTAGGCTGTTGGTTACGGATTTTGTTCATGAATTACAAAATTATGATGGATTTAATTCTTCCTAAATAACTAGGCCATAGTGGGCCTAATAAAAATAAAAATCATATTAACAACTATAATATTTATTAAGCTCATTATATCAGTTTTACTGGAGCAAGCTTTCTGTATTAGCTTGTTTAGTCTTAAGATGACTTTATGAGGTAGGAAGGAACAGTCTCATTTTGCAAGCTTGGGGACTGGTGTTCATATTTTACCAAATCAGTTCTTAGGTTAGACAAGTCACATGCCTTATGAACAACCGGACTATGATTCTAAGCTAGTGCCTCCTGGCTGGAAAGCCTGCATGCTTGCCATAGCGCTCTAGTCTTACAACGTCTGAACCGCCTTAGTCATTTCTACTTTATTGCTCATCCCCTACCCCTCCTAATTCCGACTGCGAGATCAGATTTTACAGGCGGAATGCAGTCTCACTACACTCAGGTCTGTTTAAAGGAGAACACGAATCTTGGTCAGGTGTGAGTAATTGCTCTGACCATCGCTGTATAAGTGATGCAGAATTGATGCTCAGGCCTTGGCCACTACCCTCATTGGGCATGTCGTTTTAGCTGGGTCTGAGCATAGGAAATGCTACATGGATGGGAGTGAGCATGGCGGAGTCTCCCTGAAAGTGGGTCTTATCTGAGTCCTTAGCGTTTCAAGTTCATTGTACCCGTCTTAGCTGTTTCTGTAGTGTTCTGCAAATCTCAAGATATTTGCATTTTCTGGCAATGCCAGGCAAATAATAAATGCAAAACTTTTCTCACAGGCTAGAAGGTCTAATATGAATTTACCTCTTGAGTTCTTTGGCTGGGTGTATCAGCGGCTGACACCGAGTGCTGAGGGGTCTGGTACAAGAATCCCAGTCTTGCGCAACATCCTGGAAGCCTCGTGCTTGAGGAGTGCAATGCTCTGCATCATCTTGCCCATTCCTAGCTATCCACTCCCAGTGTCATTACAGGGCTCTAGGGGCTGTCCTTTGTGTAAGTATAGGCTAATGCACACACTGACAGCACACTGATATTGATTTTGGAAGGGTGAATACTTAGACATGTTATTCCACTGGGTGCATTAGCCTTTTCTAGGTTCTGGGAAGAAGTTAGCCTTTGTCCTGGACTGCTCCAAGGAGGCCCAAGTTTTTTTTTTTTTCTGCGTGAGGGTTGAGAGGTCGATTAGGAAACAGTCAGAGTATCTACATACAGTGTATCCTAGAGGGAAAGGGCAATAAGCTGGTACCATCACTAGGGTGATTCCTTTCACCTTGATACTGAAAAAAAAAAAAGATTCCGTTTACTTTGATTCCATGTACTAATATAGAAATCTCTATAACTGTATATCTGTTTATGCCTACATGGGTCATTTATGGAGAGGAACATACTACATTGAATAATAGCCAGTTTTTCCTCCTTGGGATGGATTAGAATCCTGCCATGTGTCAAAAGGCCAACATTGTCATATTGGTATAAGCTACTCTGAGAAACATAATGGCAAAATAATTCAGAAAGTGTATTTCTGTCTCAGCTGACAAAGCTGACTTATGAAAACGAGGAATGTATAAGGCAGATCAGTTAAGGAGAGATGCTAAAGATTCTAGTGCAACAGTTCTCTCCCTGGCAAGCTCCCTTCCTGGGCAGGGTTGTAGGTACAGATAGCGTTCTGGGAAGGCAGACACCAGTGGAGCTGTGTGCATGCAAGGCTCCAGCCTTGCATGTTTATACTAGCATGCTGTACAAAACAAGTATCTTAGTTAATTTACTTGGAGCTAGGCATTTGCACGAGCATTTCGAGGGCTGCTCTTGTCTGCATGGCCTTCTCATGTCATTTCATGTCCCAATGCTTCTCCAAAGCAGGGGCTGATTTAAGCTCATGGACTCGGAGGGTAGAGTCTCCCAGGGCAGGGATGTCATGGCACAGGATTGAGTATGTTTATGGTGGCAGCAGTTTGAGGAGGCAGTCCCTCCCATCTTGGTGGATCAGAAAGGAGAGCGCTGGATTGGAAGCAGAGGCAAGAGTAAGCATCAAAGACATGCCCATGTCTCACCTCCCCAAACAGCGACAGCAGTTGGTTGTCAAGTGCTTAAACCAAGAACCTTTGGGAATATTCCGGATTAAAACCATCGCAACATTTATGTGTCCATCTTGGTTTTTCAAAGCAGAAAAACAAAACAAACAAAAACCACTTAAGATTGAGAGCTCTTGCATTTTTGTTGGTAACTGAAAACATTTTTTTCGTTGGAGTATCACTTTTTATAGGACTTTGGACTTGACTGTTAGGTATTCTAAATTATTAGAACATAAGGTTTCTTCTCCAGAAGCATGTGTCTGTTGGAATCTGAATCCTTGATTTGGGTTAAGACTTGGTGAGGATATAAAAGAGTTTTTTTTTTTTTCTCGTATATTCCACCAGCTGTACTATCCTCTGATCCCGGCTATAAAGCATGCCCCAGATTCTTGCAGCCGTCTTGCAACGGTACGCTTGATTCACAATGACAACTAGGGAGAGAATGTCGGACTTTCAGAACAAATTCTCAAACTACCTGGTGCCTGCCCTGAACCTGGCTTGCAGCTTATGTCATAACCTGTGTGGTTGGACAAATGCATACACGGCTCAATACTTCGCTGTTGTGACCTTGGAACTTAATGACATCTGTCTAGGGAGAAATCTGCATTTTCGTTCTCTGCTATACTCTGTAAAGGCTGCAGTCAGTTCTTTACTGACTCTTTGGTGTACCTTTTGGTGCTGCTTGAGCCCTGTGGGCGTTTGGGTTTGAGGCTCTCTTCTACCCTAGCTCTGAGACAGTCCAGATATAATTTTAGAACTTTAAAGTTAAGAGACCACTGTTATTAAAATAACTCAGAGCAAAAGACCCTCTCCCGTACCCCTTACCCCATAGAAAACTAACAGTGTGCCCAGCGACTCAGTGGCCTGGCTTTTACAGGCAATCGGGGATGAATTACACTACAGCTGATGTTCGGGAGGCCAGGTTTCTGTGCCACCACCATTGCTTTCAGGGGAGAAATCAAATCCTCTCTGCAAAGCAAGCTAATTAACCATCCTATTGGTTCAATGTTTACCCCGATTCTTGTACCCTTTGTTTCCTACCTGATCCCTATCCCCACCTTCTTTAATCCTCATTTAACTAATTACACAGCATATTTATGCCGGCTGGGAATGGTTTTTACCACTCCCCTCCCTCTCTTTGCCCATCATCTTCATCCCTCTCCTCAGGAGGCCAGGGACCTATGATTTGAGGTTGTATTACTGCAGGCAGAGTTCATATATTTTTTTAATTAGAAAGGGAATTACAGTCAATATAATGAGCCGTTCTGTAGAAATAGGAGCGGCGGGCTGCGTCCCGGCACCCGGCCGCCCACATGGCTAGCTCTACCCGAAATAATTACACGGACACTGTGTTCATTTAATCACCGCTTGG
>NC_022009.1:60549535-60551313 GCF_000317375.1 Microtus ochrogaster | reverse complement strand
TCTCTTCTTCTTCTTCTTCTTCTTCTTCTTCTTCTTCTTCTTCTTCTTCTTCTTCTTCTTCTTCTTCTTCTTCTTCTTCTTCTTCTTCTTCTTCTGGGGGAGTATATGAACAAATAGAAGCCCGAGGGAGCTCCAAAGGGGATTTTCTGTCTCTTGGAAGGGTAGATTCTCTTCAAGGATTGAGCCCCAAGAACTTCACACCGTCTTGATATTTACCATGGTTACCATTGTACAAGCCATAAAAGCAGCTTAGTTCAGATAATTTCACCAGTAGTCAGCAATGAACAAATGCATCAAATGCCCACCATCTATAACAGGAAAAACCCAGGCCAACCACAAGGTACACATGTATGTTCCCTGCAGAGCTTGTCCCAGAGTCAACGCTGTGTCATTGTCTGGGCTGTGCTCGCAGACAGTTCTGATGATGTCTTCCCTTGTTCTGACACCTGAGATGAAGCGGGCACATGCATGATGAAGTGATGCCAGCAGGCCCGTGGCTGCCCAACCATCTTCTCTTATTTGACTTGTTGATGTAAACACCTTTTTAGCAACTCATTGCCTTCCCTCACTGGCTCACGCAAAACCATCATCTAGCGTCCTCTTGGCCTTCTCTGTCCTTGGCGCTCAGTTTCCACTGCACCCACAGGCCTCTCAGGGTTAGGGCATTTCCAAGCTGGACCCGGCAGGTCTGATCAGCAGCCTCCAGGCTGTGCCACACTTAACCCCTTTTTATCACCATAGCAATGGTCCTCACAGCACCAACATTGCCGCTGCAGCCCCTCGGCTGTGCCCCTTGTGAAATAACCCTCTGGCATTGCACTTTTTATTGTTCAAATACTGCCCTGTCTTCTTGTTTCTGTGAATTGGGAGATTGTCCCTTTAAGAAGAATCTTCATCACTCTGCAGGTGCCCCGTCTACTACCATTACCAGCTATAGCAGGAGGGTCATGTGTAATAGAAGACTAGCTGTGAAATAAACTGAAGTGTGGCAAGTGTGGTTAATAAAAGTCTGTTGCTGCTATTTTTATTTAAAGATAAAGATAGGGAAATAATGATGAGAAGATAGTAGGCATAGCAAGTCACAGAGATGCATATTTCTTCAACACTGGCTTGGGGTGGTAGCTTTAAAATTCTAGAAACACCTGCTTCAGGAAGGTGGCTGCTTCAGAAAAGAAAAGTAAGCCAGAAAACAAAGGCAAATAAAAACAACCATAGCACATTTGTGTTGTTCTCAGAACCAATAAAGGATCAGACTCATACACTGAGACAGGAATTTAGTGGTAAACAAAAGTAATTGGTAATCAGATTTTTTTGGAAAAGTCTAAACTTATTTGAGCATGGAATGTAAGCAAGGTTTTGTTACTGCTGTTGTTTAATTTTTGTTGTCCTGGGAATCAATGTAGGGTTTCACATGTACCAGGGGAGCATTCTACCACTTAGCTATAGCCTCAGTCCTGGTAATTAGAGCTTTAACATACATGTTTTAAATAAAACTGAAAAGGAATGGAGTTGAGAAAGTGGGGACCAAGGAAGCAATACTATAACCATCTCCAGAAACCAATACCATAACTATCTCTAGGAAACAATACTACAGCCATTTCAAGAAAACAATACTATAACCATCTCAAGAAAACAATACTCTAACCATCTCAGGAAAAACAACACTACAACCATCTCAAGAAGACAATACTATAACCATCTCAAGAAAACAATACTATAACCATCTCAGGAAAAACAACACTACAACCATTTCAAGAAAACAATACTATAACTATCTT
>NC_022009.1:60540170-60549435 GCF_000317375.1 Microtus ochrogaster | reverse complement strand
AGAAAACAATACTATAACCATCTCAGGAAAAACAACACTACAACCATCTCAGGAAAAACAACACTATAACCATCTCAAGAAAACAATACTATAACAATTTCAAGAAAACAATACTAGAATCATCTCAAGAAAACAACACTACAACCCTCTCAAATCAAGATGAATTTCACCCTATCAGGTTTTGCTTGGTCATCCTGGCCTCTATGTTTTGGTTAATATCATTTCGACTTATTTGTCATGAAGGAGCAAGGAATAGTATTGGAGCAGCAGCGATGTCTTCTCTATGGGGCTCCAGCAAGGGACCTGGGGCCCTGTGGCTCATTTGACAGGTACATTGAAGGGGAGGAGAGATGGCTCAGGGGATGGTGGCTCACAGTTACCTGTAACCCAAGTTGCAGGGGGATCAAATGCTCCCATGGGCCTCAGAGAGGCCTGAACATACATGGTGCATATAAACTCATGTGGGTGCATACACACATGTAGGAAAAAGACAGAGTGCAAACTGGTACAGCTGCTTTGGATATCAGTATAGCGGTTTCACAGAAAATTAGGAAACAACCTACCTCAAGACCAAGCCATACCACTTTTGGGTATATACCCAAAGGATGCTCAATCATACCACAAAGACATGTGCTCAACTATGTTCATAGCAGCATTGTTTGTTATAGCCAGAACCTGGAAACAACCTAAATGCCCCTTGACCAAAGAATGGATAAGGAAAATGTGGTACATTTACACAATGGAGTATACACAGCAGAAAAAAATAATGGCATCTTAGAATTTGTGAGCAAATGGATGGATCTAGAAAACATTATATTGAGTGAGGTAACCCAGACCCAGAAAGACAAATATCACATGTACTCACTCATAAGTGGTTTTTAGACATAAGGCAAAGAAAAACCAGCCCACAAATCACAATCCCAGAGAACCTAGACAATGATTACTGTAAGAGAGACATACCTGGATCTAATCTACATGGGAAGTAGAAAAAGACAAGATCTCCTGAGTAAATTGGGAGCATGGGGACCTTGGGAGAGGCTAGAAGGGGAGGGAAAGGAAGGGAGAAAAGTGGAGAAAAATATAGAGTTCAATAAAGACAATAATCAAAAGGATGTGAGGTTGACGGCCGACTCTCAGAAAGGCAGTGACGCTGCCTGACATGGGCTTTAAGCACATTGCCACCTCTGCTGTGGGAAGCTCAGTCATATAAATTACACTCATATATATATATATAAAGACAGACAGGTCCTAAACGTATGAACATACATGGTGCACATAAACTCATGCAGGTGCATACACACACGTGGTAAAAAGACATAGTGGAGAGACCAACACACTGGTGCTTGTCTCCTCCCATGACTCTGAAGTTCCTTACGAACAGAGTCATTAATTCGCCTTTGTGAATGGTTCACTAAAAGCATGCTTGGGGCCGGGCGGTGGTGGCGCACGCTTTTAATCCCAGCACTTGGGAGGCAGAGGCAGGAGGATCTCTGTGAGTTCGAGACCAGCCTGGTCTACAGAGCTAGTTTCAGGACAGGTTCCAAAGCCAAAAAGCCCCAGAAAAACCCTGTCTCAAAAAACCAAAAAAAAAAAAAATAAAAAATAAAAAAATAAAAAAAAAATAAAAGCATGCTTGGTGATTTGATTGGTGAGGATTGAAAGCGCGTTGGATACATGCACTCTGTAGGGAGAGCTGTAAGCTGTGGGAGGGAGGCAGCTGTCCTTCCATGTTTACAATACCCTGATGAACCTGAGCGGGACGGCTCCATGAAGGCAGAAGAGCAGAGGGGCGCAGCGCTGGAGTTGTTCCCCGGAACAGAGCCTCACAATGAAGCCTCTCATCAAGGCAGCTGTCAGTTAGAGGTGGACTCTGTTCAAGAGTAGATACCACTGTAGGTTTGTATTTGAAAGGCCTGCTTTAAATGTCACACTTTGAAATATTTCTTCAAGAACAGGTGGTTTTATTTTCTCTTGAAATTTAACCCATTTTAGCAGCAAACTATTTGTAGAATGCCTTCCTTTCTCAGAAGACAGACTATCCAGCAGCCATTAGATAAGCACTTTGAAGAACAAAATTGAAAACTCAGTGTTTTTTTTTTTTTATGACTGAAGCAAAACTTAAGTTTACTTTACAGTAAATTTTAAGTCTGCTTTCCTTAGTCTCATGCTATGAGATAAATGGTTAACACCACCTGAGAGTTTTCTTACGTCTGTAGCACATGACATGGCCAGTTACAGTGCTCAAGGATGCTACCAAGCTCACACAGTGCTCGGGTTCAAAGGCAGAATCATCAGGGAATCCTTGGTGAACTGAGGAAGCTGAGCTCAATTCCCCGTTAGGGTAATTTCCCCAAACCTTGGCTTCCTTCCTAGTAAAACACGGGCTGAAACAAAAGGGCTAAATCTGAGTGAGTTATTTCCTATTCCCTCTAATATTTTATATCTCATTCTCAGGGTTCTCTGTAACAGTTAATTGTTTGACCTTCCAACTTGCAATAGCTTGCTCCAGTATTGTGTGTTTGTTGTTCTCAAGTAGATGAAAATATTTAAATGTATTGTCTTAATCCAGTAACTGTTGTTTATTGGCCGCCGTGGGCAGCTTAGCATAGAAACTCAGTCTTCATAGTTGTGGAGGTCGCTTTCCAAGTCAAGGCACTGCAGCCTTGGTGTGAGTAACTGCCCATAAGAGGGAATCATGGTTTTCTCTTGGTCCTCCCTTATATGGGCGGGCGCTAATCCCATTCATTGGGATCTGAAAGAGCTACACATTGGCTCCACTTGTTAACATTATTGCTTTGATTTCAACATTTAAGCTTTTATAACAAATATTTAGGCAATAGTGTTTATATGTCTTTTCTCGCATTTGTGTGCCTCTGGCTTGAATTCCCAGTAGTTCACAGTTGCCAGCCCACAGTTAACACATAAGCCTTCATTTAAAACAACCAATCGTTTTATTTCACAGTACCCCCCCCCCCCAGCTGCCCTGTCTTGTGGATTCATTCGTTCTGTCTTGTAGCCACAACATATACATTCAGTTAGTGACTGGGATAAAATATTTTGTCTCTCTTGCCCCGCCCATTGGGTATGGTATCTCTTAAGAAATTGATACTGCGGCCCCAGACATCTATAAAAAATGTGAGTGACTGCTTTTATTAGTTTGAACCATATGGGATTTCCATTTTTGTGGTCAAATGGCCAAATAATTATTGACTTTATGTAGTTCAATAAAACCATTTGTTATTATAAAATATTAGCTTTTTTGTTTTTGTTTTGTTTTTACTGTTTTTATATGTCAGTGATGAAAACCAGTCCTCAGGAGCAAGTGAAGCAAAGCACAGCATTCAAGGGCCTTGGTGCGGCTGGTCTGCCATGGGTTTCTGGTTTCTCTGCTATGGACATTGTGACTGTAGCAAGTTCCTCAGCTCCGCCGGGCTTCAGCATCCTCATGTGACAAACGGAGATGGTTTAAATCCTGCCTTGCCAGCCTGTTGGTAATGTTCCCGGCTCACGGAGTGGCGCCTGACATATGTTGACACTGGGTAGGTGGCTATGACGCTGTCACTAGCAACCACCACAGAACGTCTCAGCCACGCTCTGCAATTGCCTTGCTGTGGAACAAGCGGCACTCCATAGACTAGAGAGAAGATGCTGTCAGAGAGGGCAGGTTCCTGGGAAGAGTGTTTCCTTTAGCATGAGTTAGAGCCACACCCATTAGCACAAACACAGTCCGACAAGGTGCTCCTGAAGACATTTCTGAGGGGAATGAGAAGGTGTCTTTTAAGGCATCCTCAGTTGACTATATCAGGAGCAGAGGTCACGATTTATCTGGCATCTCAAAATTTGCTTAATCTTCCTCCTTTAATTTTTTTATTTTTGAAATAAAAATCCATTAAAACTATGAAGTTCGTGCATTTATAACAAATAGTTTTCGAGTTTTGTTCTACCAAAATTGTGCTAAAATATCTTACTGAGGTTAAATTTTTACTCATGAATTCAGATCTCTAGCCTCTGATAATTTTTCCTGGGGTCAAATACTTCTCCAGTTTTCTGAATTTTTCAGACATGGCTGTTCTGCATACCTCAATGCCACACCCATTCTAAACCTATTTGTTCTGAATTTCCTATCTGGAAGACAGCATTGTCCCCAGTCCCTGACTCTGCAGAAAGGTATTAGGGTTATTTCCAGCATCTGCCCTTGCTCTGCCTTCCCCTGACCCTGGTGAAGATCTAATGAGGTTGAGTTTAGGATAATACATTTTTTCAAACGTGGAGTGACTAGGTTGGGCTTGCCCATCTCCTGGCTTCCCTTTGTCTAAAGTGCAGACTGGGTACCATTGACTAGTGTCTCATGGGAGTCTCTCCTGTCTCTGTGATCTGTCTAGATGTCTCTGAACCTTTCCCAGCTCAGCTACAATGTGTGGCCAGGACAACTTCAGGACCCAGTGTGTCTAGTGCACCGTGGTGCAGAAGAGGGTGAAAATACACAATGTGAGCCCTGAGTGGAACTGTACTAAACAGGAGATTGTAGCTGACATGATCTGTTACATTTTATGTTTTGCAGTACAAATTTATCTGGTCAAAGTTAGTCACTATACCCTGACTCCAAGGGGGGAGCATGCCATGGTCTCCAGCAATGTTCACAATAGAGCGAAGCGGCAACTTTCATTCCTCTTTGAGGATCCAGAAGACAGGCTCCCTTAAAGAAAGTCGATGAGATGCTGATGAGCTCAGCTTTCTGAGTTCAGAGTTAGCCCACACACCTGCTAGCTGCCTCCCAGCCTTCCTAGGGCCTGCTTTTCTTTATAGTAACTGCTTTGCCAAATATTGTGAAGCTTGGAAACAGTGTTTATGAGTGTGGACAGTGTGGAATCGGGGAGGGGCGTACAGGAAGTGCCCAACAGTGATCAGTAGAGACTATTTATAGCCCGCGGCTGCCTTGTCCTCACTTTAGAACAGTTTCTGTTTCGGTCCCAGACCTGTGGGTCATCAGTGGTCAGACTAGTGTACCAGCCTCTCCTCTTCCTGCCAACTAGGCAGGAAACCGCATCACGCACTTAACAAGGTAAAGGGTGGGGGAGGCACATAGGAGTTCCGCTGATGGATGTAGCCTTGTGTCATCCCCCACAAGCCCCAGGTCCCCTTTAAAGCCTTTGCTCATGCCTCAAACTTTGTCCTCCTACTTACAGATTTATAAAGCCATAATTCTTCTATTATATGTTGCTGCTTATTCACATGGTAAACACGTGTACTGTCTCCCCAACAGCTGGGAGTCCTGGTGACAAATCTGCCTGTTCTTGTTCTACAAGGAATCCAGAGCAAGTGCACTCACAGGTGGCCCTGTGTGGAACTCAGGCGCAGTCTAAATGGCTCTTGGGTGTTTGGGGTCTTCTCTGCTGCTCACGGAGCCCGGAGACTGTTCTAATAGCTGGCCTCAATGCCTGCTTTCTTAGGGCAATGTCCCATGATCCACCTGTACACTGTTGTCCTCACTCTGGGTATAGTGTTTCAGGAGCTGTCCGGGTGCGTGGAGAATTCTAAGACAAGGCAGTCTGTGTAGTTCCTGCATAGAAGAGCAATCAAATTTCAGCATGCATTAACTGGGCGTCTGCCTAGTGACCGTGGTTGTGTGTACAGCACACGTAGCCAAACAGTAGTGGGAAAGTCAGAAAGATTATGAACCCATTGAAACTGTGTTTATAAAAGAAATTGGGGCCCAGTGAATAATTACAAATCAAAGTTAAAGCTCGTAATATTGTCAAGGGAACACCCCCATTTATGCTTTTATTCTCTGACACAGACGGGTATCTCTAGTATATTGTATACGTCAGTACAATTAGCCTTGCGGCTGTAGACATGCTATTGAGTGTCCAGGCAGGCACAGAGGTGGTGCATACACATTCAGGGCACAAACTTGCTGGGAAAAAACTTCATTTAACTTCACAAGAACTCACTGGTCTTGAAGAATTGGAGTCAAGAATGCCTGTGAGCCGATTTGATAGCGCACAGTTTTCAGGGTATTTTTGGAAAGCATGGCCACTCCCCACATTTGAGGTGGTAACAGTTTTTCTTCCATTACCTTTATCCCAGGTTTAAAGAGCAGGAGCCTCAGTTTCCAGCCTGCCATCCACAGAGGTGTTTATCTAGGAGACCCGTGCTTGTTAGCAATGCAGGCACCGCGTATCCCATACCACCTGCTCAGTAGGCTTGATGAGCTCTCAGGTCTCTTGTATTTTCTCTTTCTAAATATAGCGTCCCTACAGCCTTGAGCTCAGAGCAATCCTGCTGCTCTAGCCTCTCAACTATTGGGATGAGAGGCCTTGGCCACCATGCCTGTCAGATTTTCTTTTAGGTGTTCCAACTCCATGTTCACAGGTTTCCTTGCAGTAGGGTTTGCATCCTTCAGTCCACGTCATGCCGTCAGGACTTAGAAACCAATATTCAGAGACAGAGAGAGGCAAAGACGTCACTAAAAGGCGCCGCCACTTACGACTTCAGAGAACTCTATTCCTCTGTTCTTATGAAGGTTGTTAGCTCGTTTTAGCTAACCTGCATAGATAGATGTAATTTCAACAAATAAAAACCATCCTAACTATTAGATTGTTGGCCTTGAAGTGAAACTATTTAATTGGCAGACGTATTACATGATGTCAAGTTATCTTAAAGTAAATTAAAGATTGTATCAAACCAGGTTAAGTTTCTTGCCCACCTCTTATCAGATTAGAGACATGTGATTTATGATTTTCTCCCTGTCTCTGTTCTGATAAAAGATGGATAAAAATCCGACATAGGTATAATTACTCTCGTCCTCATAATACTAACACATTTGTCTGTGCACCCACTTCTAGGGCAGACCTCCTAGAACTCAAACAGTCTACCCACTGTTGTCATGGTAACGAGTTCCACAGTTTAGTTACTATTAATATTTGAACATTAAAAATCAAGAAATCTGGGGTGGCAAGATGACTCAGTGGGTAAAGGTGCTTGTGTTAAGTCATCAGATCAACCTAGAACCCCTGAACCCACATGGTAGGAGAGAACCAACTCTCGCAGGTTACCCTCTAACGTCCACACATGCGTGCTGTAGCAGACGCAAGACACAGCCCAAGAAAATAAAGACCCTACGTTTTATTTGAAAGTATTGATTCTGCGTCTTCTGCTGACGTGGTCCCTTCTGATCCTCTCCCCTAGGAGATGGACAATTCCTACCAGAATT
The DNA here is from genome assembly GCF_000317375.1 of Microtus ochrogaster. Taxonomy (NCBI): domain Eukaryota; kingdom Metazoa; phylum Chordata; class Mammalia; order Rodentia; family Cricetidae; genus Microtus; species Microtus ochrogaster. The sequence goes on along the minus strand of NC_022009.1, from coordinate 60,542,222 downwards.
GTGAGATCTTACTTAAATTCCCTAAAGGTGGCTTTGCTTGCCTAGGTTCTGATAATTCTTTCCTGAAGGAAAATTGTGACTCATTCATGTGAAGTTTTTTCCAACACAGACTAGGGAGGGTTTTCCAGTGTCTTCCACCCAGCCACATGACAGAGTCTAGAGGATATTTTGAAAGCTGTAAGTTCTCCTGTGTGCTTCACTCAGTCCCCGTCTCATTTCCTAAGGTCTGGACATTGGTCCCAAGATCCTCCAGACTCACATCTCATCTTGTTCTAGAAGATTTCTGGCAGCCACACTCACAACCAGGATGTTTGAGATAGAGAGCCATTTCAAGTCATTCTCTTAAGACTCTTCCTTTCTATTTTAACTCATGAAAGGCTCATCTATTTGTGGCCCATTGCCTTTAAGGGCAGTGACATTGTGTTTCACAGAAAAGGACTTATTTAAGTGTGTTTTTACATATCTGCAAGACAGTATCCATTCCCCAAAGATGACATTTCAATATTTTAAAGAAATAACTATTTTGGGCAAAAATTCAAAACTGCACTGTCTAGATCCTTTTTTATTAATTTCATTTTATTTATTGTTTTTAATAGATCTTCTGTGAATTTGACTTATATGCATGAGTTCTTGTATTTTTTTATTTTGTTTTTTTAGTACTCTTCAAATATGTTTCATTTTGGCTTAAAGATTATGAAATCAGAGAAGAGCTTTCCCACAGAAGTCTTTTGATTTTGAAGCTTAGGAAAAATGAAAAGTATCTTATGACCAGTGAGTGCAGGGTCCTGAGCTAGGGATGGAGGAATTTCAATTTCTTAGGTTTGTGTGGTCTTCAGCCTCAGAAATACAGAAATACCTGGAGACATATCAAGGCTTGACGCTGTGGCCAGTGGGATGCCATTTTGGATGAGGATTTGAAACATAAAGATTTATTACAAGTGTGTGTAACAACAGCAGTTCCAACAATAAAGACTTCTAACTGCTGAGTGATTATGTGTGTTGGGTTCCAAGTTAAGAGATGCCATGTACACACTCATTATCCTCAACACCTAAGTTAAAAGCTAGTTGAAGTGATATAATAGATAGATGGTGGGTTCTTTATGCAATTCTTCAATAAATGATTAAAAGCATTTTGGAGAAATGGCTAATTACAAAGCCAGTATTCAAGATAAGCATAACCATTTTATAGTGAAATGGAAAAGGAAACATTCAAAATACAACACAAAGCAAAAGGATGGCCATTTCAAAGGGGTGGTAAACCAAAGAAGTCTAAGGGTTTCTACTGCCCAAATCCAATAACCAGTATAGTGAGTTATAACTTAAGAATAAATTAATACACAAGTGTACTGTATTAGAAAAAGTGATTGAATACATAAAATCGTAGAGACAAACCTTCATTACAGAATAATTCCAGATTATGTACATTTCCACTCCATCTTCAGAAGGAAGGAATTAACCTACTCTGGGGTGGGTTAGGCTCTGGCCACAGCATCAAGCCTTGATGTGTACACATTTAGAGTTTTTGTTTTCAAGGAACAGGGTAAGGAAATGGGAAAATAGTAACTTTCTGACGGAGAAGTCTACAATCTTAACCAAACACACCAATTAATGTCACTAGTGAAGTGTGACTATTCTGTATCAATAGTATGATACAGAATAGTGATCATTTTTATTTTATTATTTCCTCCAAATCTATAATCAGAGTTTTTTTTTTTAGATAGGTTTTCACATACTCCAGGTTGGCATCAAACTTAGGACGTAGCCAGCTATTGATCCTCTTGCTTCTACCTCTCAAGTGTTGGAACTACAAGTGTGGGCCACCATACTCTTCTCACAGGACATTCTAACCACAAGAAAACATCAGAAAAACTGAGATGGAATATTCTACCCAATAAGTAGCCTATATTGTAGTAATATGAGCGGCGGGCTGCTTCCCGCCACCCGGCTAGCTTTACCCGAAATAATTACACACAAACTGTATTCATTTAAACACTGCTTGGCCCATTTCTATCTAGCCTCTTCTAAGCTAATTATCACATATTAATTTAGCCC
>NC_022009.1:60534165-60536845 GCF_000317375.1 Microtus ochrogaster | reverse complement strand
TTCTGTCTGTGTGTATGTCTGCAGGCCAGAAGAGGGCACTAGACCTCATTACAGATGGTTGTGAGCCACCATGTGGTTGCCGGGAATTGAACTCAGAACCTTTGGAAGAGCAGGCAATGCTCTTAACCAATGAGCCATCTCTCCAGCCCCCAAGCTTTTCTACAAATATAAAAATATTCCAAAAATAAAATTTTATTAAATGAATGTATTAATAAAAAGTGATATGGGTTTACATTAAAACAACAGAATAGTACAGAAAATTAAAACTAAACATTTTCTTCTCTGAGGAGAAAGAGCAGCCACTGCCTTCCAATGTCGTGGGCAAATAGCAGCAATTTGGCATGCATTCTCCCAGACAGTTCCTGCGATGTGCTGACCCGTAGTCGGAAAGTACATGAACAAAATAAACCTTTATTTTTGTTCTGTTCTATGACTTCCTTCTTTTTACTAAACAGTGTGTCATAGAGCTGATTTCAAGACAGAGGGCAATGATTTTCCACAAGTTTCCCCAAACTTTTAAATATTGGAAGAGTATATATCTCAAGTTTGCACCTTTATTTTAAGACTATTTTAGATGACTACATATTGAATATTTTAATTTCTTCTTCCAGACTAGAAGTCTAAAATAATCTTTTAGAATTTCTAAATTCCAATTTCTTTATACAAGATTATTATCTTTGGTTCTTTTAAAGTAGTATTTGGTAACAGTATAATCTTAAGAAGCAAAGAGAAGAAATGTATTAATAATTTAGAAAAACAGAAGTAGGAAGTTGTCAAGAGCTGACAGCATGTGACTTTGCAGACGGGTCCTAACTTAGGTGGTTACTGGTGGAAATTGAATGTATTTAATAACATTACTTCTGGCTTGGGTAGGATGGGAACTGGAACATTTGTTTATCTCATCTTAGAGTCACGGACATCATGAATTGGAATAATCACAGGTTTTGCTTTCTTTTCTTCTTCCCCGATGTTTTGGGACATGGCCTCACTTTGTAGCCTAGATCTCAAACTCACTGTGTAGTACAGGCTGGCTGTACTACATGTACTACATTATGAGTCTCCTGTCTCATCCTCCTGAGAGCTGGGACTACAGGCGTGAGCCAGCACATTGGCCTGTCTTCTTTATTGCCATTCATAACACACTTGGATCTGGGACCTGAATGTGGCTTGTTTATACTGCTCAGAACTCACTCCTGGAATTCTTTCACCCCTCCTACCCCTTCTCCGTAGCTCAGATGTAGCATCTATAAAGGGTTCACAGGATCCGGTGGGGACATATGATCTTAGTTCATTGTATGCATGTATGAAATCCAAGAATATACAATTTATAAAAATGTATAATTTTTAAAAAAGAGTTACTCCGCTGTGGGCATGGGTCCCTGTACAAACTTGAAGGACTTTTGGGACCAGAGCTCTGCCCCAATTCTCAACCAGTGACTGACACTTCCCTGTAGGAAAAAAACCAAGGTGAATCGTAATAGAAACCTCTTCTGCAGCTCAGACCTCATCCCTCTGGTATAAACCGACAGTTTGGATCACTGCTCTTCACTGCTGGAGGAAAAAGGAAAAATACTGAGTGCTCTTCCTCTGTTGCTTGTGTCCTTAGACAATTTGCTTAAAATCTACTGGTTTTTAATTGCTCTGTGTGTGGAATGGAGAGAGTCGTTTGGTCCTTCCAGTGCTAACAGGCGATGCGGGTGTTAAAGCGTGATGTCGGATGCCGTGAGTGTCTGGCACGGAAAGTGGGAATAGTAACTAATTTCTGCTCAGATCGAGCCTGAAGGCTCATCTACATCTTGAATCTTTCCTCTTGCTTTGATTCCTTCCTGTCTGGAAATATGCCCGGATTTCTTCTTAGTTAGAAACAACCAAAGCCCGCTCCGGAGTCTGATTTGGTATTATCTTCCCAGTTCTCCCTTCTGACAGCGGGCTTTCTGGCAGAGCAGGGTGCCAGGCTCTTAAGCTGGCTCCTGCACAGGAGTGGTTGGGATCCGGGTACATGGAGACTGTCCTCACTGACGCCACCGGAGAGATTGCGAAGCGGGCATTGGATTTGACTTGCCCAATATCCTTTGCCGTCCTAGTGTCCCTCTGTATCTCAGGGAACAACCTTCTTCGTTTGTGGATCTTCATGTAACTGTCAGTTCAGTTCAGGAAAACTGCAGTGGACACAAGCCCAAAGTCAGGCCAAGCCAGAAAGTCTGCGGAGTGACGGCGAGGGGCAGACTTCCAGCTACCTGTTCATTCCTTCTCCGACGATTCTTTTCTTGTCTTGTCTATGGACTGCTTTCCTTCTTTCCCCGGGGTCTGGCCTGCTTCATTCTCTTCAGCCCGTGCTTTGCATCTGTTAGCTCTGCCGCTCACAGAGAACTGACTGATTTTCGCCTTAACTGGTAAGTTAAAGGAGGCATTCCCGTCTTTGTGGGTCACTGCGGGTCTGTCCTCACGCGTCTCTGCTCTCCTCGCTTCTGCCGCGGTACTGCCCTGGCTCTCTCTCTTCTTCTGGTTTCTCTGAGCCCCAAGTTTTCCGATGTTTTCTTCTCATACTGATCTGGGTTTTTTGAGTTGTACCACAGACCCTCCAGCAAGAGGGAAAACCACCGGTTCCTTTTCTGGATAACATTTCTTTTTTTTTTTTTTTTTTGTTTGTTTTTCTATTCTTAATTTTTTTTTATTAAGA
>NC_022009.1:60519811-60533615 GCF_000317375.1 Microtus ochrogaster | reverse complement strand
CCCTATCTTCAGCTGCCCCAGGAACTAACTGGGGACCTCTCCTTAGGCACCTGGAAGCCCCTCTAGGTCCAAGTCTCTTCCCAACCCTACGATGGCTCCCTTAATTAAGATATGTGCTTCCCTGCTCCCCTATCCTACCTTCCTGTATCCCAATCATCTGGATAACATTTCTAAAGGTATCAAACAGAATACACACGAGGATGGTGAGATGCAGCTGTAAAAACACTTCTGAAAATTGTGATACAGCGACGAAAACCTTTGTTGTTGTTATTTTAAGTCTGTATTGTAGTTTTTAGACAGAGTCTGAGCGCAGAATGGCCTGGAACTCATAACGTAGCCCATGCTAGCCTCAAACTCACTGCTGTCTTCCCATCTAAGGCTACTAAGAGCTGAGACTACAGGCTTGAGTCCTGATGACTGGCTGAAATATGTTCAGTTGATTTGATTTTTGTTGCTATAACTTGTTTGTTTGGTTTTGAGACAGGATCTTGCTGTAGAACCCAGCCTGGCCCCAAATGGTCTGTCTTTCTACCTCCACCCTCAAGTGCTGAGTTATGGGTGTTAGTATCACGCCTTGTTCATTTGTTCCTTCCTTCCTTCCTTCTTTCCTTCTTTCTTTCTTTCTTTCTCTTTCTCTTTTTCTTTCTTAGATTAATACACTAAATAACAGATCCAGTATTAGGTCTGACAACTCCTACAATTTTAAGCAGCAACTAGGATAAATGTGTTCTCAGGGATACACTTAAGAACTGTGACATGGTTTATTCTGGTGACCAAATGCCTTGCTAATATTTCCGGGTATGTTCTCTGTATTTATAATTGAAGTTACTGGGGCACATTTCAGTTAGTAAACACGAGGTTGTACTTTTTCTCACACTTAAGTTCTGTGACCTTCTGAGTTCTCTCCACGATGCCATTAGGAATCCAAGAGCTCCATGGCATTGTCCCTGCCTGCACCTCACATGAGGTTGTCACCTATGCCAGTGTTTCATATTGCTGTCCGCATGCCCAGGACTCAGCTTCGTCCTCAGCCTGGATGCCAGAGGCCATGCCCTGAATGTCTTCAGACAGTCACCTTACACATCTTTCTCTTAGGGGTTTCTCACGGTCTGTCTATCCCATGGCTTGTGCTCCTCTTCTGTATAGCTCCCACGGAGCTCTTGGGATGACCATTCTAAAAAGCCATTCTGCCCCAGATCTGAGCAGACCCCCCCACCCCGACATTCAGTGATTGCTGATTGGCTGCAAATTGAAATAGAGATATTTGCATGTTATGAGAAGCCACAGAGGCAACAGCATGGCCTCTACCTCCCAGCGCCTTCTTTCCTGAATCCTCCATTTGCTGAGAGAACTCATGTTGACAGTATACACACGTGTCCCTTCCTGCATGGCTTTTGACTTTTCAGGCCCACACAGGCTTCACATACATTAGTATTTTATCCACTGGCTAACTCTCACGCATCTCTCAAGGCTGGACCAAGGTGCTTCCTCCTAGGAACGCTCTTGATGCTTCACGTATAATCGTTGACTCGTTTCCTTCCTCTTTTCCCTCCTTGCCTCCATCTTTTCATGTTTGAACCTAACATATGCTTCAGGTGAGGATCATGTTACATTGAATTGCCATTATACACATATATATATTTTTTTCTTTGCCCTTCAAAGTGTAAAGTTCTTGATGCAAAATCTTGCATTTTACTTATTTATGTCTTGACTCCTAGATGATAGGGACTATTAGATAGTCATTTTTCCAAGAAATATTTGTTGACACATTTAATATTACTGAAAAATCACCACTATGCAACTAATGCAAATTAATTCATTTTAGAAGATGAGAACAAATTAATCTCTCCCATTATAAATCGAGGACAGCATCTTAGCATTGCTGTGGAACATAATTGGGGCTTCTCTGCTGGAGAAACCAGGTCAAGGAGCTGCTGGAGCTCAGGAAGCCTGAAGCAGCACACGCTTTAAAACTGGTGTGCAGGTTTGAAGAAACTGACATTCTTATGTACTGTTTTAGTTTGACTATTAGTTTGCATATTATTGCTATTTCTCCAGAATGGTAAATGTTTATCTCAACTGCAGTTGTATTTGCAGAAACTCTCAGGGAAGTGGTCAGTCATGTAGGGATCTTTATTTGTGGGTCCCTACTGTGGGATGGTATACATGGAGATCAGGCTTGGTGACACACATTTGTGATTGTAATTCCAGCATGCAACAGGAAGATTGTAAGTTCAAGTCCAGCCTGGGCTACATAATGAAATTTTGGTTTAATAACATTTAAAACATATAAAATCACTGAGGAGTGAATGGGAAACAACCTTACAGTGGAAATGAGACATGGCGGCTTCTAGTCCATATGATACTGGGATAGAAATTAAGAAAAGACCTTCCTTCCTCAAAACCCTTCACTACCATCTTTAGGAACTGCTCTGGTAGGCTGATTGGCTAGAATAATACATGTGTGTGGTGATGTTTTATCCTTAACAAATAAAGCTTGCCTGAAGATCAGAGTGTGGGACTAACCACACTAGCTAGCCACAGGGCCAGGCAGTGGTGGCTCACACCTTTAATCCCAGCAGAAAGAGGCAGGTGAGTCTCTGGAGCTCAAGGCCACCCTGGGTTCAGCCTTGTTGAATCAGTCTAAATAGAGACAGAGCCTTGTGGTGGCTCACACCTTTAATCCCATCAGTAGCAGGGTGGAGACGGGGAGAGATATGGTTGGGCCGAGAGAGGAATTTAAGACAGAAGGAGACAGGAGCTCAGGGTTAGTCTGAGTATTCAGTCTGAGAATTTGTAGAGACAGGATACTCTTTTCGGTCTGAGGATTTGGTTGAGGTAAGAACTCTAGTGGCTGGCTGCTCTGCTTCTCTGATCTATCTGACTCGAGGTTTTTATTACTAAAAACCAATTCAAATTCATGCTACTCGTATTCTTGCTCTCTTCTGGGAGACTCTACTGATAGTCATGCAAGTCTATGGTTTTGTGTAGTGCACAGCCTGGCCTGCCCTGCCAAGGGCTCTACTTGCTCCTCCCCTGATCTGTAGCTTTGTGGCCAATCAGTTATTGTTTGAAAGGAGGTAAAGCTTTGCAGATAAACAAAAGTACCCGCTGTGCTTTAGTAAAAGACTTGGAGGAGCTGACTTTCAGCACATCCAAGTGGTTCAAAGCCACATCTGGATAGGTGTTTCCTGCAGGCACCTAAGAGCACCGTAGCCTCCAGGGTTCCAAAGCACCGAGTACATTAGCTGTGTTTCCACGGGAAGTTATCCTAAAGAAGCTTTCCATGTCCTATTCTGCAGCTCTCGGACAGATTTCCAAGCACAAAGTTTATAAGTAGACCAAACAGCCAGGATTTGATCTTAAACTTCCACATCTTAAACTTCCTTTATATGGGATCCAGACGCCCTGTGTGTGTGCAATTCCTGGGGTTGATTTTCAACAGGATGCTGGGAACTTTTGTCTCCTGGTTCAAAATGAACCTTTGTTTGTTTTCTTACCAAGAATGATGTCTGGGGTCCAAAATAATTTGGGTATATTTTGTTTCTTTTATATTCCCCTCTTACTTTGATCTCCGACCTGTGTATTGGGTGAGGTCTAGGAACACAGGGAGACAAGAGAAGTTTACACCAGGCATATTCTGGGGTAAATCTCAAAGTTAGAGGAAAGCCCAGATTTCATAAAGCTGGGAGGTGAATGAAACAAATACCAGCTGTAGATGAACTTGTTAACTTAGGAGCTACAGGCTCCTAAGTGTGGGTGTGAGGGATTCCCTGAGGAGCAGCAGGAAGGAAGAAAACTGTGGGCTATAGGCAGATGGGAAGATGCCTGCACCAGCCCGAGACTCCCACTGAGTATGCGCTGGCGAACATACAGGCTGTATTTTCAGTGGTGAGCAGGGTTAGTAAAGATGTATATAAATCATCCCGGGACTGCTTGGCTTCAGAGCTCTGCTGGAAGTTTCTATTGGGCAGATACCTGCTGAGATCCCAGGTGCAGAGGAGATCTGGAGGAACAGCAGCTGGCAGGCTGGTCTCCTGACCAGGGTTGGCTCAGGGTCTAGCCTTGGCTGGATGGGGCCCTCTTTTCCAACAATAACTCAGCTGGTGAACATTAGGTTCCAAATGTGGATGGGATTGAAAGGATTTTGCCTTTGTAGGGCTGCCAAAAAGAGCCACACATCCCAAATACAAACAGAATAGAGCACAGCCCGCCCCCGAACGCTTCAGTGGAGTTTAGGAGGAGGAAATCCTAAAGAGGTTCAACAATAAAGCACTATTTACTTTCCCGAGAAGAGACTTGTCTAAGAAGGCAGTCTTTAACAAATGAAAAAGTCTCTGATTTTTGTTTTTTGGGGGAAACATGCTCATTTTAAATATACAAAATACAGAAAGCATCAAAGCAAAAGAAAAAGAAAGCTGGGTGTTAAAGTATTTTATTTTAAAATATTTTTGTTTACATATAAGTTGTGAAGCTAACAGAGAATATATTCACATCTCTCTTCTGCCTGCCTGTCTGTCTGTCTCCTTCATTCAGCTTCCTCTCATGTTAGAATCCAATATAAGCAGCACCTCCATAATATCTACCCAAGGTCAAGACAGTCAGAATTCTAACTAGAAGGGGACGTGGTCTCCAATTCCTACCCCTTACTGAAGAGCTCTTGGTGGTTGATGACCCTTGTGGGGAGGAGACAGTCCCTTTTGCAGACGTTCCCACTGGAAGGTGTCTGTACCCCAGTGGATAGTCCAAGCCCGTGCACATATGGGCAACACTAATTGCCTTGGTGGTTTATGTCCCTCCAAAAGGATGTAAAGTTGGCAAAGGACATTTCTGAGAGCATACGGGGGAGTTGGAGCTGGAAATGGGGGTGGGTAGGTATGGTCATGATCATACTTCATTGTATGCCTTATGAAACACTCAAGAATAAAGAAAACTTTTAATTAAAACTTTAACATGAGCACAGTATATTGATGCATCACTATTAATTATAGACTTTTCAGCTTTTCCTAGGGTTTCCATTAGTGTTCCTTTTCTGTAATGATTTACAAACCAGGTTCCTGTATTGAGTTCAGTTTTCATATGACCTCACTGTCTTCTAGCATGTGATGACTTCTCTATATGTCATAGTCTTTTGTGACGGTAGTACTTTTAGAGACTAGCGGCAATCTGCGCGTTTGTGAATTGAGACTGTCTGGTATTTGCTCCAGAACTGGCAGAGGTTATTGATTTGGGAAAAACATCACAGGAGTGCATTTCCCATGGCATCATAGTGGAAGGTTCGTGATGTCCACGCCACCAGTCACCGGCGATTTAACTCGGAACACCTGGCTCACTTGGGGTTAGACAGTAAAGTTGCTATTTTCTGTCGCTTTCATGGTCATTCCTTACAGGTAAGTCGTTCAGTTTAGTTGGCTTTCAAAAGGAGGCAGATTGAGTTCATCTCTTGGAGGGAGATCTATCAAAGGATGTTTGGCACGCATACATTGAATTTTTCCTACAGTATAGAGAGGACACTTGTGGCCTGGTACAGACCAGTCAATGTATCACCTTGGATGGGCATTGTTAAAATACTGGAAAATTATTGGTAAATCTAGAAGGGACTATTTCTGGGGTTATGCACCCGTGTTATCTGTCTTAAAACTTTTGTCCATTGATTACAGTTTTCATTAGTTTTTCTTGAAACAGTTATCACTGTGATATAAGAGTGATTTTTAATTTCCCCTTTTCAGTTACCTTTATTAATTACATTTTCATGTAAGGAATATTGGCTTCCCTTTTTATATCATTCGCTTAATAAATGCACACATATTTATTTTATAGTTGGATTAGCACCTAATGCTACGGTTGTTTATTACGTTGTCCCAATTGTCTCACCTTTGTATATTTGCTGTATGTTTTTGAGAGGCTGGGGGAGATAATTCTAGACCAGGAACACAGTGTCAGCTCTAATCTCTAGGGGAGGAAGCTGGTGGGATGAGAAAACCCAGGTTAAGCTCAGCTGTAAATGGCAGAGGATGAGGGGAAGAAAGAGGAGGTGACAAACTCAGGCCAGGAGGTCAGTGAGGTCAGCTCTGCAGAGAAGGGAGCAATAGCCAAGTGGTAATTAGTTCAAAGGCAGTAACTAAAGGATCACTGGGCCCTTCCTGGGAGGCCATCTATGTGTTATTCCATGTGAGAAACTGATCCTTGTGTCCTCGAGACCCTTCTCCCACCTGCAGGGTGTATTTCCAGCTTCCCCTGTGAGAAGACCCTTCTCCCACCTGCAGGGTGTATTTCCAGCTTCCCCGTGAGAAGGATCAGATTCTTGCCGGTTTGGGGTAAAGTTGCTTTATACTTTAAAGGGCTTAATCTCAGTAGAGACAGACCTCCCCTGTGCTAGAGGGGAAACTATTGGTTTCTGCATATGCATTTATTACACGGTCACCAGGGGAAGTGGAGTGTGTTTTGCTTCCACACCTAGAGAAAATTTCTGTCCACTTCTGGGCAGGCTTCTTGTGTTGGTGGGATGCTCTTGGGCCATAGGAGTCCGGGCAAGCCTTTTCCTGAGCTGCCTTTCCTTCAGCCCTGAAATGAGAATGATTTGTCTAACTTACAGGCTGTTATGAAGACGAATTGATTGATTGGCTAATAGAGCCAACAACCCCCAGTACATTGATTGACTTGCTACAGAAGCACAGCAAGGCTTTGAGAATTATTCAAGAAAACAAGCACCCTTGAGGGATTCTCTGGTCTGTTTTTCTGCTTGCAGACCAGGAAGTACCCCCTCATCCAGGTTAAGGGTTTATGTCTTCTCTTTGGAATGTTTTGGACATGAGACTTGATGTTATCTCCAACACTGCTGAAGATGTCCAGTTGGAGCCTCTTCTGTCAGCACTGTATGATTTGTGCTCATTCGATGGATGAATAAGATATGCCAGAGATGCTAATGAGTTTATCACCTTATAGGGGATTCAGATACACAGAGGCACTTAAAATTTTTTGTATTAAACCAAAATAACATGGGTACCATGTGAAGGAAATGAGTGAATTCTGTCAGGCTTGAGGAAAGCTTCAGCAAAACGTCGACATTTGGAGAAAGGTCCCACCCTAACTAACGATTTGCAAGGACCAGGACGAGGCACATTAATCTATGTGCTGTGCAGGTTTATGTGTTTGGGAGGAGAGGGAGTGGCTTCATGGTGATGTTCTGGTAGGGCAAACAGGGAATGTGAACAGGGAAGTATGAACAAATGTGGCGTTTGCGGCTTGGGGAGGCTGAATAAATAGACATTTGCTGCAGCAGGCAGTCAGAGAGGCCGTGGGCTGAAGAAGTGATGCAGACCTGCGGCTAGGAGTTAAGATTTTTATCTTACTGAGTATGGAAGCCACACAATCAGGACTGTGCTTTAGAGAGTCATTTCTCCATTAGTTTGAAAGATTAGTCAGTGAGGAGAGGACAAAAATTGATGAGCAAGTGATAGGTCGAGAGAGAAAAGACACGGGCTGAGCTGAGGCTGTGATGCGGAGTTGGAGAGAAGAGAAAGTCAGTATTTCAGACATTGTCAGAATAGGGGAAGAGGTCAGGACGAAACCAAGATGGCTGTGATAGCTGTAGTGTGATCAGATAAACGGATGAAGTTTTTATCTTAGACGTAGACCAGATAGCACACTCTTGTTAAATGAATAGTAGCAGCACTATTATTTTGGGCACTGGAGCTACAGAAAAAGCAAGCAAACAAATAGATAGACAAACATGCTTTCCTCTGTTGTAGCATTTGTTGCTCTAGTGAGAAGATAGATGAAAACAAACTCAACAATTAATAAGACCCCGGCTGCTAACAGGGCACTTATACACTGATGGCTGGGGGACTCTGAAAAACAAGCACGCAAGTCCTCATGGGAAGCAGAGGAGGAGTTCACAGAGGAGCAATGCTTGATTGGAAAAGTGAACCGTGTGGGTCCCAAGGAGGCAAGGAGGCTGTAAGGAGTCCATAGAAAAGGACACACACACACACACACACACACACACACACACACACACACACACACACACTGAAAGAGAAGGTACTGCAAACACGGCAGCCTCCATCTTCCCTATTAGCCTGTAAGCAGGGTTAGGGAAGGTCATTGTCTTTCTTGCCAGCCCTTATGTCTCTAGTCTGAGTGACAGGAGAAAAACAAAACAAAATGAAACCTCAAAAGTTGAGTGTGAAGGGAAGCTACTGTTTCTTGGGATGGAGAGGCAGAGACGATGAATCCAGATTATTCTTCTGTGTGAGAAAAGGAAAGATAAACAAGACATAAGATTCTTGGAGAACTGAAGTAATGCAGAGATTAAAGCCAGTTTCTTTCCATTTTCCCTGGGCTTCCAGAAGTTGATACAGAATTTTCTCTCTCATGAACACAACCAGGAATCTTACAAAGTCTGAGTACACCGGGAACCATGGTTGCTGCTGGTTGATTTGTAGCTATCACTGTGGTATCTGTCCACTATTGTCCCCTTCCATCCACAGAAAGGAGAGAGTTTAAGGGAAGTGAGTAACTGTACATTTTATTGCCTAATAAAGAGCTGTGATTTCTTTTGCTCTTTCACAGTGGAGGTATTTCCCAAGCTTTTGGGAAAAACATTTATTTAGATCATCTTCTCCCTCTCCTCTCCATTTCACATCCCTGTACTCTGCCAGCTCCCAGGAAATTGTTAACTATTTGAAAGGAACTAAGACTTTCAATCCCCCCAAAAATGTGAAGAGGGAGCTCATTGAACCGTTTCTCACAGTTGGTGAGATGATCACTTTTCTAGATGTTGACAATGAACAGAATCGTGTCAGCCATGTCAGGGTTGTACTTAAGAATGTTCTGGTTTCTTTTGTATCTAGTTGGTCGATTCAGGCTCCCCAACATGCTTTGACTCTGGAATCGTCAGGTATTTAATTCATAAAGTAATGAGGCAGTTATAAAAAGTAATGGTCACAGGGATTAATCCATTTACAAATGCTCTAAGTTCTAGACTGGCTCTACACGCACGAGTTAGCCCAAGGGCGGAGGCAGGCTAGCACCTCTCCCCACCAGGACTGACTCACTGTCTGACTTGGGTCTGCTCTGTATGAAGCCACCTTGCCATGTTCCCTAATTGCTTCCGGAGTTGCTCTTATCTTTCTCTTGATTTTGTAAGATACATATCGGCAGTCACTAGGTCTAGTGAGTCACCTCAAGACAGGAAGTTACTCATCTAACAATTACTTTATGGGAGACTAAGGAGAGGGTTTCCCTAGACAGGACTTTTCCACAGTGCACAGGGGTATCTTTTTGGTGTAACTAGCTCTCTCCCTTTTGTGGTCTCTCAGGGGAACCTGTCACCAAGGACAACTTCAAAACCCATTAAGCCTTCCTTTGGACCTGACCATGTAATGCCTGTCTCATATGATCAGTTAACCTCTTGACACAATCCTAATCCCTTTCACCTGTGGGAAGCCTCCTCCAGCTTCCTCCAGTTTCTGTAACAGCTAGGGAACTTTCAGTCTCACGTTGATACTGCGATTGGGGTGTCTGGATCACCAGACAGCCTCCCAGTCTGTCTCCCATCTTTCCAACTTCCAGCCCAAATTTTTATCTGAAATCCATTCTTCTTTGTTTAACTCACTTCTTCCAAGAGATGGTCACACTCTCTACTTCACCAAGTCCCCATTGATTATATCGTGAGAATCCTTCACTTCCCAGCTACCCCAAGCCTGTTTCATGTCACTTATTACTTACTATTTCCTCTGTTCTTGGGGAAAAGGTATCTTTGCCTTTGCTTCAGCTAACTGACCCCTCCCAACTTCCTGGGCTTCCTAACCTCTGGGCAAATCTTCTCTATGACAGCTTCAAACATCTCATCTTCACTGGTCCTTCTGCTTAGGTTGTAACCTATAGACAAGTCTTCCTCTGTCCTGCCAGCCAGCTCTCAAATAACCACATGGAGACTTGTATTACTTAAGAAAGCTTGGCTGGTAGCTTAGATTTGTTTCTAACTAGATCTCATAATTATCCCATATCTATTAATTTATGTGTTGCCATGTAACTCACGGCTTGTTGCCCCATCTCCTACGTGTCATGCTTCCTTTGCTTCTGACTGGTGACTCCACCTTTCTTCTTTCCAGAGCTCTCTCTGCCCTGGAGTCCCACCTATACCTCCTGCCTAGCTATTGGCCCTTCAGCTTTTTATTACACCAATCACAGAATAAACAATAAGAGCATTATCAGGTAAGAATTACATTCACAATGTTCAGTCTATTTATATTTGACATATTTGGAAAAAAATGCTCTATTATCTATGTTACCTTGATGAATTTAAAGTTTTATACCTAAACCATTTTCTATCATAGCTTGAATTACCATCTTAAAACTATCTTTTTACACCTTAAAACATTTTTGTAGATAAACAATTTGAGCTTTCATGTCTCTCAAACTTAATTTTATACCTCTGTTATGAGTTTCTGTTTTGAATCTGCTAGCAGAGAAAACTGTAAGTAAAATATCTCATCTTTAACTCCATCAGAGACACAAGAAGGATATAATATTATCTAAGTAAACAGGAAGTGCAGAGCAAGCAACTTCCAAATCTATCGAAATGACCGAGACAGCTGGCCTCCAGGACAGTCACCCAAAATTTCCTCTGTAATGTTAAGGCATCCATCTTTGGCCTACAGGCCTAGAATATCTGACAGACCTTTCTGTGAAGTAGGAATTTTGAAGGACTATTCCACCTTGTCTTGGCAAAGTTTAACATTCACTTTCTTTTGTGTCCTGCTTGTCCAATTTGAATAGTGTACTGCCAACAGTTGAAGCAAGGGAAGTTTCTTGTCCCTCCCCCACCCCCCAGCTAATTTTGCCACAAAGAAAGCAAACTCCATATGGAGGTTCTTCAATGTGCATCATCATCTCTGAAGTAGATTGGTGCTGCCGGGAGCAGACCTGTCTCATTGTCATAAAAAGCCTTATGCTTTTAAAACATCTTAAATGCCATATTCTGTAGATTTCTGAAGTGTTTGAAGATTGCCTGTCTATCTAAAATTTATCTCTGTTTGACCTTGAAAACATAACTAATGTGACTACAAGTTTGATTGTTATAGGTGACTGACTACTAACTTGCATTTTTTATTATTCTGAATAGTTTGTAATGATAACTTTTAAGGACTAGAAAGTCACATTACATTGTAAAATGAGAGGCACAGGTGCAATACCTTAAACAAGAAAGAGAAACATATAATACAAAATTATAACAAAATTGCAAAAAAATTAAATTTGTATCAATATATAAAATTCAATACCAATGTAAAATATTTGAGACAAATGATTGTTCAAAAGTAGACTCAACAATATACACCTTAATTCTATCATTTCTATATTATATCCCCTTTTTTCCTTTTAGAAAGAGATTTTTGAATCTAATCTCCTTTGTTCAATTTTTTTTCTGATGATGACAAATAGTAACCTGTAACCAATCCCCCTAAACCATGACAAACATGTATAACCCACCAAACAACCAAAACCCACCCATCCATCCATTGGGAATGTGGGTGTTTTGTTCTCTAGACTGTTTCCTGTTGTCTGGAAACACGGCATCTTTGGGGGATCCTGAGAGAATTAGGATATTGTTCAAGTCCTAGGAGATCTAGTGGCTGTCCAGTCTTGGTGTGCTGGGAAAACGTAAGGGTTACCCGAAATCTGCTGATGGTCTATGAGTCTGAACCATCTCAGCAGGCAGCCTTGAAGCTGCTCTGGATGTAGAACTCTGAAGAAACTGTAACAGAGATGCTCTGAGAGGCTGGATGATCTGGGCCACACATTTTCATGGGTCACTGGTCCCCTTGTTCTGAAAACACACAAACTTTCCAAGGTCACATACATGATCTGCATTAACACAGTATGGGATGTGCAGTGTGCACAAGTCAGTTAAAGATGTTTTTTTGTTTTATGTTTGAGCAGGATATATATATATATATATATATATACAAAATTAGGTGTACACTATATATACATATATATATACACATACATATATACATATATATTGTGTATATAAATATCTATCTATCTATCTATCTATCTATCTATCTATCTATCTATCTATCTATCTATCTATCCTGTCTTGTAGGCTTTTTAGTTTTTTTTTCTTTATGTATGTAGCCAGGATTTTCAGAGGGTCCTCCCCAGTCAAATCTGGTCTCTATCAACTATGGATGAATCCAAAGCTTTTTATTTTCTATGGAAATAAAAGCATAAATTCTTCCCAAACATAATTTATTTTTAACTTCTATTTTGAAGTTAAGACATTTTAAAAATATATAGGTTGGTTTAAGTTAGTAGTTTTTATAATCCAGTGTCTCTCAGCAGCTCTGTTTGCTCATCAGCAACCAAAAACTTAAAGTCAATATTTTATCATATAGGATCCAGACTCTCTGTGCATTTTCCATTTTTATGAGGCTTATTCTTTTTTTTTTATATTTTTTGAGGCTTATTCTTTTTATACTGTTTTATTTTTCTTCAAAGACTCTTTTGTCTTTCTTTCTTTCTTTCTTTCTTTCTTTCTTTCTTTCTTTCTCTCTTTCTTTTCTGAGACAGGTTTTTTCTGTAGCTTTGGTTCCTGTCCTAGAACTAGCTCTTATAGACCAGGCTGGCCTCGACCTCACAGAGATCTGCCTGCCTCTGCCTCCCAAATGCTGGGATTAAAGACATGTACCACCATCGTCCTGCTTAAAGACTTTTTCTTATTTATAAACTATTTTTTCTATGACTGTCTATTCCAATTTTATTTTCTTTTTAAAACCTATTCACATTTTAAAACATATTGGTATCTTTGTGGAGGTTTTTATGTGTCTGGGCCTGGCTTTACTAAGCTTCTGCAGCACTCTCTGCTTGTGTGAGACATTTTATACAGTGTACAGGAATCTTCGGCAACAGTAACAACTCTCAAAAATCTCTTCAAACAAACAAAAAAACTTCAAGCAAAGTCATTCGCATCAAAAAGCAGTCCCTTGATTTTGGCCTCCCCGTCGTTTTGTCTCTTTCTCCACCCTTCTTCTGTGCTGTCTTCATGAAGAGTGGCCTGTTAACGTGCCCTCACTGCCTGCCCTATGCTTGCCCGTTTTAAGTGGCCCAATGCCTGGTTGACAGATTTCATTATTTTCCTCGCTGCTAAGTCCTCCTTTACTGAGAAAGTGGCCCCTGAACTACGTACAATGCGTGGATCTTCAAGGTTAATTCTTTATGGGTGTTATCAGACTATACTGACCACTGCCTCTTGTTCCTCCCTGTGAGTGCTGGCAACCATGGCGGTGCCATTGCAAAGCTTTGGTCCTCTGCAGATGCTTGCTGACCACAGTGCAAAGGTTTTTAGAAACTTACTGTGGAGGCAAGGCAATCTGTCCTCAGAACTAAGCCCCCTAAACTGTAGAATACTGACTTTAACTGGCATTGTGTATTCATCAATTGCTGTGTTTTCTAACTAGAAAGTGAAAAGTTTTTCTCCATATTTGGATTAGAAAATGGAGTGTGTGTGTGTGTGTGTGTGTGTGTGTGTGTGTGTGTGTTGGGGCTGACAGTTGAAAGTGCCCATTGAAGCTGTAAAACACATTTTGTGTATGTTTAGACTGTATGGCAAATGTGATAGTTATTAAATTCAAGGTGTCACAGTCTCAGACTTGTGTCCTAGGGACAAAATCACAGCAGAGCTAAGAAGAGACCGAGGGGAAAGAAATACCCAGGCACACTAGAGGGAAGTATCCAGGGTACACTAGAGGGAAGTACTCAGGGTACTCTAGAGGGAAGTACTCAGGGTACACTA
>NC_022009.1:60490468-60518719 GCF_000317375.1 Microtus ochrogaster | reverse complement strand
CTAGAGGGAAGTACTCAGGGTACTCTAGAGGCATCAGAGAGTTGTCATAGTGGGCTGCTCTGAGTCAGACCACGAGTTATTCAGATGGCATTTTAGATGACTCCTGGGAACAGAGGTCCCATTCTTCTTGGAAAACTCTGCTAAATGAAAGGCTGAAATACATCTTCAGACTTGGTAGCCGAGACTGTCCTTCCTTCCTGAGTCAGCAAAACAACAGTCTACAAATCCCAGATCACTGGCATTGTTTCGTCACCTAGAATCTTATTGGTTTACATCAGAACCCCTGCATGCAGCCTCCGGAAGTGGGGCTTGAGCATACGAAAGGGCTGGGGAGATAGATAGCTCAGTTCTTTAGAGGACTCCTGCAAAGGACCCAGGTTCAGTCCCCAGAACCCACCCGGTGGCTCACTACCGTCCATAGCTCCAGTCCCAGGGCATCTGGTACACTCTTCTGGAATCTGTGAAGAGCAGGCACGTATGTGGTACATGTCAGCAAAACACTCATAGATATAATAAATATAAAACCTTTTAAAGAAGGAATATAAAGTGATTGGAAGTGTTTATTTATGTTCATAGGGTTTTTTATTTGCTTCCTTGTCAATTTTTCAGTTATCAATTGATAAGGAGCTAAGTTTGTGAATTAGGAGATATTATTTGGTTTGAAAAACAAAATCAGGTCTTCCTCCACCTGAAATTAAAGTGGATAGATTTCCACTTTTTTTTTTATTAAAAAAATAGGTTAATCATTGATTCCAATATTGTTTTATACCTTTTATTGTGTTTTTAAATATAAACACATTGTCATTAGATGCATTTCTGTATTTTAATTTTCCTGCCAGAGACCTTGTCTTAGCTGTTAGTTCTGTCCTACTTCAACCCTCTAGTCTGCAGGACAAGGGGAGCAGGGTAGGGGTGGGGGTGGAGGGGTGAGGAGGTGGGGATGAGTTTCCTGCTAGCTCAGTGAAGTATGAGCTGGGGCCATTTTTGGATTTCCTCTCTCATTCGACTGAGCTATTTAGATACTCTGAATCCTTCCAACTTTTCTTCTGTTGTTTACTGCTAAGAATGGTCATGCCCACCTACACCTCACCAAGTTGTAATCTGGTTCATGGTGCATGCCTCTGGAGACAGGGCACTCAGTGCTCCACAAACAGTAGCTTTATTTTCAGGTATCTTTGACTATAAAAGCCCATAGCTGTTATCCTCAATTCTCTTCCACTCATTCAAGCAAACCCTTGCAAACACATGTTTAATATTCTTGCAGACAATCTGAGAGTTCTCATCTCTTCCATGTCACCCTGCGTTCTTCTCTCTTCCTAGGTTGAACTAGTTCAGTTTCATGGTTTGTACTCTTAACCTACTGACTACTTTTCTCTGGGCCGGAGGGGCATGTGTTCTCATTAACACTTAGTGTCCAGAACTCAGCATGATCCACCACAGAGGAAGGCGGGGCTGTCTTTCCATTTCATCTCTCTATTCATGACATTTTATGTGCAACCCAAGAGCCGTATATGGAGTCCAGGATGGACAGTGTGCTGGGCGAGTGGGTGCTGGGCGTAAGGCTAAGTGTGTTCACAGCACAGATCGACTTGGTGGGGAAGGAAATGGGGAGATCCTGCTGCTGCTGAAGCCTGGTGAGGCCTGAGGAACTTCGGGAAGAGCAGGCTGCTGTGAGCAAGCAGTGGGAGGGCCTTTCCTAGACAGAGGGATGAGGAAGGGCTCTCAGAGGAAATGATTCTAAAGCTGGGTCCTGAGGGAAATTAGGATGAGAGAGGCAGAAAGGGCGGAGCAGTAGAGGGCTGCACACCAGGAAAAAGGAAGGATGCCTTTATGGACCTTGTTCTGAAAAGGAAACTGAATGCAGACTAAAACGGCGAAGGTAGAGGGGCAGTGGAAGAGGAAGGTGGTGTCCTGATTGTGGGTTGATCATCCAGCACATATTGTGTGTGCGTGCGTGTGTGCGTGTGCGTGTGTGTGTGTGTGTGTGCATGTGTGTGCGTGTGTCTGTGTGTGTGGCTGTGTCCCACCATCAGATGACAGCATTCAGAAGGGAGTCCGTTTTCTCCTTCCACCATGGAGTTCCTGGGAATTGAATTCAAGTCGTTGGCCTTGGTGGCAAGTGCCTTACCCACTGAGCCATCTTGCTGGGCTACCAACACACATCTGAGCATCAACAATGTATTGTAAGCAGTTTTGAGCCCTGGGGTTATGTGAGCTAACAAAATAGCCTGCGTGAAGAAAACAAAAAAAAACCTCATTAAAACCGCATCATTCCCAAACCGTTGCTCCATGGAAGTTGCCTGGTTATGGTTATTAAGAAGTTCAAGTTCTGAGTTCCTTGCTCGCGCTCTCTCTCCTTCTGCTCCTGACTTGGACCTTGAGATTTTTGTCTGGTGCTCCAACGTGGGTCTCCGTCTCCTTTCATCGCCTGATGAAGGTCAACATTCAGGAGGATGCCTATATGTTTTTCTTTGGGTTCTCCTTATTTAGCTTCTCTAGGATCACTAACTATAGGCTCAATGTCCTCTGTTTATGGCTAGAAACCAAATATGAGTGAGTACATCCCATGTTCCTCTTTTTGAGTCTGGCTTACCTCACTCAGGATAGTGCTTTCTATTTCCATCCATTTGTATGCAAAATTCAAGGGGTGCACCCGCACTCGGAGACAATGGGGATGTTCTATTGGGAACTCGCCAAGGCCAGCTGGCCTGGGTCTGAAAAGGCCTGGGATGAGGCCGGACTCGCTGAACATAGCGGACAATGGGGACTACTGAGAACTCAAGAACAATGGCAATGGGTTTTTGATCCTACTGCACGTACTGGCTTTGTGGGAGCCTAGGCAGCTTGGATGCTCACCTTACTAGACCTGGATGGAGGTGGGGGTTCCTTGGACTTCCCACAGGGCAGGGAACCCTGATTGCTCTTCGGGCTGAGGAGGGAGGGGGACTTGATTGGGGGAGGGGGAGGGAAATGGGAGGTGGTGGCGGGGAAGAGACAGAGATCTTTAATAAATAAATAAATTAAAAAAAAAAGAAGTTCAAGTTCAAGTGCCAAGCCAGAGAAATTTGGCTTTTAAAGGCAGGAGAAAATCATTTTAAAGATCAAGGGTTAGTAATGTGGTTCGGGTCATGCAGCTCATAGGTAGATATAAAATCCACATGGTGAGGAACTTTAGCAAAGGGAAAACTAAATATTCTTAAACTGCTGAGAACAGTCCTTAGAGACCAGATGTGGAGACTGACCCTTGCAGGAACCTAGAGGAAAACAGCCCAAAGTGGTACTGATTGTGTGGAGAGGCGTGAGAGGGTGGATGGGTCTGAGAATGACTTAAAGGGAGAGACTGCTGTCTAAACTAGACAAGAAACAGTTAAGGCAGGAGGCCAGAAACCTCATTTCAGATTCACAAGGCCACACTAACCAGCAACTGCAGTTGGGCCCTTAGGATTCCCGCTGTACTTTTATCTGTCCATCAGCAGGGTAAAATGCTTGATAAAAATCCAGATAAGTGAGAACGTCAGTCACGTTCTCGGAACTGCTCCTCCAGTAAACCTGGGGAGAAACAGCGGTGGGGATCTTAGCCTGGCGCGACCTTCTCCCAATAACTGTCCTTAATCCGGGGGACTACTGTCCCCTTCCTTTCAAGAGCGGCCTTATTGTTATCATATGCTATGTTTATTAAACAGAGCTGAAAAATCATCTTTTTTTTCAGACAACCCGTTTAAAACACCGACTTCATTCTTGCCCTGTTGGCCTGCTTCAAACATCAGTAACAATTCTATGCATTGTTCTCCATGATCTAAAACTGAGAAGCAAAACGAAATACATAAGTTGCCTTCAGCCTTGCTCCCTATGACTGGGCAGCTCTGCCAGGCTGTTGCACGACTGTGGTTTCTAAGCCGGTTTGCTTCCTTCCACTGTGGGCCCAGTGCATATAATGTACTGCACCTGTAGGGCAGGCTTAGCGTTTCAGAAGTGTCTACCGTCTGTCCAGTGGGTAGCTGGTAAAACATTGCTGGGCAGTGGACAAATCAGCTCAGGCCACAAACTGGTGCACTCAGGAGGGTGACTTTAGTTTCCCACAGTTAGACGAGGCTTTCTGGGTCTTTCAGTGCCATCGCTTTACATCATGTAGAAATAGGACTATTATTTGGTGGCTTGGGTTCTTAAAACACTTATGCTAAAGTCACCAAACTGTTTAAAGTCTTCATTATTCCAATGCTCCCCCCAATAAAGACTGAGTTTGATTCCCTATGAACTAGAACTCTTGTTCCTAATGTGTAGCCGGTAACAGAGCCCTGCAATGGCTCCAATTGCACAGCCTAGAGGCTCAACTATGAATAACGTATTGATTGATTAGGGAGGAAACCAGTGGCTCTGTTAGCACTGGTGAAACGGAATAGTGAGGCCACTAACTGGAATACATTCTTCTGCTTCACTGGAAGCAATTAAGGGTGAGTAGTTCTCCCAAGGCTAAACCAGATTGCTCTTATAAAGGCCATCAGTGTGAGTAAGTGTTAGATCTCTGCTTAGAGTTCGTGTTTTCTAGATTGGCTGGCACACAAAGACTAGGACAGTTTCGGTGTTGGCAGAACCTGTCTCACTCTTCCTTTCTCTTTCGTAACTGTCCCTTATTTCCTGTGTCAGGCAGAGAGTGACTCATCACGACTTCTGGTTGAGGTTCAACCCGTTTCAGAAGGTGTAAAACCAAATCACCTTGTTTACATTCATTCCATTTGATTTCTGTGGAGGGAAGATATATAATAGCTTAACTATTAATATTGAGACATAGAAAGGGAATATAGGAGATTGTGGGAAGAGAGCACCAGAAATAGGAATATTAATTAAATCATAACCATTCTTGTCTTGTATGGTCCAACAGACAACACAAGGGAGATATCTGAGCCTCAGTCTCTAATTTACATGGGTTTTAAAAGAGAATTTTCATGTGTTAAAAATTCATCTGAAAGTTTTTTTTAAGAAATAAGTAAATGAACCTATGAAAACCCCTGTTTTTGTTTCTCTAGATGTTAAAATGATCTTTTAAATATTGTTCTTAGTAGACTGGAAGGTGATGGTGGGTTGAAATAGGTGAAGAAGGCTTCAAGAAACAGATGTGACCTTCTGTATCATTTTCTGAGGGTCGAACTGATAAAAACGAGTCAGAAAGAGGCAGAAGGATGCTTTGACTGTGGCAAGCCAATAAGGCCCAGCTTGCCAGAGACCCAGCTCTGAGTGCTGTGGAGATGCCTTGGGCAAGTTGCTGCTCTGATTTGAGGGGCACTTTCCTCATTTGCATGATGTACAGACTGGTTCTCTTTCCCTCCTATCTGTGACTTTCTCTTTTTAATTCTCTCCCCTTTCTTCTCTCTCTCTCTCTTCTCCCTTTATCTTTCCTGTTCTTTCCATATATGGTTATTGAATGTTAACTTTATGCCTAACATTGAACTAACATGCCATGGGGACACACAGTGACCCACTTCTACCTGTATAGAGACAGACTCTCCATTCAGAAGGATGCATTTGATCTTCAGGAGCCTAGATTGATGAAGAAGACCAGCAGGCTGTGGAGAAGGGAAATAATGACAGTATAAATTAAAATGATAACCACCCGAGTAGTAACTCTATTGATGTACCATTTCTCATTTCCTTTTGTGCACAAAGACAGCTCATCTCCAAGCAGACTGTTGGGATTGCATCAATTTCAAACTCTGAACAGTGAAGGAAACAACAGGGTAAAGAGGCAAGCTTCAGGGAGGGGAAATACTTGCAGTTGTGATACAGAGTTAATCACTAAGATGAATACTGAGCTCAATTCAACAATAACCTAACAAAAAAAAAGGGGCAATGTAGGGGGAGGGGCTGGGAAGATGACTCAGAGCATAACGCACTTGCTACACAAGCATGAGGGCCAGAGTTTGAACGCCGGCACACACGTGAGTGCAAGGGGAAAGGTGGGCAAGGTGGGCTGACCTGTGACTTCAGCACTTGGAAGGTGAAGGAAGGATCTCTGGAGCAAGCTGGCTGGCTAGCCAAGCTGTGTTGGTGCCCTCTGGATTCAGGTGAGAGACCCTGCCTCAGTGAGTGAGGTGGGATGTGATTGAGGAAGACTCCGAGCATCAACTCCAGACCTCAGCATGCACACACACTTGTGCATGCACATCTGTACATACATGCATGCTCTCACACAAACAAACACACATACAGCACATGCAGAACACACCACACACACACACACACACACACAAATAATGAAAATACATTAAAAACTAAAATTTGCACTAGACCCAATTAAACATTTTTTTAAAGCAAGGAATAAAAATGGATAACGCAAGCATGAAAAGTTGTTTAATATTACCAATCCTTAGGGAACTGTATGTAAAACAATGATGTATTACTTCCCTTTTGTTACAATGTCTGTTATCAAAATGACAGGAGAAGGAAGGAGGGGTGGGTACAGACGGGCTGCATTGGTTCAGTGCAAGTTATGGGAATATATTGTAATGTGGCCCTGAATTCTATTAATATGTGACGTTGGCACATGTTAATCTAAAACAAAACAATTCTTTTCAAAGCCAGAGCATAGCAACTGTTTGCGAGGGTGTGAGAAAAACTAAAACATTGTACATTGTTTGCAGGAATGCAAATTTCCGAGGACAGTATAGAAAACATATGGTAATTCCCAAGAAAAATTAAAAATAGAGCAGTCATATGGTCTACCAACCCCACTCCTGGGTGTATATCCAAAGGAGATCGTCTCGTTTTGTTGGAGAGGCATGTGCATTCCCATATTTATTATAGTACTGTTCATAATAACCAAAACATGGGAACAATGTCAACGAATAATGGAAAGGTGGGGCATGCATACACACACGAGACTACTACCCAGGCACAGAAACAACGAAATCCTAGTTTCCACAACACCGGTGGAGCCTAGTCACAGTTTAAGTGAGATAAGTCAGCACAGAAAGACAAATGCTGTATGTTCTCTCCGTGTGGGATCTAAAAAGGAAGATAGCACGAGTGGAGGGTGCTGTGGTGTCTCCCTAAGGCTGGGGAGATTGGAAGAGGGGAAGTGTAAGTTATGGGTGGGTGTCAGGTTGTGTTACAGAAGAGAAGGGAGTTTTGCACTCTGTTGCATGACTGAGTGACTGCAGAGAAAGACAATGTACTGTATATATTTTCAAAAGCTAGAATATTTTGAATATTTTCACCAAAATAATAACCAATGAACACTTGAGGAGATGGGTATGCTACCATTATTTGAACATTGCACCATGAAAGCCCATATCAAGGAAAGTATGAATTTAAGGAATCTGAAGAATAGGTTGAGCTTTGCAATAAGCGAGGCAGAAAGGAACATTCAAGTGGGAGAAGAAGCCAGGCTTCAGAAAGGTAGGTGTGGAATGTTCCAGGGTCGGGGCAGGGTGGGGGAATCAAGGATGGCGGGGTGGTGGCAGAGGTGGTGGGGAGACCACGAAAACACTTTGTTCAAAATTAGCAGAATGGCATCTAATACCTCATTGTTAACTTAAAAATTAAAAGCAGGTAGTCCGATAATGTCTGCTGTCATAATTTAAGTTTAGATTTATAGACTCATTGAATCCTTAGAACAACCCTATTTTATAGATGAGGAAATAAGAGAAGGAAAAAGTCAAATAATTTCAAGAAGATCTTGTAGTTAATAAGCAGTAAAGCCAGTTTTGAGCTAGTCATTCAAACTTGTCTTACCAGGGTTGCAAGAGAAGGCATTTCCAGAGGGGGAGAGTCAGTAGTAGGACACAGCCTTTCATGATCTGTCCCTAACCTACCTTCCAATCTTACCTTTGGTTGGTTGTTTTCAGAGAAATACTTGCTATGTGCTCAGGCTGGTCTAGAACTCATGATGCAGGGAGGCAGGCAAGAGTTCCTGGCTGCACTTGGTGTATCTTCTTTCCCATAAACTCAAACATCTCAGTATCTTCAACACAAGCTCAAAGCCTGCTAGAGCTGTCTAAAGTATTCTGTGAATCACTGGCTTCATGAGAGGCTTTGTGGTCTAAAGCAGAGTGGCCCTTGGTCAAATGACTGAGAGAGATACATTACTTCTTTCTTGGAATTTGCAACTTATGGACTAGAGTGTGAGAAATATCGCGACGCTCTACAATACAGTGCTTGTCCTAGCTTGGTTTAGCAAGTGTTTTCCAA
This sequence comes from Microtus ochrogaster, assembly GCF_000317375.1. Taxonomy (NCBI): domain Eukaryota; kingdom Metazoa; phylum Chordata; class Mammalia; order Rodentia; family Cricetidae; genus Microtus; species Microtus ochrogaster. The sequence goes on along the minus strand of NC_022009.1, from coordinate 60,510,535 downwards.
ACTTATTAGAATCTGTTCGAACTTGGGAACCCCCACCCTTCCATTCATCCCTTTGTCTAAAAAATTCTGTAAACATCCCTCATCTGAAACATTACAAGGTTACCCGTGTCTTATTCTTGATGGCTCCAGAAGACACCTCCTCTGCTTGGAATAGGCTTCTACATGCTCTCCACCAGTCCTGCGGCTGGGGATCATAGGCTGTGTGTGAGATCTTCTGCAGGTCCAGCTGCTCTGCCTCCCATACAGCAATTGTCCAGTTAGTGTCTGTTGAACAGATGAGTAAAATATATAAAACACAAAGGAAATTAGTGTTTAAATTAAGCTAAATGATATTAATGCAACTAACTAACCCGGTTCTAATTGTGGGTGAAAATTGGTACTCCCAACCCAGATGAAGTTTGAGGATCAAGAGACTGTGGTTTTAGGGTTATTTACAGTTAGTTGGGTTGTATGCATGCGTTTGTGTTCGGTGAGGGACAATGTGAGGATGGCCACATGGTTTTGTATTTTGAAAACATTTTTTTCCCTAAATTCTGACATTGCCTTATAATTTGAAATCAGGCTTGGGTTTTGTATCTGCCTAGACCTTTTGAGTCTTTCTTCCCATCTTAACACAATACTTTCTCTTGATTATTCTGACTTAATATAGGTGGCAGTCCCATGGGTGGCTTTCGTTCATTGGTAAGAACCCGTGTGGCATTTTATCATGTGTGACGTTGTCTGATCTTTCTTCATTTTAGCTGTGTGACACATTCATCTCTGTTTCCAACTGTAGGGAGAAGACAGTATTCTGAGCCTTCCCCCTGTTCTGTGTTCTGGATCATATGGTTTGGCTTCATGTATTGTTATGCCATAAAAAGTGTGTGTATGTACACACGTGCATGTGTGTGTTTGTGTGCACATGTGTGTGCATGTGTGTGTTTACGTGTGTGTGTGTGTGTGTTTGTGTGTGTACGCACTCATGAGAGATAGGGGGAAGGAGAGAGAAAGAGAGAGACAGACAGACACAGAGAGGGAGAGGGCGGGGGGGGGGATGTAGCCGGATCCCAGTGCAAGCAGGTGTTAGGTGGGTGTGATAATCTCCAGAAAGCCCCTGAGCCTTTCCATTTGGAACAGAACATTAGAAGTCTTGTGAGGTAAGAGGGCTTGGTAGGAGTTTTATTAAGTTTCTATACTTGTTTAAGAGCCCCCTAATTAGTCATAATTATTGTTTTAGAATGAGTCTGAAGGTTTTTATGGAGAAGGCCAACCTCATTGGGAGTGTCCTTTGTTTTCAGAGTCTCTAATGTCACGGAAAGTCAGTTATTTGGATCTGTGTTGAGGTGGCGCTGACGATACTGATATTCATAGAGACAACAGGCATAGCAGACATTTGAATTTAAAGTTGAAAATTTATTCTATTTCATTACTTAAAAATAGCTCACTGTAAGTGTGCTTGTCTGCTGTGCCCGAAACCTTCTGTTTGACCCCAGCACTGTATATAGTAGCCTGCGTTGTAATCCCAGCATTTGAGCGGGGGCAGGGGGATCAGAGGTTCAAGGCCATCTTTACTTGCATAGCAATTTCGAGGGCTGTCTAGGCGATAATGTGAGTCTGTTTCAGACAGCAAACAAACAAACGAACAGAGAGATTGTATTTGGGAGTGAAAGTTCTGATAGGCAGATTTGGCTGTAGATAACAAATAAACATTATGTTTTATCAAGAATAATCCTTTTATTCTTTTCCACAGTGACATTATGGCACACAATGAAAAGGGAAGTATTCTTTTCCTGGCATGACAAACTTTCACTGCCAAGTAAGGAAAGCTAGCATGTGACATCATGGTGATAATAGTAAAGTACTTAGAACAGATATTAATGCTTCCTAGAATGAGCAGCTATTACGATGGCCGTCATAACGCAGTGTTGAAGGAGGAGAATGCACTTCTAGCTGAATGTGAGTGGTTGCTGGTGGAATCCATTAGGCCTGGCTGACTAAGAGGCACAGAATTCCCACCTCTGTCCCCTCTCCCATGAGAGAGCCTCTGTGCTGCTCTCCCTTTGAAGTCAATATATGGTCTTTGCTTTAATCCATTTTTAAAGCCCGCTTTGAAGTCAGTGGGAGCTCATGCCTGGAAGAGAGGGAAGCAGTGGAGGACTGGTGCTCCTTGGTGATGCCCAGCTGGCTTACCCATCCCCAGAGCGCATTGTTTACCGATTGTCCTCATGCCCTGGGGGCACTTGGCTCCAAGCAGATTCTCCAATGGGTCTAATCTATCGGTCCCTACTGTTATCAGGCCATTAAAATGACCCAAAGCAGGGACTTCTTTTTAGGATAGATAGGATGTGTTTGCTTCAAATGACTGGGGAAGAGAGAATTTATAAGTGAGAGCAATTATTTGATGGAAACACTCTCACAAATGTCTTACCTGATTTTTTTCCCCAGATAACTGAAATAGTAGGGAATAGTTGGGAAAGGCTTGCTTTCTCTGCAAGGCTAGTTCTCTTCATCCCGGAGTGGCAGGTGGAAATCTCCAGGGCAAGGGCTCTGTGTTTTCAGTTGCCCTCATTGGCAAAGGATTTGGATTTATTTTATTCACAGGCATTCATGGGAGACTAGAGAATGAGGTCTGGAAACCCTAGCTTTATTGCTCCAGGTTTGTGGCTGTAGTTTAAAGACAGGAGGCGAGGAGCAAGGGGGTAGCCTGCACCAGCTGCCTGGGAGTTCCACACAGTTGGATGAGGAATGTGATATCAGACTTCCACCGAATTTTGAATGTGTGAAATGATTCATTTAAGTCGAGAATACATAGCGAAGAACCCTGGTTTCCTGGCCCCAGGCTCCATTCCCTGTGCTCTTACAGTGTCTCTGATGAACTGGTTTAATAGGAACTGGCTGGGCAGGTTTGGGGGTAATCCAGCCCCACCTCTCAATGAGCTTCCTGAACCAGGGAGAACAAAGTATGCTTATTGTTCCTCGCTCTGGTCTCAGAGAGCGTGACTGTCACTGACCAAGTGCCAAGGAAGCCGAAGCTCTGCAAACATGTCTGGCTTCTATGTGTGGGAATGGGGAGGGGTAAGAGTGAGGCAGGCTAGGATGCACGAAGAACCGTGGGTAATGCTTATGGTGAAACCTACAACTGTAAAAATCGACCTCGTTTATGGTAATGATGGCCTGTAAAATTAATGGGAGTTTTATGGATCTCCAGCCTTTGATCTGACTGGCACCAGCGACAACAGGCAGGGAATCTGAATTTGGCCTGGCCTGTGTAGCTCCAGCCATCTTGCTCCCTGCTTCACCTGTTACGGTGCTGCACTGGTGTTGTCTTGCCTTCTCTTGCATCAAGACATCCCCTGGAGTCTTCATGACACCCTCCAGAGAAAGGTGGACTAGGAACCCACTTTTCTGTGTGTGTGTGGGGGGGGGGCAGTAGCAACAGCCGTTATTTAGATAGAAGACATTTATTGGAGGGAGAGGGGCTATAAGAATCTCCAAACTTTAAAATGTCACTATGGCTTCTTTAATAATATTATAGAGTAAGCTCGGATTCTGGGGGATGGTAGTAAAAGGAACAGGAAACAAACCACTTTTATTTGAACACTGACTCTAATTCAAGTTGTGAAACTCAGAGTCCAGTCAAATGATCATAAAAAGAGAATCCTTCCCCTCTTTCTTTTGACCACACTGGTCTGATTAGCAGTTCCTACTTTATGAAGATTATCATTTTTGCTTAAAACTTGCAAGAAGGCGAAGGCGTAAGTCAAAAACAATCCCACACCAGTTTAGAATTATGATTAATAGAATGGTTATTTATTTAAAGGGGAAAAAACAGATCACCGTCCCAGACAACAGCTCTCTGTACAATCAGGAAGGGAGTCTAGTTGGAAGCGGAGCAGGAAGTAAGAGAGAGCGAGAGAAGGAAGTGGCCGCTTTTTTAAAGGGAGAGAGACCACGCCCCCAATGGGCTGGTATCTTAGCGGCTATTGGCTGGAGGAGCGGAAGGACCTTCCGCAACACTTGCAAATTCTAAAAGATTGCTTAATCAAAACACAAGAAGCATCCATGTTTAAGGACTGGGTTCTTGACCGCTTGCTCGAGGAATTAAAACAAAGATTCACATAGATTTATAAAGTGGAGAGGGAACTTGCTAAAAGCCCAAGGGAAATTACAGGTCAGAAATACACGGTTCAACGTGATTGCAGGCCGCACGAGTGACGGTTCTTAACGGCCCCAGATAGTTGGGGCTTTCTGTCGTGGAATTCAAGAGAAGGAAGGGTTCGGATGAAGCGCTGGTCCGCTTTTGTCAGTGTGACATGAACTAGACTCTGTAGGGAAGACGGACCCAGTTGAGGAGTTGTCTTCATTAGCTTAGCCTGTATGTTTGAGGGAGCACACGGGATCCTTCATGGCCTTTGCTTCAGTTCCTGCCTCCAGGCTCACGCCTTAGCCTCCTTCTGTGGACTGCAGTAGCCTTCCAGCAAAAGTCACCCTTTCCTCTCCATCTTGCTTTTGCTCTGTATTTTATCACAGGGCAGTTTTTAAGGAGCACGGCATAATGCAGGCTGGTCTCTGTTTTGACTGACAGGCCTGGTCTATGCCTGCCTTTGTTGTGTTTGTCCTTTCCCATGGTGCATCTGATTTTAACCATATCTCTAGGACACCCGGATTTACCTCTCCTGGTTATAATTTAATTGGCCATTTGCTATTCTCCTGCCTTCCACTGTCCCTTGCCTCGTCTCCCTATTTCATTTATTTCATTTCAACTTCTGTGAGACAGGTTTTGTTTTATTTTTAAGCATGCATTTTCTGTTATAGCTCGTGTTCCCTCCCGAGGAAATAAACTTTGTTTAGGCACCGGTGTATAAGGGCCCATTTCTCTATGTCTTGGCTACATGACCTACAACTGTTTCCTTGGAGCCTGAAGTGACCCAGTGAGCCAGGACCCTCTGCTTTACTGTGAACTTGGTTAAACAGCTTAGCTACTGCCTGCAAAGGGCCTTAGGCTTTAAATGTTAATTTAAAGAAACAGACAAATAATACTCAATGACGCTAACTGTGTACTAATGTTACTAGTAATGTCAGCGAATCCTCTACTGCCTCCTGATTAGGAACAGAACTTCCTTTACTAAAATATAAAAACAGTCATTTGCAGACAATGTGGAGGGTGGGGTCATACCAGACTTTGGCAGATAGAAGCCTTTATGGGCTCTCATGGAGTCTGTACTCCTTTGAGAGCCTGGGGTTGGAGTTGGGGTCGGACCAGGAACTGGAGCCAATCAGGTACGAAGTCTCAGTCTTTGTCAAGGCCTCAGCCCTTGGTTGACAGCATGTGGCCTTTGGCAATGGAGTGACAAATCCCTCTTCCACACGTGGGGTAGATAATGAAAGCGAGTTGTCGAGTTGTCGCTGCAGCTTGCTCTGGGGACACTGACATCTCGGGCTTACCCTCTATGGCTTTACAGAGGAATCCAGTGAGAAAGACACTGATCTCTGCTGGGAACAGACTGTTGGTCATTCGCCTGCAGGGGAAAACACAGTGGCTGTCACCTCCTGTGACGAAGGGAACGATGGACAGACTAGACAGCCGTGGCTGCTAGAAGGGTTTTAAGTTGTCTGGAGGGGGAAGAAACAGAGCCGAGGAGTAGGAGACATCTTTGTGGAGGTGCTGGAGGAGGGCTGCAGAAGGCATGCTGGGGAGGCTGCAAATCCAGTGCATGGGCTTTCCAGTGCTGCCTGCCAGGTGCGTGCAGCCAAGCAGAAGCGGGTGAATCTATGGCAGGGTAGCAACTTACTCACAGAAGGCTGTTAGAGATGTCATTGGGAACAAAAGAATGGTCCATAAGGGGAAATTTACTAACATTTCAGATAGAAAATGTAATCTGTTTATGGACATTATACGGACATACATGAATAGTTTATATACACAAATATATTAATACTATACATTTTGTATTATAATCTCTTTTACTTAAAATTGAAATTACTTTTACTGAATCCAGGAATCTGAAAGGCAGGGACAACCTCTACTGTTTTTATCTTTATATAATGATTCTTTCTCTCTATCTGTGTCTTTCTATTTAAAGAGTGTCTCTAAAGATAGCATGTAGTTAGGTTTTATTTTCTAATTGTGAAAATCTTTGCCTTTTAATTGGAATGCTCGGTTACTTCATATTTAATGTGACTGGGTTTAACGTTCCAAGTGGTTTTCTATTTGTTCTAGCTACTATCTCTTCATTTCTCTAATTTCTTTTAAGTAGAATATCTAGTATTTAAGTATAGCATTGAGTACTAACCTTTTATCTGCTTTATCTCTTCTATGATTACTGTGCTACTTTCTCGCTCTAAAGTTTACAAAATATATAGATAACATCATATTTTATATTTACACAATTCATATAATGTAAGATTGAAATGTAATGTGAAAATCAAACAAGTTTCAGATCATTTTCTTTTGATCTTTGTGATATTTTTCTTTTATGTTTTATTTTTATGTGAGGTGTAATCTCAAATATATTGCTCTTTAAGTAGTCAATTTTTCTCCTAAGGCTATTTTAATGACAAATTTCTCCTATATTTATAACAGTAGACTTACATTGTTTACATAATTATTATTTGTAGTTTTAGCTAACTTTACACTGGACTGTTTGGGGAAAACACACGTGTACTAGACACATACAGACTTCTTTCTTGTCGTTATTTACTGAACAGTATGGCTTAATGACTATTAATATAGCGTTTACATTATTTCAGTTATATAGGAGGGGAGCAGAGAGATGGTTCAGAGGATGAGGTCATGTATTCTTCCACAGGACCTGGGTTCAGTTCCAGCATCTGCATTGAGGAGCTCATAACTAACTGTAACTCCAGTTCCAGGAGATCTGACACCCTCTTCTGGCCTCCATTGGGAACTGCACTCACGTGAATAACCCCCACCACAGTACACATAATTAAATGAAAAAATTACACACACACACACACACACACACACACACACACACACTCATGAGCATGTAAGGTGCATACAAAGACAACGCTGTTCCATTTAAGAGACTTGAGAATCCATGGTATTTTGTATTTGGTAGAGATCCTTAACTAATTCTTCAAGAATTCTGAGGAACAACTGTATTCCACATAATTTTATTTTTGATGCTTTCCATGTCTCCTGTAGATCTACATTTCTATTGTGTATTATTGATCTTTTGGATAAACCTCCTTTAAACCCTTCCATAGAGAAAGGTTTGTGAGAGTCATTGATCTTAGCTTTTCTTTGCCTAAAGCCAAATTTATTTTTCAAAGCTATTTTCAGGGGTCATAGCATTTGAAATAGGCAGTATTAATATTTTCCTCTTGGCATGCTAACACTGTCATTTCATTGTCTTCTCTCTTGCATAGCTCCTTTCAAGAAAGCACCAGGCAAGACAGGAATCTGGGTGCTCGCGTTCTCAATACTAACTAGGTGGTGAGGACTGAGAACGAGCGAGCGACCTCAGGAGAACTGACGAGCTGTGGCACGAGGCCTCACCTCAGTGCTGGCGCTTGTCAGTGAGAAGCAGGACATTCTGGCACGTGTCCTTTTATCCCAGGAAATAGCTACACCTTTAACTGTTCCATAGCATTTTATTGTGAAACAGTCCAGTGCCCATGGAGTCCTAACCAGGACAAAGTGTTTGAGGAGGTGTGAAATACTTCGGTTTGGCATACCAGTGAGTGCAGCAGGAAGAGAGGATGAGGGAAACAGGGTGCCATGAGAACATCAGAAAGGGCCACGGTGATGTCAGCAAGGCTTTAGTCCCGTGAAAGACAAGGGTATGAGTCTCAGAATTAGATGTGGATCTAAGTCCACGCGGCACTGTGTAATATGCTCTAATTCCACACAAGGGAAATCAGGGTGCTTTTCTAAGTGATAGTTCCCTCATTCCTTAAAATAGAGTGAACTATTACTGCAGAGGGAGGGTGGTTTGGAGAGCCGCACAGGTAGCTTAGTGAGATTGCCCAGCACTCCGTGTGTGTCTTCTCCCTTCCATATTCCTGCCTGGCTATGTCGTTTGGTTTAGCACAAGGCTGCTGAGTCAGTTATGTGCTGGCATTTGTCTCTAGGGACACGGGATCATCAGTGAGGGAAAGGCCGGCATTTCTGCTAAGAAAAATGCAGTGCCGAGGTCCTCTTTGGAGTCCTAGAATTCTGAGTAGGAAAACTGTCATTGTGGCTAGTCCCTGTTTTTTCTCTTAAGCAATGGATACAGAAATCTCTGCCGATGCTCCGGCTTGGCAAAGTTAATTTGCCTTCCAGAGCCCCCTCTCTCCACCACCGATTCTAAGTTTGTAATCAAGGAGACCACATGTTTTATTTAAAGAACAAGCTATCACTTTTCAGGGGATGAGCCTCCTCTCCTTTATCTAATTTACTTTCAGACAAACAACTGTTTCTTAAATAAGATGCATAATTGGTATTTATATACAAGGACAATGAGTGCTTCTGTGTTTCCTTTCCACGCAGCAAACAGTAAGCGAGCTGTCTCTAAACGCAAGGAATCAGCAAGTGTGATGACTTCTCTCTGGCCTAAAGGATCTCTGCTGTGGTTGGGTTAGGACATGGTTGTAAAGGCTGCTGTGTTGAAGACTTGGTCCCCTGAGAAATGACCCATTGTGAGGTCACTGACTTCATCAGTAGATTTATTTATTGATGAGCTCATCATCAAATGGGGTATTAGAAGATAGGGCCTTGGTGGAAAGTTTAGTGTCGCTGGGGTGTGCCTTTATGGGGTATCTTGTTCCTGGACCCCCTCTTTGCTCTTTCTGCCAAAGCAGTTTTCTTCTGCCTTGCATTTTTGCTGTGCTGTGTCGATTTTGCCACAGACCTAAAAAAGCAATGGAGTCAGCTGACTGTTGTAGACTATTATTTTAACTAGGCAAAGATGTGTTACAATTGTTTATGGGGCAGAATATTACTTTAACTGTGTAAAGGTGTGTTACTTTTGTTTATGCTGCAGAATATTTAACTGTGTAAAGGTGTGTTACATTTGTTTATGTTGCAGAATATTTAACTGTGTGAACGTGTGTTACATTTGTTTATGCAGCAGAATATTACTTTAACTGTGTAAAGGTGTGTTACTTTTGTTTATGCTGCACTTGTTTTATGATGTAAAGATGTGTTGCTTTTGTTTCACCTTGCCTGCCTAAGGCACCTGATTGGTCTAACAGCTAATAGCTAGGCAGTGGAAAGGCTAGGCGGGGCTAGCAGGAGAATAAATAAGAGACCTGTAGGCTCGAAAAAGAAAGAAGAAACGAGAGGAAGAGTAGCAGAAGGGAGACCCCCCCCAGCTGGCAGACATGAGAAGCAGTGAAAGTAAGATATACAGAAAGAAGGTAAAAAGCCCCGAGGCAACAGGTAGATAAAGAGAAACAGGTTAATTTAAGTTAAAAGAGCTAGCCAGAAAAGAGCTAAGCTAAGGCCGAGCTTTCAAAACCAATAAGAAGTCTCTATGTCATGATTTGGAGCTAGTTGGTGGCCCAAGAGAGAAAGGTTAACACAGCTGATCGTGGTCTAAAGTCACTGAGACTCTGAGCCCAGATCTTTCCTTTGCTAAGTTTTCTCTTCAGCTGTTTTCCCACACTGACCAGAAAGCACAACTCCAGCTCCTTATTCCGCTTTCCCTCCTAAACCAGGCGTCAGTTCCCCAGAGGGCAGATCAGGAGAGGACTGACTTCAGAGTTACTCTTTCTGTTGCCATCAGGTTTAACTCAGAGATTCATCCCTCCTGGAACTGGCCAGAGGAGTCTGAAGGAGTGGCACTTCTCTTGGGGTGGACTGAGAAGGAGACGGAGACATAGCATTCTGATTTCCAGCTACCCAAACATCATCCTCAGGTCTATTTCAAGGTTCAGTAATTGCCAAACTATGGCCTGTTTTCAGTGACACTTTTCTAATACTAGAATCATATTTTGATATGGTACAAATTGGTGGCATTTTTTGTAGATTGCAATCCTACCTTAAACTCAGAAATGTTAGACAATGTCGTGAAATAAAAGCTAACTGGTGAGCTGGATGATAAAACGTGGTGAAGAGACAGACACTGCAAAGCAAGGCAATTCACCAAGATTTCATCAAACATCCCTCCCAGACTGTTAAATACGAGCTTCATTCAGCACTGAACTGTCCAGTCGCCCGTTGTCTGTAGCAAGGAATGGGGATAAATCTTCGTGTCATGTTAGGGGCAGAATTCACAATCCAACCAAGGTGAGCGTTCTGGAGGCTCCCTACCTATAGTGATATTATGAGATTCTCTCCAGACTACTGGGAGAAGCTTCAGCCTTGCCTGGATTCTCTAGCCTGTGTTCCGACTCAGGCTGTTCTCTCACTGACAGTTGTGATGGGTCTTTATAGGACCCACCCTGTTTTCCTCAGCCAGGATGTAGGCAGTAACACTGAAGAGGAGTTCTTATGTTAAGTTCTCTGCTTGCCTGCTTCTGTAGGGAGCTTAGACCCTGCCTCAGACACCCACAATGGAAGGCAGGCTTGTGCTATGATTTCCCATGGGTGTTATCCCTAATTTCCACCCCACCCCTGATTAACAGAAGGTTCTTGGGCTGGAGAGATGGCTCAGTGGTTAAGAGTACTGACTGCTCTTCCAGAGGTCCTGAGTTCAACTCCCAGTAACCATATGGTGACTCACAGCCATCTGTAATGAGATCTGGTGCCCCCTTCTGGCCTGCAGGTATACATGGAAGGAATGCTAAATATATAATAAATAAATAAATAAATAAATAAATAAATAAATAAATAAATAAATCTTTTTTAAAACAGAGAGAAGGTTCTTGCTGCTGCTTCTCATGAGTGGATTTTGTTCCCAGTCTGATCTTAAAGAGAGTAGACCTCGATAGTCCTAACTCAATTTAAGAATCTCAGTGGGGTTTTTTTTGTTTTGTTTTTGTTTTCCTTCCTCCAATCGTGTTTGCTTCTATTCTAGTTTTTCTGGGTCATCCTGCCTGTGGGTCCTGGGTGCTCCAAGCAGTATCAGGGATGGGCTTACTCTCCTGGATAATTTCCTCCATGACATATACAGCACTGTAGACTCCAAATCTCATCCGGGTGTTTCCTCACCTAGGATCAAGCTCTGAGGATAAGTATCAGAGTTTCTGTAACCTCCTCAAATTGAATGCAGTAGATCTTTTCTGAGGAGAAGCATGGAGACTGTCAGCCAGCTCATGAGGGGATTCTTGATTCCCTTCCAAATGCTCAGAATTAATGAGATAGGTTATTAATGGACTTTCCCTGATAATACAGTTTCCCAAGTTGTTGGTGCTGCTCTCCTGACCTCACAAATATTATGTCAATAAGAGTTCCCTTTGTATATTTCAGTTCTGTTATCATGAAAGAGACATTGATATTAGGTGGAATTCAAGCACTACGATTAAGCTGATTGTATTGTACACCATTAAACATGCCTTATTCACAAGGTCCAGCAGTGGCCTTGTGGTGGCTGGGAAGGCAGCCCCAGAGCCAGACAGTGTGTGCTTGTATGACAGTTCTGTCACTTGCTAGCTGTGCCTCCTTGGGCAAAGCCCTTACATTCTGAATCTAGTCTCTTTACTTGTAAATTGAGGATTGCAATAGGGATCCAATGCTTGGCACTGTTCTAAGAAATAGATAAAGCGTAAAAACCCCTTATCACTGCCTAGCACACATAGTGAGCATGGATATTAGCTATTATTGCTCTTGCTTTGTTCCACTGTAGCTCCCGTTTTCATAAATATAGATTAGTCACGCTAATGGTGTCTTCTGCATCCTATTTGCTCTTGAGTTCTCTCTTGTGTCACCACGTCAGGGTCAGGTCAGACTGATAAATTGTTTGTAGAAGATTATGTGATTTCCTTCTCCATGTGTTCTTGGTTGACTTTGGCTGGCGGTCAGAGGTCACGTTCTCACACTATGAAGACATTCAGGTCATTTTAAATATAAGGTCAGGGGAGCAAGATTCTTTGAATTCCAATGAATGTGCCTTACATTTTAAAACAGTAATAACAAATACCTTTTATTTAAATTTTTTAATAAAGTCTTTTAGTCATCATTGGACATATATAATTGCTATGGAGAAAGATGAAGTGACATACAGGAGTTGGGGCGGATGAAGTTCATACTGCCTGGAATTAATTCTTCCCATTAGCTTCGAGATTCAGCCTCTAAAAAAATGACCAAAGGTTTTGATTAATCTTGGAACGTCTGAGTTTAGTCTATGGAGGTGCTTTGGCTGGCGGGCTTTCAAGCTCCACTATGGCGAGAAGCAGAAAAATCCTCGTGCCCTTGGAGAGGGGAGGGTTTGTGTTAAATGAGGCAGCTTTTGGATTTTATTTTCCTGACTAGACTGGGAAGGATTTAAGAAGGAAGGGTGGATTTCAGAGGCTGTGCTGCAGCAGATTTAAATGCCTATCCTGTGATATTTCCCCACACTTACTCAAGGAAGCAATAATAACTGATAATAAGGCACCCCACAGGGACAAAGTGCCCGCAGACTTCGAATGGACTTAGGAAAGGAGGGGGACTTTTCCAAATGATGTAAATTGGATTTAAGATCTCTCTCTCTCTCTCATTCACTGTGTGTGTATGTGTATATGTGTGTGTGCGTGTACAGAGGATCTCAGAAGAAGATGCAAAAAACCTGGGTGATCTTTAGAGTCCCTCTCTAAAGTATTTATAAAACATGGGTAGGACATAAGCAAAACAAAGAATATTGAAGGATCCCGAGACTTGCACGGGCTAAGGGCAGGTCCTTTGAGCCCCTGCGGCTGAACTGGTCAGAAGCAAGCAATTTTCATGGGGTCTTTGTAGAATAAGCACCCTAACACCAGTAAGAGGAGAAAAGAGGCATCACTGGTGACTGAAGTCAGTACAACTCTTAAAAGGCTCCGATGCTGGGTCCAGTTTGTATTCTCAGTTTGTTTTCTAAAACTACAAGGCGAGTCAAGCAAGAGTTTTCAGAAGCGTATGTGGCTGTCAGCAGGTTGTTAAGGGCAATGATCCATTGTTCCAGCTACTCCAGCTCACCCTACTTCAGACAGCAAGTGAAGTCAAGCTCGGCAGATAGGCAGGACAAGCAGTGCTTCAAGTTAGTCACTAAATAAATCAATAAACCAGTATCTAATATCTGGTCTCTTCTATTGTACTCCACTTCATTAGCATAATTTAGAGTAAAGAGGGAAAGGAAGAACAGGAGAGAATGTTTCTGTTGGAGCGGTGGACGGTGGGCAAAGCCAGAGGATGTCAAACCAGGCTGTCTGGAGGGAGAGGTGGCAGCCTTGTCCCCCACCTCTCTCCTTTGTCAGCTCTGGTACAGGCATGGAGGATCCATTGCCTGGAGAGTCACAAGTCAGAGGAGGCTGTGCCGAGGCTCTACAGGCCATGGATCTCCATACCCATACCTAGTACATGCTGTTTATTTAGTGATTGAGTGTGCGTGTGTGTGCATGTGTGTACACACACATGTGTATGCATGCCACACTGTGCATGTGGCCAGTGGACAGTTTGTGAGGCTGAGTCCCTGCCTCCCATTGTGGGTTCCAGGGATTGCTCCGGCTGTCAGGCATGGTGGCAGACACCTTGATCTTTGAACCACATTGCTGGTTGAGAATAAGTCATTTAAAAAACATTCCTCCTGCTTATAATTTACTCTCTGTCATAATCACATGCATGGTCAGTTGTGGCAATTGTCCTCTTGACTCATCTTTAAATCTGACAACAAAAATAGCCCAACACTTTATAAAGATTAAACTCCAGCAGTAACTTTATTTTCAGGGAAATATGCCACATTTAATCTCCAATTTTGCATTTGCCAAGCAAAACATACACTTTACAGCTTGCACTGGGCACCACGGTTTTAAATTTTAAACGTGAACTTCGAATTCCAAGTGCCCATGCCCAACAACACAATTGGCCGAGCTCTTGTTCTGTGTTGTTCGCCAACTACTGTTTAACCCAATTCTGGACACTCTGAGGAAGGACTGACTTCAGCCCGTCAGGACCCTAGAACGGATCCTGTTGCCAAGTCACACAAGTGTCGGGATTGACGCTGGAATTGGAGGCTGTCTGAATTGACTCCTATGCAGAATACAATGTTTTAAGAAGTAAATTGAAAGGGGGGGGGTATGCAGCAATTCTGGGCTTTTGAGTTTTAGCTGTGGTGTTACTGAAAAGACAAGTTGGGTTTTCATTTATTTATTATTATTTTAAAATTCTCCGCAAACAATACTTTTATTGTATGCATGACAGACACAAAGCTGGGAAGAAGGGGGGTGGTTGACCAGAATGTTGAGTTTTTTTCCAAGTTACGTCTTGTCCATCGCATGAAACTGCCAAGCCCGTAAGCCTCCTGTTCTCCTGTTCATGTGATGGAAATATTCCTAAGGTGACTGTGAGGGGACTATAACCGAGAGAAACTCTATATAATTCTGCACAGTAAATGAGAACCACAGAAGTCTGAGGTCTTGAAGCAAACACCATGCTGGGATCAGCGTGCGCCGTCCTTCAGTGATGTCGGCACCCCTCATCTTCTTGTTTTTCCTGTCCTCCCCCACCCCCTTGGCTTTCTCCGCCTCACCGCCACCTTGGCCGCTTCTGTTTCCTTCTTTTTGCTTTACCAGACTAGGAATGAATTTGTTCTGGGAACTTTCAGTGATCTATGGAAAAGGCTGTTAAAAGGCTTTATGTCAGAAATGCAGTTGCTTGGTAACTTCCCCTCGTGCCAAGTTTATGTTCAGAGAGTTAAACAAACGATTTAGCCCTGCTGTTCTCAGGCCTGGGCAGCATCAGCTCTGTGGCTCAGCTATGTCCAAGGAACTCTCCAAATAGGCACAGAAAGAAGCCCAGCTTCTGCAGGGAGAACTAAGGGAGGGGCATACACCTGGCCAGGCCTGCAGAGGCTCCCAGGGAGGCTGATCTGGACAGAAGTGCTGGCTTGTTTGCAGAGCTCCTAAAACAGGCAATTAACACATGCTGGTAAGACTCGAGATCCTCCCTGTTTCCTCTTCTTCCTGTGTTCCCCTTTCTGATATCTCTGCCATTCTTGCCGCCCTTCCTAATCAGTTTGTAAAAACCGATACTTTTAGATGTTAAACCTCCCTAACAAATATTCCTGGGAACAATGGCATAGAGCCCGTTTGTCTTTGCCAACTTCTAGCACAACGCATGTCCATATACACGATGGCAAACCCCCCAAGACTGTGTGTTGGGAGACATAAAACTGGAGCAACTAAATAGTAGGTAGGCTGAATCCGAATGAAACATTCGATTGTATTGTAAAGCAGGAACCCTGGCACCAAAACTGTTCAGCATTCCACATGGTCTCCTTGCTGAATGGTGCATAGAAAAGCACCAAATTGAGCTTTCTCTGGAGAGGGGCAGTGTGCGTGTGTGGGCAGTGTGTGTGTGTGTGTGTGTGTGTGTATATGTGTGTGTGCGCGCATGCGTGTGTGTGTGTGTACAGAAATTTTCCTATTATCTGCATAAATTATTGGCCCTATTTCTCTGAAGCACTGCAATATAGAAGAAGACAGAAGCTGTCACAGCCTGAAGAAAAATGACTATTTGTCACACCATGGGGAGCACTGGTAGGTGGCTGAGCAGAGTTTTCCTCAAGACTGGCTGGCTGGAAGCCAGGATTATGCAAGTGGAAATGAACAGGGAAGGAGGGGAAAAAAATAAAAATCTGTTGAAAGATACAATAAAAAATGCAAGGAGCATTCTAATGTTAACAGTGTTTTGCAGAAGCCGCGGGTGTATCCTTTGTCTGTTAAGCTTTAGTTGATGGATTTGAATTGGTCTAGAGCCTTGAACAAGCGTCAAAAGAAAGAAATAGGTTTAAGATGAAAGAATCTTTTTGCTAAATAGTCTTCAGTGTTTAGAGTAATAGACAGGATACTTTTTGGGTAAGATTGTACTTGTAGCTTGGTAGTCAAAGAATCTCTTCATGTTCCAGAATGATCCACAATTAAACTATTTTTCTTAAAAAAAATACTAGAAACTTTGCCAGAATCAGCGATTCCTTCCCTTGGTTGTTAAATGCACCCAAGTCCATCTGCTCACTGCTTGAAAGCCAATGCTTAGAAGCCAACAGTTGGGAGAAAACCAAGTTTCTTCAAGGGCTGGCTCTTGAGGACAGGTGGAGGTATTGTTTGCGTCAATACAACCATCTTTGGGGCCCTAAAATCTATAAGGGCTTCCGTGGGGGAAGAAAGTGGAGTCAGGAGGGCAGATGCTGGCATCAACGCTCTCCCTCCCTTTCATGGCTAGAATATGGAGAGTAACTCTGGCCTCTGGGAACCAGTTTCTATAACTGTTTATATAAACTTTTCTTCAAGTTGGACCTCACATCAAGTTACATGCTCCATGCCAGCTCCTGCACAGGAGCTAGGATATTGTATATTGTATCTGAGACTACATGTTCTAAGTGCCAGAAATCTAAAGAAGGATGGTTTCACAGTTAGTATCATTGATCACTTAGGCTTCAGAACAGCAGGCAGAGAGAAGGGTTCAAAGGGAAATTCCCAAGGAATAGGCACTGTTTTGTGTGTGCGCACACGTGCGTGTGTGTGAGCTTCAGAAGTTCCTTTCCACTTTGAAATGGATTCCTCTAAAAAGATTCTTCTTTCATGCCAAACATACTCTGCATATTGAATGCCTGTTCTCCTCTAACAGCCCAAAGCGACAGATAGTATAAAAGGGAATAAAGTTCCATGTTTTCAAAAGGATGTCAGCTGCTCACTCGCTCTTGTTTATGTGGAAGAGTTTTAGAAGATCGTTATGAAAACAATGACAATGGAAGAATTTTCGAGTGATAAAAAGCAAATATTTAAAATTTTACAAGAAAGTTGGCCCAATTCTTCATAGATACACTACATTAATAGTCATTTTTTAGTTTTTGGCTTTTTAGTTATTTTAAGATACTTTTAAATTTAGACCGTGTTCTTTAAGATTTTGTTAGTTTGTCTTCTAAAGAATGAAATAATATTAATGAGAAGAACTAAATCACATTATTCTTCATAGATGGCTAATTCATGTCTAAATGCAAACTATATCTATACTCACTCTAGCTAGCGTCAATTATTATCTAAACTGACTTGAAACTCTGCTTTTGATGGAGGCTTGTCTATAAGCCCCAGTATAAAGCTGGAGTTTTTGTTTGTTGTGAGACAGGGTCTCTCTACCTTGTCCTGGCTGTCCTACAACTTCTTTAAAATATTTCATATCATAAACATGACCGATGTCTGTTGCTCTTGGTTGCCTCCCAGAGCATGGAAGTAAGATCCTGTTGCTGAAGACACCATACACTTTGGACACAGGATTTGGGGGATCCTAGCTGGATCTAACCAGAAAGTCTTCTTCCTGAAGTTTAACTTTTATGGTACCAGAAGGCACCGTGCCAACCTCTCAGGGAGTATCCTGGAGTTTCTATTGCTGTGAAGAGACACCATGACCACTGCAACTCTTATAAAGGAAAACATTTCCACTGAAGTGGCAGTTTACAGTTCAGAGGTTTAGTCCATTATCATCATGGTGGGAAGCACAGTGGAGAGCAGGCAGACATGGTGCTGGAGAAGGAGCTGCTATCTGTTGATATGCAGGCAACAGGAAGTAGACTATTTCACTGGGTGGGGCTTGAGCATATATTAGACCTCAAAGCCCATCTCCACAGTGACATACTTCCTTCATTAAGACCACACCTTCTCCAACAAGGCCACATCTCCCACTAGTGCCACTCCCTTTGGAAGCTGTTTTCTTCCAAACCAACACAGAGAGGAAGCAGCCAATCATCCTACCCAGCTATGACAACTATGGTCCACAGTAACAACCAGCATGGCATGATATCGCCAAGGGTGCAGTAGTGGCACTCACATCTTGGCAGTAATCCACAGCTCTCTAATTGAATGTAAGACTTGCTCAACAATAAGGAACTCGTGCCTGGTGCTGGAACCTAGCCCACTACCTCTGGCTGGTAAAGCAATGGTTCTTAGAGAAGAACCTACAAATGCCACGTTACTCAACCAGCATCATCCATAGCTACATTCTAAATATTTGTCCTTACAACCACAGAGAAGTGGTCCATTTTACCATCATGAAATGTCTTTGCAACAGATGGAGACCATTCCAGAAAACTACAACCAATACAAGCAAGAAGAGTAGGTGATTCCGTGATGCCATCCCCTACTGAGATATCTACAACACAATTTCTGCATTGAAGTTTCAGGGGTCATAGAGGAAGAGGAAACAAAACTTGTAGGAGTCAGAAGAACAGGAGGGTTTCTGTGACACTGCATCTCCCAGAAATGTCAGAGAAGCTGTCGCTATGAAGTCTCATCAACATCACTGTCTAAACAAGACTTGGACCAGGACAGTACCATTAGACATGCTAACAAGGAACGGGGACATCTGTGGGGTCCCAACTCTAGATAAAGAATTCCAGGCAACTAAGGAATGCTGAGATCAGGAGAAATAGTCTCCCCCAAGGAGGAAACCCCAACTGGTGATTTAAAGCCAAGTGGTCAGTCCTGAAATCATATACACATAAATAACCTTATATGGAATGTGTAGGTTGCATCTATATATTGAGAAACACACACACGCACCTACAATGAAAGAAAAAGAGGTAGTGAATTTGAGAGTCAGGCATGGTACATGGGAAGAACTGAAGAGAAGAAAGGGAAGGGGAAATGATGCACATATATTCTAATTTTTAAAAAATCACACCAATTTTTACATCGAAATGGGAAACTATAGTCGTCCAGTTACATGTGTTTTATTATTTGTTAAAAGAACAAAATAAAACATAAAGAACCAGCTTATTAAAGACCACCTCCAAATATTCTTTTTTAAACCGAGACAACTGACAGCTGACTATTGGAATATTCTTATCACTCATTTTCATTTTCGGGCATGGAAAATAGCATTTCTTGCTGAAGAATCTCAAAGAACCTTCACTGACCATGTCAGTGTCTGAATCACACATAACGATTAGCAACAGTGGGGTCACAGCAAAGTGCGCAGTGACCAGAAGCCATGGCGAGCAGACTTCATCTGAGATCCTTTTGTAGCTGGCTGCCAGTGACTAAGCAGAGCAAAAGTGGTGGTGTCATGTGATAGATATGACTGTGGGGCACGAATTAAAAAGACACAGACAGAGGTTACTGAGAAGGACCTGTTGTTTCCGAGAGTCGCATCGATTATGAGAAGCTATTGCCGATGAAGGAAAGACATGAAAAATTAAAGCGTGATGTTTAGTGCACAGTCATCCTCCACGGCGCCAAGCCGCTGCTGGAGACCAGGGAGCTGCTCTCCTTGGTGGGGTGTGACCGCAGGCTTAGCTGAGTGGCACAGTAAATGAACAGCTCGGATTGGGACCGCTTGTGGAAACTGCAGTTCCTCCTCCTTTCTCTCTGCGGCTCGGCTTTGGTGGCGGTAAGCGCTGGAATCTGACGTCCTTGCTTTCAGACCGTAGCGTGTTGGTGACTTAGGTGAGAGACTATGAGTTGGCTTTGGATAGCACTAGGCATTGTCCTTTTATGTTCCTGACACTTAGAGAAGCCCTGAATTCTGGACTTTGGTGACCTTATGAGGTTTTGTTCTGTCTCCTCCCCCTCTGACCTTCCAAATCACTAGTGACCACTATTCCTGTCTATTCTTTTTTGAGACTGGTGTATTTGTTTCCACAAATGAGTGAGAATATATGGAATTTAGTTTTTCTTTATCTGGCTTAATTCCATTAACACGATGCCCTCTGGTTCTGCTGTATTTGTATAGGTGACAGCATGCCATTCTTTTTATGGCTGAGTATCATCTCATTTTTTATATATACCACATAATCTTTACCTACCCATCCACTGAAAGGCATTTGAATTGTTTCCATATTTTAGTGATTGTGAATTGGGTTAAAAATAAACTTATGGATGCAAGTATGTATTTGATATAATTATTTCATCTCTTTTTGACACTATACTCACTAGTACAATTCTTTTTTTAATCTTTTTTTTTATTGAGAAAAGGAAAAAAAAAACAAGTTTCCGCCTCCTCCCAGCCTCCCACTCCTCCCACCCTCCCCCCAC